>NC_079193.1:292319170-292687295 GCF_029499605.1 Hyla sarda
TGAGATCCAGGCAGGAGCAGTCAAGCTCCGATAACACTGATCAATGCTATGCCATGGCATAACAGTGTTCAGTGTAAGAGATCAGTGTGTGTAATGTTATTGGGCTATAACATTGCAAAAAAAAAAATTTGAAAAAAGTTAATAAAGATTGTGACGGACTGGCTCCGCCAAAAGTGACTTCTCCTTCCGGATGACAAGCTCCAGCAGATCACAGGCAATATCCCCAGGCAGAACTAGAGATTTTTGCATCCTTGTACCCAAAGAACTAGGCGACACCAGTCTTCAGGTATAAAATCAGAACACTTTATTGTGGAACAAGTGTCTTCACAGGGGGAAGGAAATCACAGGGGGAAGGGTCAGTAAAGACAATACAGGTGACAGCGAGTCTGGGAGATAATCCAATAAAAATAGCTCTCCCTATACAGTGCCTTGAGTGTAAAATGTGGAGGTGTGCATAAGTCGGACTGTGTGCAAAAGGGAGAAGCATGTGTAGAATTAGTGCATTGTACAAAAGGTGAACCGTGTGCAACAAGTGGACCGTGTGCAAAATGTAGCCCGTGTGCAAAAGGTGTATTGTGTAAAGGAGGTGGACCGTGTGCAAAAGTTCGACAATGTGCAAGGTAGACCATGTGCTAAAAGGTGTATTGTGCACAGAAAGTGGACCGTGTGCAGAAAGTGTATGAAAACAGTAAATAAAAGTATTTTAACTCTGAGCTTTATGTCACTGGACAACATCAACTGAGGGGTACAAACAGTGATGTCCTAAAGTCCATCCAAGTAGGTAGGATGACTCTAGGATCCATCACAAAGATCATTTAACCCCTCCCCTAAAAAAAAGTTTGACCCCCCCTTTTCCCATAAAAAAACAAACTGTGTAAATAAACATAAAAATAAACATAGTGGTATTGCCCGGTGTGTAATGTCAGAACTATACAAATATATTGATAATTAAACTGCACGGTTAATGGCACAAGCACAAAAAAATTCCAAAGTCCAAAATTGCGTATTTTTGGTCACTTTTTATACCAGAAAAAAAATTAATAAAAAGCGATCAAAAAGTCAGATCAAAACAAAAAGGGTACCGATAAAAACAGACCATGGTGCAAAAAAATAGCCCTCATACCACTCCGTACGCAGAAAAATAAAAAAAAAGTTATAGGGGTCAGAAGACGACAATTTTAAAAGTATGCATTTTCGTGCATGAAGTTATGATTTTTTTTCAGAAGTAACACAAAATCAAACCTATATAAGTAGGGTGTCATTTTAATCATATGGACCTACAGAATAAAGAGAAGGTGTAATTTTTACCGAAAAATTAACTTAGTAGAAACGGAAGCTCCCAAAATTTACAAAATTTTGTTTTTTTCTTCAATTTCGTTACACGCTGATTTTTTTTCTGGTTCCGCTGTAGATTTTTAGGTAAAATGACTGATGTCATTACAAAGTAGAATTGGTGGTGCAAAAAATAAGCCATCATATGGGGCTGTAGGTGCAAAATTGAAAGGGTTATGATTTTTAAAATGTGAGGAGGAGAAAACAAAAGTGCAAAAATGGAAAAACCCTGAGTCCTTAAGGGGTTAAATACCTGTGAATACTATCCCCTGTATCTATGATTAACGCTCGTCAGGGGGAGGTTTCTAACCTCGAACATGTTGAATTGCACCTTATTTTGTATCATGTGGATTTTAATAGATTGAAAAAAATTTGACATTTTATCAATGCTGTGAATACCTTGGATTCTCTAAATTTAAGTCTACAATTTCTGACACAGTTTTTGTTTGTGGTCCTATACAATTTTGTAGTGATTTTACAAATTTCTCTGTTGCTAAAAAGACTTTTAAAAATAACTTCTGTACCCAGAAAAAAAAAAGTTTTGTACACATAGTTATATATGTTGCATATGAACATTAAGGGGAAGATTTATTAAGCTGTTAAATGGTATGTTTACATGTACTATATCTGCTGAGAATTCCAGGAAAAAACTTTTTTATATATAAACTGGCTCCAGAAAGTTAAACAGATTTGTAAATTACTTCTATAAAAAAAATCTTAAAGTGCAACTGTCATGAAATCTTGGTGCAATAACCTGCACACAGCCTTTGTACTGTGTGCAGGTGGTGTGTATAGCAATATTTTTACCTGAAATTTGCAGGCTTTCATGATGCCAAAAAATGCTTTTATTCAAAGCCACTGACAGTCGCATAGGCGTGGCGCGAGGTACGTGATGCCCCGCCGCCGCCACGCCCATGCCTACCCTGTATGTCAACGCTGGGACCGCTGTGGGATTGACACACAGGTCCCAGCGCATGCGACCTTCAGCTAATCTAACTGGCGCGCTGCTGTGTGTCATCCAGCAAGCGCTCGCTCCCGCCGCCGTCTTCCTCCACAGTGTGCCTGCACAGAGCAGCGCACAATCAGGTTAGTTCTCGATACTAGGTGCAGCGAGGAAGCGCGCTCTCTGCACCTATCACTGCGCAGGCACACTGAGGAGGAAGACGGCGGCGGGAGTGAGCGCTTGCTGGATGACACACACAGCATGCACGTTAGATTAGCTGAAGGGTGCATGCGCTGGGACCTGTGTGTCAATCACACAGCAGTCCCAGCGCTGACATATGTGGTAGGCGTGGGATTGCGTACCTCGCAGCATGCCTATCTGACCGTCAGTGGCTTTGAATAAAAGCATTTTTTGGCGTCATGAAAGCCTGCAAATTTCAGGTAAAAATATTGCTATACACACCACCTGCACACAGTACAAAGGCAGTGTGCAGGTTATTGCACCAAGATTTCATGACAGTTGCGCTTTAATCCTTCCAATAATTATCAGCTGCTGAAGTTGAGTTGTTCTTTTCTGTCTGGCAACAGTGCTCTCTGCTGACATGTCTGTCTGTCTCGGGAACTGCACAGAATAGAAGAGGTTTGCTATGGGGATTTGCTTCTACTCTGGACAGTTCCCGAGACGGCTGTCATCAGAGAGCACTTAGACAGAAAAGAACAACTCAACTTCAGCAGCTCAGACAGGCATAACACTACAGAAGTATTGAAGCATGTTATAGAACTGATTAATCAATTGCAAGTCCACCAATGAATAAGTGAAACAAATGCATAAAAAGTTTATTGAAATGTTATGTTAAAAAATAGAAAAAGTGTCCTGCTTTATTATGTAAAAAAAAAAAAAAAACTAAAGGAGTACTGTGGTGTAGGACAATAGGGGATAAGTGTCTGATTGGGGGGAGGGGGGTTCTGACCACTGGGACCCCCCGCAATCTCCTGCATGGCACACCGGCTCTCCACATGAAAAAAGCTGACACACCCTCCCCATGCATCTCTATGGGAGAGCTGGAGATAGAGCATTTGTGTATCTCTGGCTCTCTTATAGATATACATGGAGGGAGCGTGTTGACCACAGCTTTGTGCGGGCGTTGACAGTCTCCTTGCATGCAGCGGAAATCGCTACATGCACGAGGAGAGCTGGGTGCTTGGCTGGAGATCTCAGAAGGGGGGGCCCTGCAGTCAGACCCCCCGAGATCAGACACTTATCCCCTATCTATTGTCCTACACCACAGTACTCCTTTAACAATAAAAAAACTGCAGTGACCCAAAGTATAAGGATATTATATTACTCAACCTGCATGGTGATAGCTGAAAATAAATGAAGAAAAACAAAGACTAAACTGTTGTTTTTATATTATCTGAAAACAAAATAAAAAGCCATTATGTCCCCTGAGTAGTAGCAATACAAAAACCAAAAAACCGCAGCTCATTCTATATCAAGCTCTATAAATGGAAAAAATATTTATTGTATCATGTATATATATATATATATATATATATATATATATATGTATGTAAATATATATATATATAATGTTTTTACTGTGTAAAAATTAAAATAAAATATAAATAAATGTACTATTTCCATAATCATACTGACCAAAAGAATAAATGTATTATTATTTATATTTCTCTGTGAATGCAGTAAAAAGTAACCAACATGTCATGCAAACACCATATTCTCCCCAAAAAAACAAGCCCTCTTACAGATCCATCAACATTAATAATAGATACCGTATTTATCGGGGTATACCACGCACCGGCCTATAACACGCACCCTCATTTTACCAAGGATATTTGGGTAAAAAAAGTTTTTTCCCCAAATATCCTTGGTAAAATGAGGGTGCGTGTGTGTGCGCGTGTATACCCTGATACACTGTTTCTGACCCCGCAGAAGCCCCCAGGAAAGGCAGGGGGAGAGAAGCGGTCGCTTCCCGCTTCTCTCCCCCTGTCTTTCCTGGGGTCTAGAGCCCTGCTGCCGCCGCTTCTCTCCCCCTGGCTATCGGCGCCGCTGCCCCTTCTCTCCCCCTGGCTATCGGTGCCGCTGCCCCTTCTCTCCCCCTGGCTATCGGTGCCACTGCCCCATTGCCGGCTCCGATAGCCAGGGGGAGAGAAGCGGCGCCGGCAATGGGGCAGCGGCGCCGGTAGTCAGGGGGAGAGAAGGGGCAGCGGCACCCATTGCTGGCGCCGCTGCCCCGTTGCCTCCCCATCCCCGGTTGTATAATTACCTGTTGCCGGGGTCGGGTCCGCGCTGCTTCTGGCTTCCGGTGTGGCGTCCCCTGCATCGTTGCTATGCGCTGCAAGACGCAAGGACCAGTGACGTCACTCTTCATTGCACCGCACCGTGCAGCGCATAGCAACGACGCAGGGGACACCACACCAGAGCCCAGAAGCAGCGCGGACCCGACCCCGGCAACAGGTAATTATACAACCAGGGATGGGAGAGGCAACGGGGCAGCGGCGCCGGCAATGGGTGCCGCTGCCCCTTCTCACCCCTGGCTATCGGTGCCGCTGCCCCATTGCCGGCGCCGTTTCTCTCCCCCTGGCTATCGGCGCCGGCAATGGGGCAGCGGCACCGATAGCCAGGGGGAGAGAAGGAGCAGCGGCACCGATAGCCAGGGGGAGAGAAGCGGCGGCAGCAGGGCTCTAGACCCCAGGACAGGCAGGGGCAGAGAAGTCGGCAGCGACGGCAGGTCTCTACACCTGCAAAAAACGCTGCAGTTCATTGATTTAAAGCGCCTGCTTTAAATCAGTGAACTGCAACAGCTTATCGGCGTATAACACGCAGATAGACTTTAGGCTAAAAATTTTAGCCTAAAAAAATGTGTGTTATATGCCGATAAATACGGTATCAATTTTCTTTATATTACTTTGCTTGTACTCTACAATGGTGCCTTAAAATCATACATAGTTACATAGTTAGTATGGTTGAAAAAAGACAAGACATCACATCACAAATTAAAAAAAAGAAAAGACATCACATGACAAATTAAACACAAAATGGTTCCCACAGGACTATGTTGATAAGCAGGGATAAGAAAAAAGAAAAAAACTCAAAAAGTGTCCACCAGACCCAAAATATCTGCTCCCTCGATGGGTGAAATATTCCCAGAAAAAAAAATGTACGCAATCTTTTGTAAAGTTTCGAATAACAAGCAAGCAGTCCATGCATGACAAATGTAAAAACTCTGACAGTATGATGTTATGCTTGTATCATAATACAGAGGCTTTTATATACTTATTTTCTTCTTCACATCTCCAGATGGTGTTACAATTTATTGCAGAGTATATTATTTTAATATTTTGTCATATGGTACTTAAGATCATGGGAGAAGCTGCCAATTAAATGGAAAGTCTACACATCTTTTGGCTGGTGATCCAATATTCTACTCCTCCTCAGTTCCCAATCTTGGCCAAGAAACATATAACATGATTTAATAAGATTCTATATTTACTTACTGGGAGAAAGAAATGATCAACTACTTTATATAACTATGTGTCAACATTTCATGTCATGTGTAACTACGCACCAGTACCAGATGTGTATTTGTTGTAAGTTGTTGTTTCGCTGACCGCTTTATCCAAGTGTCGGGTCTGTGAAGTGGTCTGTATGGTGTGCTTTTATATCTGCTATTTATGTTATATGGGTCTTGCATGCTTTTTATTACTACTAGTCATTTGTCTGGCGTTACTTTGGGGCTTGTATAATTCTTTTTCTTGCCTCCTTTTTCACCTGCTCGACCCTATTTGTGAGTTTGTTCTACCCACAACTCACTACTACATACGCCTAGCACGCTCACTATATTGACCATCTCACATCTTTATTTTTATTCATTGTATACCTTATTGCCACAATCATGTATTATGTGTTTTATCATGTTTCTGATTTTAATGTGAATTGCCATATTTTTCGCCGTATAAGACGCACTTTTTCTTCCCCAAAACTGGGGGGGAAAAGTTGGTGCGTCTTATACGGCGAATAACTGCGGTCATCAATGGCCGGGACCCGCCGCTAATACAGGACATCACCGATCGCGGTGATGCCCTGTATTAACCCTTCAGACGCGGCGATCAAAGCTGACCACCGTGTCTGAAGCAAAAATAACACTAACCCGGCTGCACAGTCGGGCTGTTCAGGACCGCCGCGGTGAAGTCGCGGCATCCCGAACAGCTTACAGGACACCGGGAGGGACCTTACCTGCCTCCTCGGTGTCTTCTCCGTGCCGGGATCCCCTGTGCTCTCCTTCGAGGTCATCACGTCGTCGCGCACGCCGCCATCCAATACGAGCGGCGTGCGAAGCGGTGTGATGACGGCGACGTGATGACGTCGACGGAGAGCGTGGATCCCGGGGAAGAAGAAGTCCGGAGCTTCGGGGACACCACGGGGACGTGGTGACAGTGATGGAGCGACATCCAGGGCACCAGTGATGCGTCCGGAGCAGCGGGGACACGTGAGTATTACTTCCTATACCAGTGGTCTTCAACCTGCGGACCTCCAGATGTTGCAAAACTACAACTCCCTGCATGCCCGGACAGCCAACGGCTGTCCGGGCATGCTGGGAGTTGTAGTTTTGCAACATCTGGAGGTCCGCAGGTTGAAGACTACTGTTGGGTTCAGAATCTACATTTTTTTTAGATTTTGCACCTATAAATTGGGTGCGTCTTATACGCCGGTGCGTCCTATAAGGCGAAAAATACGGTAAATAAATATATATTTTTATGACTATAATTTTGGTGTAAATTAGATTTTGGGTTTGTTATTGATAATATTACACCAGGGGTTACCTACCTTTGATGGTAGTGATAGTAATCGTGTTGTAGAATTCTTTGCCCCCCCCCTTTTTTTTTTTTATAGTGGTGTTATTGGTGATACTAGTCTGTGTATAGTGGTGTTAATTTAATAATGGTATGATGTTGTTACTAAGTCACTGCAGATGTAATGTGTCATTCTGATATGGAGACATTATTTTATTTATTTTTTTAAACCCTAACCCTTGAGAAAAACCTTCATTGCACACTAGTGAGCGGCAATACATACACGCCTCACCACTATCTTATATTCAGAGGCCGGTTTGGGGAGGGGGGCAATAGTTTGCCTTGTCCTGGGTGCTACCAGCCGTGGCTATGCCACTGAAACTGTTTCAACCTTTTCAAAGCCATTTTATCTATCTGTCTTCTTATCTCATCTGATGGTCAATTTCTCAGTCTAGTTTGTTTTATCTATGCATTGTGCAGAAGGTAATGTTTCCTTTTTCCTTACTTCTATTATTATGTAAATATATAAAATTGTATTCGTGTGAGAGTTCCTATCTAGTTGTACATGCCAGAAAGGCTTACTGTATATACATTTATAAAATGAGCTTCATGAATACATACATTTTTTTTTTTTTACTATGTTAGAGAATACTAGGAGGAATCTGCACCGTAGCAATGCACAGCTGTGGTGCCTCCTATAGAAGTGGTCATTAAAAAGACAAATGTACACGATAATCCTAATGAAGGAGAATGCTATAATCACAGATGTAAGGAATCTGTATAAATACAGTTATAAACACATGATTTACTTGGCCTTCCACCAAAGCATTTGGAATAAAATCCTCAATTTACGGTGTAGGCAAGAAGATAACCCTTGGAATGTAGGATGTAGGTTTACACTATGTCAACTGAAAATACTAAAGGTATCAGGAAATATAAAAAAAATCTAACACTTCATAAAAAGGTCAGGGATTAGCAGAAAGGTTTAGTCTTTTTATATAATCTCTTTAATATCCAGAAACACATTTTCATTCCTCTAATGGAAGCCCTGAATGCTTTCATAGTAATAAATGAAATGAGCATCACAATAATATCACATTGCACATAAAAATACCAATATTCATTTGTGATACAGCGGGTTAGGCTAAATGTGGGCTTTACTGCCAGATTGTTGTATTTACAGTCAAAAGTGTCTACTTTATATTATTTCTTTTCATTGTTTCATGGTGACTGCTAACAGTTTCATAACTTAAAGGGCTTGTGCGGAGAAAAACTACATATTTGCTATCCACTGTATAAAAGAAAAGTGTCTGATCGTGGGGGGGGGGGGGGCGTCCGAATGCTGGGATCCCTCGCTATCTCCAGAAGGGCACACACTGCATTCATTTTCATAGGAGTGCTGAAGGGGCCAAATGTTGCACTGGGGTATCTTGGGCATTTCCATAGATATGAATGAAGTGTGTCTTGTCTGCAGCACAAACTCTCTCTTACAGCAGGGGTCCTGTTCTAGAAATCACAAGGGGTCCCATTGTTTTCAGCAGACAATATATATATATATATATATATATATGCAGTGGTGTACCAAGGGGGGGGGGGCAGGGGGGCGGCCCGTCCCGGGTGCCACTCTCAAGGGGGGTGCCAGGGGCGGACTGACCCGCCGCCGCCGCTGCTGAGGTCCGGGACACTCGTCCCAGATCCCCAGCAGACAGCGCTACATTCTC
This sequence comes from Hyla sarda, assembly GCF_029499605.1. Lineage (NCBI taxonomy): Eukaryota > Metazoa > Chordata > Amphibia > Anura > Hylidae > Hyla > Hyla sarda. The sequence continues at coordinate 292,327,978 of NC_079193.1, forward strand.
CTGTATGCGCGATACACACACATACAGGAGAATGTGTCCCCTCTGTGTGAGCCGCATCTGCAGCTACACAGAAGAGACGTGACCTCCGCCCCCACGCAGCACGCAGTACAGGCTGCATTGCATTTACCTATAGGGAAGGGGGAGAGAGGAGGGGGGTGCTCTGCATGTACCTATAGGGAAGGGGGGGTGCTCTGCATTTACCTATAGGGAAGGGGGGAGAGGGGGGGTCCTCTGCATTTACCTATAGGGAAGGGGGGGAGAGGGGGGGTCCTCTGCATTTACCTATAGGGAAGGGGGAGAGAGGGGGGGGGGGTGCTCTGCATTTACCTATAGGGAAGGGGGGGGAGGGAGGGGGGGGTGCTCTGCATTTACCTATGGGAAGGCGGGGAGCAGGGGTGCTCTGCATATACCTAGGGCTGGGTGGTATGACCATATATGTGTATCACGGTATTTTTTTAATATACGGTGGTTCCACGGTATATAACGGTATTCCCCCCCCCCCCAAAATCATGTGACCCGCCAGCACTGTTCTGCTCCCCCCAATTAATGATCAGCCCAGCGGGGTACTACTCACATATGTCAAGCACTGCCCTCCTCCTCTTTGTTGGGGGCCGCCGGCGATGGAACTCACTGTACTCCAGCGGTCTCCAACCTGCGGACCTCCAGTTGTTGCAAAACTACAACTCCCAGCATGCCCGGACAGCCAACGGCTGTCCGGGCATGCTGGGAGTTGTAATTTTGCAACAGCTGGAGGTCCGCAGGTTTGAGACCACTACTGTATGCTGTATACGGCTTCATACATGACAGTGGGCTCAGCCTATCACTGGCAGGGGCGGGGCATCGCTCTGGCCGGTGATAGGCTGACGGCTGTCCGGCGTTCCCATCCCCAGCGACGTGGGTGAGTTAAAAGTTTATTTTCTGTATCTTTTGCAGCCCGGGCATAGGTATACAGCGTACAGCAGTGGTCTCAAACCTGCGGACCTCCAGCTGTTGCAAAACTACAACTCCCAGTATGCCCGGACAGCCGTTGCAACAACTGGAGGTCTGCAGGGTGGAGACCACTGGCTTACAGAGAGTTCCATCGCCGTCCGGGCATGCTGGGAGTTGTAGTTTTGCAACATCTGGAGGTCTGCAGTTTGTAGACCACTGGCGTACAGTATAGAGTTCCAGCGCCCGGCGGCCCCCAACAAAGAGGAGGAGGGCAGTGCTTGACATATGTGAGTAGTACCCAGCTGGGCTGATCATTAATTGGGGGGAGCAGAACAGTGCTGGCGGGTAACATAGGAATAGTTCCCCGATGTGGGGACAGTGCTGTGCTAGGCTGATATTATATTCCCAAGGGGGAGGTGCCCAACCGGAATTGAGGTATGGGGGGAAATCCATATTGTGCAGCCCCAAAAATTTGGTATTCGGTATGAACCGGTATACCGTCCAGCCCTAGATATACCTATGGGAAAGAGGGGGGGGGGGGGGGGGTTGTAGCTCTGCATATACCTATGGGAAAGAGGGGGGGGGTGTAACTCTGCATATACCTATGGGAAAGAGGGGGGTGTAACTCTGCATATACCTATGGGAAAGAGGGGGTTACCTGGCTACCTACCTACCTGCCCTTTTACTGTGCAGGACACCAAGGAGGGCATTACTACAGTTTGTGGGCCTATAGATGGGAAGATTGTGTAGAGGAGGGGAGGGCACTGAGTATATGCAGAGTATACGCCCCTGTATATATGTCAAGTTCTGTGGAGCAACAGGGTGCAGATATCAGAGATCAGACCAGCTATTGTCAACACTGGGGTCGGGAGAGGTAAGCATGTGGCAGAATCCCTACAGAAGACATTTTGCAATTAAGGAAAGCCAGGAGCTGGAACATTGGGGAAAATGTATCAAACCTTGTGCAACGGAACAGCGGAGCAGTTACCAATCAGATTTCAGTTTTCATTTTTCAAAGGGCTTTTTGTAAAGTAAAGCTGGAATCTAATAAGTTGTTATGGGCAACTTGTCCACTTTTCCTTTGTAAAAGGTTTGACAAATTCCCCTGTGATGTTCTTGTTTAGATTCAGCTGTTTCAAATACTATAAAAAAGAAAGTCAGGTGGCACAAAGGAAGATGGCTGCTAGTCATATGGATTGGGAGAACTGGTACTGTATGTAAAATCTAGATACAGCGGGGCAAAAAAGTATTAGTTAGCCACTAGGGATGAGCGAATTGAATCTGACAAATCTGAATTTTTTTTACAAATTTCAGGAAAAATTTCAATCGCAAAGAATGCAAATATTGGCGCGATTCTATCGAGCAAATCGCTTCATTAAACTCCATTTAGTGCGGTCCAAGCTCCAGGGCATCTAAAATGGTGGATCCACATGTGAGGACATGGGGCAAGGAATCCTGGGAAGGCGGGAAAGGCGGGTAGCCGGGATGACCCTGAATCACATGCAGCATGCAGTCTATAAGCAGCCAGTCACCCCTGTGATGTCACAGGCCTATATAATCTGCCGCCATATTGCAGCGAGTCACTTCAGCCTTTCACTGCAGAGAGATAGATAGGGACAGATAGCTCTGTATGTTGCACAGAAAAGCTTTTTTCCAGCAGCGATTCACCTCCTTGTCAAGTCAGTGTTCTATTGCACAGAGAGAGGGACAGAGAGCAGTGTGTGTTTAACAGAAAAGCATTCTTACTGTAGCGATTCACCTCCCAGTCACTGTCTACAGCATTCTATTACAGAGAGGGACAGAGAGCAGTGTGTTGCACAGAACAGCAGCAATTCACCTCAAGCACAAATCCCGCCTAGAAGTAATGATAGGGAAGCGAGGGAGATTGTGTGTAGTACACAGCGACTGTGTGCTGCAGCACTGGTGTGTACTGCTGGTGTTGTGCACAAATACATTTTTAAGCGTACTGTAGCACATTTTTCTCCCGTCAAAAGTGTATACCACATATGTACATCTAAGTGGTATACTATTTTGTCCCTGTTAAAGTCTCAAGGGCCTAGATACTGTGAAAGGCCAGGCAAAAGTACTCACCAGCTGGTGTTGTACACAAATACTTAACTGTATTGTAGCGCATTATTCTCCCCTCATAAGTGCATACCACATACGTACATCTAAGTGGTGTACTATTTTGTTCATATACCTTAATTGAGACAGGTGTATGGAAGGTGGAGAATTAATCCAATTTACTGAAAGGTTACCCTTAGGCAACCCAAAAGGACCCTATCTTTCCCATACACCCTAGTTAAAAGTGCAATCTTTATTGATATTTTCGCACAATATACTAAGTTAAAAAATAAATTTGCTCCATCCTGATTTGATTACAATGAATTGACCATCCGGTCTCGAGTGATGAGTTCATGGAATCATGCAAGGTGCCTGCAGTAACACCTGCAGTCTCATTAAAGTCTCATGGGCCAAGATACTGTGAGAGGCCAGGCAAAAGTACTCACCCGCTGGTGTTGTACACAAATGCTTTTTTTAAGCGTACTGTAGCGCATTTTTCTCCCCTCATAAGTGCATACCACATAGGTACATCTAAGTGGTGTACTATTTTGTTCCTGTTAAAGTCTCAAGGGCCTAGATACTGTGAAAGGCGAAACAAAAGTACTCACCGGCTGGTGTTGTACACAAATACTTTTTTAAGCATACTGTAGTGTATTTTACTCCTCTCATATACGCACTAAGTATGTCAGGCAGAGAAGTGCCAGGACGAGCACTGAGGAGTGGCAGAGGCCTAAACTCATCAGACAGAGGTTGCAGCAGACTACGGGCGAGTGGCAGCAGGAGTCACAGCGAGAGGCCTGAGCTCCCGGTATCAGCTAGCGGTCGTGTCTCGACCAGCAACCCATCTGCAGTCATCAATTGGTTAACACTGTCATCAACTTCATCACAAATGACATCTGACTCACCCAGTAAACAGTCGGTGGGTCCCTCAGACACAACCCTCAGTTGGCATGGCCCGCGAGCAGTCCGTGTCCTCCCATTGCCTCTGTCCTATGCTGTTCCCTCCCCCACAGGTATCACAAGTATTTTATGCTGTGGGTTCAGCTCCACTATTTAGGGAGGACGATCTAGAGGACAGTCAGCAGCTATTGCCCAGCCAAGAAGTGAAGGAGACATCCACCGCTTCCTACGCTAGGTGGGCAAGTAGTGATGAGGGGAGTGGCGTGGGAGGTGATGTTGCGAGCATTCAGGCTCCTGAAGCAGACACTGTTGAGGAACCTGAGGAGGACATCAGGGACGTGCAGACACAACTCGATGATGATGATGAAGCCGATCACACTTGGGAGCTGGGTGAGGAGGGGGCTTCATCATCCTCAGGAGAAGAGAGTTGCAGGTTGCCCGTGAGGCAGCAGCTGAGCCAGCAAGCATGGTTGGCAGTCAGCATGGTGACAGAAGTGGAAAGTATGGAGCCAAATGTGCCCGGGGTAGACCACCTGCTTCGCAAATGCCTACCTTCCCGGGAGGTAGTGGAACAGGGGTTCCTGGAGTCGGCAGCAGTAGCAGTCAATCAGTCTCACCAAAAACAATGAGGCCAAATATGGAAAAAATTCATATACTTTATTGAAAATACAATAAAAACTTGTACTAAAAAATTACAATACAATATTAAATCGGTGGTCGTACAACACACACTGCAAGAAAGTGATGAGGATGTCCCCTATGAATAAACAAGATACACATGGTACAAAAAGTCTCATTCAATATGGTGGCCTACCACATGGGGTATGTCAATATGCAAACACACAATATATATGAGAATGAGACTGTAGAGAACAGGAATCAATTAGAAGAAAGAAGACAGGGTAAACAAAAAATGGAAATAATAGACAAATTCTGGTCATGCACCCTATCTTGGGACAGCTCACCTACCCCGAACGCGTTTTCGCATGTCACTTCGTCAGGGGGCGTTGGTCAATCAGTGCAGACTGTTGGTGGGAAAATCAGCTACTCGGTGGTGTGGCAGTTTTTCGTCAAGCATCCAGAGGAGGTTAACCTGGCCACACGCAAGATGTGTCAGCAGAAGGTGAAGCATGGCAAGGGTCCCAATGTTGAATCAAATAATCCTGCATGGGACCCAGGGCATTAGTTTCAATGCCCTGGGTTCCGGGGGATAAAGAACCCTACAGGTTGGGCTCAACTAAAAACACATTTTTACTGATATAATTTAAAATCTTACTGCGTATAATAAAAAAAACAAATAATGATTTTAAAATTGTCAGAGATCCTTATATGATCATTACCAATTTTAGGCTATATGCCTTATGGGTGGTGAGATAGTGGCTTCTGAATTTAAAGTGTCAGTAATGAGGGTTCATTTTTCACCCACTCTCCAATTCTCCTATGTTGTGTTTGGGTGATTTCTAACAGGGGTTCCCATATTCCTCCTTATATAACACCCCTCACTTGTGGAATTCTTTGGCAACTGATGGCTCATATGCATACAGCACTGTAGAGGGTCTCTCACACCCTCCTAAATGGCTCAGTAGGGTGTCTCACACTCCCTTTTATGTAAATAGTGCTATATATCTTGTGAGGGATGCTCCTCTAATACACTATAGGGGGTTCTCACGCCCTCCTATATAATTACTATCCTGCTTATGCTTTGAGATCTACTCGCATATAGCACTAGAGAGGGTCTCTCACACCCTCTTATATTGTTATAGTGCTATATGTATTATAGGGAGTGCTGTACAGAGCCTCACTGCTGTAAGCTTTTTCCTATCTGTGCTGGCATTCCTTAGAACACTATGACCACTCTCATTATTATTTTTGTATTCTTTTATTTTTTAATCTCTATGGATGGTCACATCCAGGATCTCTGTTTAAAATTTCAATCACCCGCCTCCCCGACGTATAACCAGCGGACTGGCTTTTTCAAGGGTAATGAGGCTAGTAATTATAATTCAGTTACCAGGATTACGAGAGGAACGACATCATTCCACTGCTTCATCTACTAAAACACGTGTTGGAAATGATGGCTAGTCAAGGCACTGGAGACGTGGTGCCTACATCTCATGGCAACATGAGCCCTCTGGGAGCTGAACTGGAGAAAGAGGAGGGGGGGGGGGAGGGGCACAGTGAAGCACAGTTTATGTGCGATTTTTCTAGTCATCTGACAGGAGAGGAGGAGCAGGAGCATTTAGAGGAGCTAGAGGGTTATGAGGAAGGTGAGACAGAGGACCCAGACACACCATGGCAGTATGCAGTGGAGATGGAGGAAGGGAGTCCCTCCGAGTCACTTGCACAAATGTGTCATTTCTGCGGTCACTTGCACAAATGTGTCATTTCTGCAGTCACTACGCAAGCAAGTGAGCATGCATCGTGTGGATGCATGCTCACTTGCTTGCGTAGTGACCGCAGAATTGTCACCATTCGGCAGCAGGATGACTTCTGGCTATCCAACTTATTGGACCCTCGCTACCCACTGAGAGGGAGGACAAAATGACCTACTACAGAGACATCCAGAGACTGACTGGGGGGACCCCCTGTGCTCACCTTCCACTGCCATGGCTGCTGGGGTGGGGTGGCAGGAGCAGTACCAGCTCCATCAGCAGCAGCCTGAGGCTACAGCCGCTGATGAGTAGCTTTCTTCACCCGCATAGTGAAGCAACTCATCAGCAGCAGGTAGAGCTGGAGCAGAACCAGCAGGTGATGGCATACCTTTACATGACCATGCCAACACACCTTGAAGACCTGCTGGACTTCTTGGCAGCAAAACATGATTTGTGGCCGCAACTAGCAGAGCTTGTCCTGGAAAAGCTGTCCTGCCCGGCCAGTAGTGTGCCATCAGAGTTGTTGTTTAGTGCAGCGGGGGCCAAGGAGAACCCATCGGACCTGAAAAGACTGACCTTTGTGAAGATGAATCAGGCATGGGTCAGCCAGGATTTCCACCTGCCAATACTTGATGCATCAGAGTAGATTGACCAACACTTCACAATTATGGATTGTGCAAAACATGTTTAAGGTGCTGCTCCCCAGTTACAGACATTCCTCTCCATCAGACCACAAGTAAGTATTGAGGATATGCATTTACTAAAACATAACTTTTCTTAGGAAAAAATATATGTACTCAATTTTTTTTTGTAATCAAACAAAAGGAAAGGTATGCAAAAAACACCATGTGCCACCTACACCACCAAGTATTGATGTGATGCAAAGTCCTCTAAAAGGTGGAAGGTAACAACGTATGGTCCATTGTAACTGGTGGGGGTAAAAACTTCCCCTGTATGGCCCTACTCTCGCATTATTAATTCCCTTCTTTGCAAGTGTTACTCACCCTAAAAAGGGCGACCCCACACACAGGAACCTCTCCCTACTTCCCCCTACAAACAGTGCCATTTCCTAGGGTTTTTAGGTGGACATAGAGAGAGTTTCCTGTGTGGGGTTGCCCTTTTTTGGGTGAGTAACACTTGCCAAGAAGGGAATTAATAGGGCGAGAATAGGGCCTTACAGGGGTAGTTTTTACCCCCCTGCTACAATGGACAATACATTGTTCCCTTCATCCTTTTCAAGGAAAGTGTTACTCGTCTTAAAAAGGGTGGCCCCACACAGGAACCAATCCCTATTTCCACATAAAAATCCTGGGAAATGGCAGTGTTTGTAGGTGGAAATAGGGAGAGGTTCCCGTGTGGGGCGGCCCTTTTTAGTGCGAGTAACACTTGCCAAGAAGGGAATTAATAATGCGAGAGTAGGGCCTTACAAGGGGAGTTTTTACCCCCACCAGTTACAATGGACCATACGTTATTTCTTTCCACCTTTTAGAGGTCTTTGCATCATATCAATACTTGGTGGTGTAGGTGGCACATGGTGTTTTTTGCACACCTTTCCCTTGGTTTGATTTAAAAAACAAAAATTCGGGCCATATATTTTATCCTAAGCATATTATTAAAAGTTAAGTTTTACGCAATGCATATCCTCAATACTTGTGCACACTAACACTTTTACAAAAGTTTTCTTCTGCCTACCTGCCTCAGCTACTATTCTGATCCTGCCACCCGCCTGAAGCCACACATCTGATGCCAAGTTCTCCTTTTTTTACCCACCTTCGTCACCGGGTACTGGTATTGCCACCCACCACACCACTCTGTCACCGGGTCACTTTCAGAACTCCTGATGCTGCTGCCACCTCCAGGCTGTCTCATTCTGCCACCATATGTTCTCCTCATGCTGATGCCAGCTCCACTCTGTGTCAATCAGCCACTATATGGCCTCCTCATGCTGCCACAAACTCCAGGCTGTGTCATTCAGCCACTATATGCTGCCGCCAACTCCAGTCTGTGTCTTTCAGCCACTATATGTTCTCCTCATGCTGCCGCCACCTCCACGCTGTGTCATTCAGCCACTATATGGTCTCCTCATGCTTCCACCACCTCCAGGCTGTGTCATTCAGCCACTATATGTTCTCCTCATGCTGCCGCCACCTCCAGGCTGTCGTTCAGCCACTATATGTTCTCTTCATGCTGCCGCCACCTCCACACTGTCATTCAGCCACTATATGGTCTCCTCATGCTGCGGCCCCCTCCAGGCTGTGTCATTCAGCCATTATATGTTCTCCTCATGCGGCTGCCACCTCCACGCTATGTCATTCAGCCACTATATGGCCTCCTCATGCTGCCGCCACCTCCAGGCGGTGTCATTCAGCCACTATATGTTCTTCTTATGCTGCCATCACCTCCATGCTTTGTCATTCAGCCACTATATGGTCTCCTCATGCTGCCGCAAACTCCAGGCTGTGCCATTCAGCCACTAAATGGTCTCCTCATGCTGTTGCCACCTCCACGCTCTGTCATTTAGCCACTGTATGGTCTCCTTATGCTTCCGACACCTCCAGGCTGTGTCATTCAGCCACTATATGTTCTCCTCATGTTACTGCCACCTTTAGGCTGTGTCATTCAGCCACTATATGTTCTCATGCTGCCGCCATATCCACGCTGTGTGATTCAGCCTCTATATGCTGCAGTAAACTCCAGGCTGTGTCATTCAGCCACTGTGTGGTCTCATCATGCTGCCCCCACCTCCACACTGTGTCATTCAGCCACTACATGGTCTCCTCATGCTTCTGCCACCTCCAGGCTGTGTCATTCAGCCAGTATATATGGTCTCATCATACTGATGCCACCTCCAGGCTCTGTCATTGTGCCACTCTGCGACAGTGATTCTAATAGCGACACCTCTGATCTGCATGTCAAACTGAATAACAGTATTATTAACCCAGAACACACCCTATGTATGTTACAGCAAGGCAAAGTGTTCTACACCCCTATTAAGGCTCTCTGTAGGCATGAAATAGCCATTTTTAATAACGTTTAGCCGCAAATTAATTCTGGCCAAACCAAATTTTTTCGGGTAATTCGGCAAATTGGGCGAATCAATTTTTTCAAAAATTCGCTCATTTCTATCAGCCACCAATTGTACAAGGTATCCCACTTAAAAAGATGAGAGGCCTGTAATTTTCATCATAGGTATACCTCAACTATGAGAGACATAATGAGGAAAAAAAATACATAAAATCACATTGTCTGATTTTTAAAGAATTTATTTGCTAATTATGGTGGAAAATAAGTATTTGGTCACTTAGAAACAAGCAAGATTTCTGTAACTTTCTGTAACTTCTTCTTTAAGAGTCTCCTCTGTCCTCCACCCGTTACCTGTATTAATGGCACCTGTTTGAACTTGCTATCAGTATAAAAGACACCTGTCCACAACCTCAAACAGTCACACTCCAAACTCCACTATGGCCAAGACCAAAGAGCTGTCGAAGGACACCAGAAACAAAATTGTAGACCTGCACCAGGCTGAAGCTGCAATAGTCAAGCAGCTTGTTGTGTAGAAACTGTGGGAGCAATTATTAGAAAATGGAAGACATACAAGACCACTGATAATCTCCCTCGATCTGGGGCTCCACGCAAGATCTCACCTTGTGGTGTCAAAATGATCAAAAGTACGGTGAGCAAAAATCCCAGATCCACACGGGGGGACCTAGTGAATGACCTGCAGAGAGCTGCGACCAAAGTAACAAAGGCTACCATCAGTAACACACTATGGCACCAGGGACTCAAATTATGCAGTGCCAAACATACCCCCCTGCTCAAGCCAGTACATGTCTGGGCCGTCTGAAGTTTGCTAGAGAGCATTTGGATGATCCAGAAGAGTATTGGGAGAATGTCATATGGTCAGATGAAACCAATGTAGAACTTCTTAAAAACTGAACTCGTCGTGTTTGGAGGAGAAAGAATGCTGAGTGCATCCAAAGAACACCATACCTACTGTGAAGCATGGGAGTGGAAACATCATGCTTGGGGGCTGTTTTTCTGCTAAGGGATCAGGACAACCATGTATCATGAGATTTTGAGTGAAAACCTCTTTCCATCAGCAAGGGCTGAAACGTGGCTTGGTCTTTCAGCATGACAATGATCCCAAATACCACTTGGACAATGAAGGAGTGGCTTTGTAAGAAGAATTTCAAGGTCCTGGAGTGGCCTAGCCAGTCTTCATATCTCAACCCCTTAGAAATTCTTTGGAGGGTGTTGAAAGTACATGTTGCCCAGCGACAGCCCCAAAATATCACTGCTCTAGAAGAAATCTGCATGTAGGAACAGCGTGTGAAAACCTTGTGAAGACTTACAGAAAATGTTTGACCTCTGTCATTGCCAACAAAGGGTATATAACAAAGTGTTGAGATGAACTTTTGTTATTTACCAAATACTTATTTTCCACCATAATTTGCAAAATACATTCTTTAAAAATCAGACAATGTGATTTTATGGATATTTTTTTCTCGTTATATCTCTCATAGTTGAGGTATACCTATGACGAAAATTACAGGCACAATTGGTGGCTGACTAAATCCTTTTTTTGCACTACTGTACAACTACATACTAGATAATGGGCTATATACAAGTAATTTCAGATAGAACATCCCTATTGTTCATATTTGGTCTGTAAAGGTTGTCATTTTAGATGGCAAGTCCATAAGAGTCAGATTGCTGGGATGTAGGCCTGGTCTTGGATTCTGTTGCTGTGATACAGATCTGTCAACTGGCATGAACAACTTTCCAACTACAACACTTGACAACAACCTAAGAAATTTTCTACAGCTGACTAACCTTACCTATCTGTCTTCGTCAATAAATGGTCTAAAAGTGCCCCAAATCTTAAGTGTGCAGCCATCCTAAAAGATTTAGTTAACAAACTTGATTACTTAAAAATTCTGTACAGTAATACACTATAAAAGCTGCAAATGAAACACCAATGTGTTTTAAACTATTATGGCATGAATAAGAACTAGAATACCTGTCACCAAATAAAACTTTTAATATAGTGTTCCTTGTGTAATTAGCAGACACTTTCCCATTCACTTGCTTTTAAAATTATCAACATAAATATGTTTAAAATGTAATAGAAAAAACGACCACTGGGTGGCTCTGTTCTGATCCCTGCTGCAATTAATACAATGAGTTTGGTCTCCTCCCGGGCTTGCAGGAGACCAAACTCAGGAAGTGCTTCTCCCTGCACTGAGCTTGCTTGATCGACAGCTGCAAAGAGCCTCACTGAAAGCTGCAAAGAGCCTCACTGAAAGCTGCGAAGAGTCTCACTGAAACATGCATAGAGCCTCACTGAAAGCTGCACAAAGCTTCATTGAAAGTTGCACAGAGCCTCACTGAAATATGCACAAAGCCTCACTGAAATATCTATAGAGCCTCACTGAAAGCTGCACACAGCTTGAACTCTTCTATTCATCACAGTACTGCAACCATGTGAGGGCAGAAGTGGTCCCCCAGCAGGTGTCAGTGATGTCATGCCTACTGGAAAATGCCATCTTTCTCCTGCTGGGAAACTGAACTCAGGAAGTGCTTCTCCCTGCACTGAGCTTGATTGACAGCTGCAAAGAGCCTCACAGAAAGCTGCAAAGAGCCTCACTGAAACAGGCATAGAGCCTCACTGAAAGCTGCACAGACTGAAAGCTGCACAGACTTAAAGCTGCACAGAGCTTCAATTAAACATCCATAGAGCCTCACTGAAACCTGTACAGAACTTGAGGTCTTCAATTCATCACAGCACCGCAACCATGTGAGGGCAGGCTTCAGTGATGTCATGCCTGCTGGGAAACACCCACTTTCTCCTGCTAGGAGATTGCACTATGTGAACAAGAAGAGAGGTAAGATACAGAGCTTTTTAAAGCTCTGAAATTTTCTTTAAGGGTCGGATGGGTGTTAGGAGTAGTTAGGGAACATAGCATGAGTTAGTTTAGAAAAGTTCATTTGGTGAAAGGTACTCTTTATTAGTTTCAGAAGAGTTGGCATTTCATCATCTTTTAATAGTATCTTACTATTTAGTTATGAAGAAATAAAGATTTTAAAGTTTTATATCCATCTGGAGCTGCTGGAGTCAGCATTTTTTCCTATGCCTCATAGAATACACAAGGAGCCTACCCACTTGGTGCCCCATGTGCTCCAGTAGTTCACCTTATATTCCTGCAGAAAGTCTAATCATGTGGTGTTGGGCCTATGGGGATCTATAGATTGATGGTTGGTACATTGTAATAAAAACTTTTTTCTAATTTATTATTGTTTTAGGCTGTTTTGACCCTTTTCACCCATTATTGCACATCCGTTAACGGATCATTAAAAAAACGCATGAAATAACGGGTGCTAATGGCTGAATAACGTCTGTCAAAATAATGGGCATATTCATCCTTTAAAACCCGTTATAACATCCGTCATGTACCGTTATTTTATGGCCGTTTTAAAACATCTGCCTACAAACTCTGGCAGCTGGGATTACTACTACTCCTATCATGGAACAGACTTGTTTCCATGATGAGAGTAGTAGTTCCCCAGCTGTGGGAGTCTGCCGGTGGTTGGGGAGGCTACATTAGTGTTTGTACTACTACCCCCCATCATGGAACAGACTTTGTCCCAGTGGTGCGCCAATTGCGCTAGGAGCAGGGCAGCAGCAGGGAGATGTCGGGCAGCGGCGGTGGTGAATGAATGAAGCCTACATGCGGGACATGTCGGCTTCATTCATTCACCGCCGCCGGTTCTCGACATGTCCCGCTGCTGCCCTGCTCCAAGAAGATGAGGAGCAGGCAGCAGGAAGGGAAATAAGGACACTCGGGGGGGGGGGGGGGGGGGGATAAGGATAAGGACACTGGGGCCAATGAATTATTAGAAACACACAGGGGCCAATGAATTATTATAAATATGCATGGAGGGCATACATTTGGCGGTCAAAGTAGAAGTTTAAAAACCCAGCCGAAAGCCCCTGAATGGCTTCTCGGTGCAGGCCGTTCAGGGCTCTCGGCGGGGATTTCAAAATGAAAAGTTTTACAGTAGTATGTACATCGCAAGGGAGCACAGCATGTCGCCTGCTCCCCTGCTTTATAACTGCTGATCACATAGGGTCTCAGAAGTGAGACCTGATGTGATCAATCCCTTATCCCCTGTACTACATAGACATACCAAATAACATAGACATACCAAATAAATGATATGCTGATTCACATATACAATATGTCTACTTTATATTTGCATCATAAAGTTGACATGTTTTTACTTTTGGAAGACATCAGAGGGCTTCAAAGTTCAGCAGCAATTTTCAAATTTTTCACAAAATTTTCTAAATCTGAATTTTTCAGGGACCGGTTCAGGTTTGAAGTGGATTTGAAGTGCCTTCTTATTAGAAATACCACACAAATGACCCCATTATAAAAACTGCACCCCTCAACGTATTCAAAATGACATTCAGTAAGTGTGTTAACCCTTTAGGTGTTTCACAGGAATAGTAGGAAAATGAATGAGAAAATTCAAAATCTGCATTTTTTACACTCGCATGTTCTTGTAGACCCAGTTTTTGTATTTTTATAAGGGGTAAAAGGAGAGAAATCCCCTCAAAATTTGTAACTCAATTTCTCTCAAGTAAGGAAATACCTCATATGTGTATGTAAAGTATTCGATCGGCGCAGTAGAGGGCTCAGAAGGGAAGGAGCGACAATGGGATTTTGGAGAGTGAATTTTTCTGAAATGGTTTTTGGGGGGCATGTCACATTTAGGAAGCCCCTATGGTGCCAGAACAGCAAAAAAAATCCATGTGGCATACTATTATGGAAACTACACCCCTCAAGGAAGGTAACATGTGGTACAGTGAGCCTTAACACGCCACAGGTTTTTGACGACTTTTCGTTAAAGTCGAATGTGTAAATGATTTTTTTTTCACTAAAATGCTGGTTTTCCCCCAAATTTTACATTTTTACAAGGGGTAATAGGAGAAAAAGCCCCCCAAAATTTGTTAGGCAATTTCTCCTGAGTGCGAAAATACCCCATATGTGGCCCTAAACTGTTGCCTTGAAATACAACAGGGCTCTCAAGTGAGAGAGCGCCATGCGCATTTGAGGACTAATTAAAGGATTTGCATAAGGACGGAACCGGATGCAAGAATGACACTTGCCTCCGATACCAAAAATACCCTATGGCAGTGTTTCCCAAACAGGGTGCCTCCAGCTGTTGCAAAACTTCCAGCATGCCTGGAAAGTCAATCGCTGTCCGGCAATACTAGGAGTTGTCTTGCAACAGCTGGAGGCTCTGTTTTGAAAACAGTGTCATACGAGAAATTTTTTATTTGGGGGGGGAGGGGGGGCTGTGTAGGGGTATGTGTATGTAGTGTTTTACTTTTTATTTCGTGTAATGTAGTATAGTGTGGTGTTTTTAGGGTACACTCATACGGCCGGGGTCTACAGCGAGCTTCCCGCTGGGAGTTTGAGCTGCGGCGGAAAACTTGCTGCATCTCAAACTTGTAGCAAGAAGCTCGCTGTAGATCCCGGCCGTGTGAATGTACCCTGTACATTCACATGGGGGGGAGGGGCGCAAACCTCCAGCTGTTGCAAAACTACCACTACCAGCATGCCCTTTGGCTGTCCGTGCATGATGGGGTTTGAAGTTATGCAACAGCTGGAGGCACACTGGTTGCAAAACACAGAGTTTGTTACTTAACTCAGTGTTTCGCAACCAGTGTGCCTCCAGCTGTTGCAAAACTACAACTCCCTGCATGTACGGTCTATCAGTGCATGCTGGGAGTTGTAGTTTGCAACAGCTGGAGGCACACTGGTTGCGAAACACTGTGTTAGGTAACAAACTTCACAACCAGTGTGCCTTCAGCCATTGCAAAAACTACAACTCTCAGCATGCAGTGACAACTGAGGGCATGCTGGGACTTGTAGTTATGCAACAGCTGGAGGCATACCACTAACACTCCCAGCATGCCCTTTGGCTGTCCGTGCATGCTGGGGGTTGTAGTTATGCAACAGCTGGAGGCACACTGGCTGCAAAACACTGAGTTTGTTACTTAACTCAGTGTTTCCCAAAAAGGGTGCCTTCAGATGTTGAAAAGCTACAACTCCCTGCATGCCCAGATTGCCGAAAGACATGTTGAGAGTTAGTTTTGCAATATCTGGAGGGTCACAGTTTGGTGACCAC
The DNA here is from genome assembly GCF_029499605.1 of Hyla sarda. NCBI lineage: Eukaryota > Metazoa > Chordata > Amphibia > Anura > Hylidae > Hyla > Hyla sarda. The sequence goes on from NC_079193.1 coordinate 292,343,442, forward strand.
TGTGCAGTGGTGTCCAAGCTGTAGCCCTCCAGATGTTGCAAAACTTCAACTCCAAGCATGCCCAGACTGTCCAGGCATGCTTGGAGTTGTAGTTCTGCAACATCTGAAGGGCCACATGTTACAGAACTACAACTCCCAGCATGCCTGGACTGTCTGGGCATGCTGGGAGTTGTAGTTTTGCAACATCTGTAAGAGCACAGTTTGGACACCACTGCACAGTGGTCTCCAAACTGTGGGCCTCCAGATGTTGCAAAACTACAACTCCCAGCATGGCCAGAAAGCCTTTGGCTGTCTGGGCTTGCTGGGAGTTGTAGTTTGGCAACTCCTGGAACGCAGCAGTGAAGATCACTTACCGCTGATCTTCACTGCTGCGTCTGCCGCTGCCTCCGCCGGTCCCGCGCTGTCTGTCCAGATACCGCAGCGGGTCCCGACACGATCGCCGTCCCGGGACATGATCGCTGGTCCCGGGACCATCCGCCATCTTCCCCCCCGCTCTGCCCCGACATCCAGGGGCGGGGCAGAGAGGGAATTTCACCTCTAACCGCCCGCCCCCCTCCTGCCATTGGTCCTGCCGCTAGTCCTAACGACCAATGGCAGGGGTTTAGGAGCGAGGTGGCAGCTGCCACCTCGCTCCTATCACTCAGGATGGATCGGAGCGGTCTCTGACTGCTCCGATCATCCCTATTTTCCGGGCGATTGGGTCACCAGAGACCCGATCAGCCCGGAACCCCGCAAGTCCTTGTCATTAGTCAGTGACTAACTGACTGACTAATGACAATGATCTGCAGCAGGGGACCAGTCTGATTGGTCCCCTGCTGCATAGTGTCATCGGTCAGCTGTCCTGAACAGCTGAGATGACGTTTCTATCACCATGCCAACGGACATGGTGATAGAAAATGTATTGTACGTATATACACGTCCATTTGCGTTAAGTCACAGAAAAAATGGACGTGTATACACGTCCATTTGCGGGAAGGGGTTAAAGGCTCATCCATTTGCCATAGACTTCAATGTTTAAAATTTTGACGGCTATTATTCAACCTTTATTTTTGACGGAAGAAAAATTAGTGCATGTGATGTTCTTTCTTCCGTCACAAACAAATTCATTATTCATAACGAGCTATAACGGGTGATAACAGATATTCAAAAAATACCATAGACAGGAATGGGATTTTGTAGCAGCTGTTTTTAAGGGTTTTCTATCAGAAGTTTTTAGTGGATCTTTTAGCGGAGCAAAAGTATAGTGTGAAAGCAGTCTAACAAAGTGAACATCAGATCCATAAACTGTACATCTGCTCATGGCATACATCAATGCGTTAACTTGCTACTTCATCACTCAAAAAAAAAAAATTAAGAAAGCAACACAGCTGACGTCTCATATTTAAGCATGAAAATAATCATCATAGTCAATATTTGCCTGTTATATTTCACCAGAAAACTCAGCATGTGTCATCTGTAATTGTTAACCTAAGAAGGCAATGATATTAAATTAATGCAATGTTATCTTGGCTTGGAATGAAATGTAGTTAGAATTTTTATAATCACACAAGTTACTTCCATTTTGTTTTATAAAAAAAATGGGATAAAGACTAAATCAATTAAAAGATTTCCTTGCAAATGTCCTGCCTGCATTATATTAATGTTATTAGTTTATATGAGCAAATGTTTATTAATTTCTTTTTTTCCAGTAAATGTGTTGCTGCTCCTCCATATCATAATACATTTACATATAAAAATGTTCAATGGTTTTGGGCTGGGATTCAAAGGAGGGCTGACAAAATTTAACCTGGGAGGCAAGGACTCAGCACTGTCCCCATTCCACAACAGCACCGATGTATAACGAAACAGGTACAGTGGCACAAAAAAGTATTTAGTCAGCCACCAATTGTGCAAGTTCTCCACCTTAAAAAGATGAGAGAGGCCTGTAATTTTCATCATAGGTATACCTCAACTATGAGAGACATAATGAGAAAAAAAATCCATAAAATCACATTGTCTGATTTTTAAAGAATTTATTTGCAAATTATGGTGGAAAATAAGTATTTGGTCACCCAGATTTCTGGCTCTCACAGACCTGTAATTTCTTTTTTAAAGGGGTACTCTGGTGGAAAACTTTTTGTTTTTTAAATCAACTGATGCCAGAAAGGCAAACAGATTTGTAAATTACTTCTATAAAAACATCTTTATCCTTCCAGTACTTTTTTTTTTTGGCAGCTGTATGCTACAGAGGAAATTATTTTCTTTTAAAATTTCTTTTTTGTCTTGTCCACAGTGCTCTCTGCTGACACCTGATGCCTGTATCAGGAACTGTCCAGAGTAGGAGAAAATCCTCATAGCAAACCTATACTACTCTGGACAGTTCCTGACATGGACAAAGGTGTCAGCAGAGAGCACTCTGGACAAGACAAAAAAGAATTTCCTCTGTAGCATACAGCTACTAATAAGTATTGAAAGGATAAAGATTTTTTAATAGAAGTGATTTACAAATCTGTTTAACTTTCTGGCACCAGTTCATTTAAAAAAAAAAAGAGTTTTCTACCGGACTACCCCATTAAGAGTTTCCTCTGTCCTCCACTCGTTACCTGTATTAATGACCCCTGTTTGAACTTGTTATCAGTATAAAAGATACCTGTCCACAATCTCAAACAGTCACACTCCAAACTTCATTATGGCCAAGACCATAGAGCTGTCGAAGGACACTCGAAACAAAATTATAGACCTGTACCAGGCTGGTAACACTGAATTTGCAATAGGCAAGCACCTTGGTGTAAATAAATCAACTTTGGGAGCAATTATTAGAAAACAGAAGACATACAAGACCACTGATAATCTCCCTTTGTGGTGTCAAAATGATCATAAGTATGGTGGGCAAAAATATACTGACATAGACAATCTTAAATACGCATAAACAATCACATGATAAAAGGAATGATGTCAAACAGACATCTAAAAAATCTGGAGTGGAGTTGTCAAATATAAATATATAAGCAAAACTATGTATAAAAGACAAGCAACTCCAAACACATGGGATACAATAATTATATTCCAAAATAGTCTACAGATATAATAATACAAACAGACCAATAAAGTACCAGGTATATAAAGTATTTTAGTATGTAAGGATCAAATCTTGTTGCATATTCATGCCCTGGGGTTTCCTTGTATTTAGTAGAAGCATCCAAAACTACTCTCTATTTAATAAAAGATAGATAAATAGAAGGGGTGGGGAGGTGAGAAGGGGCACGGCGGCATCATTTATTGAGAGGGCACAGTGGCATAATTCATTGTTTATGGTACAATATGTCGTTACAGGGCACAGTGTTTGTCAAAATTGTATTTGGGGACATAGGCCCACATTTATCATTGTCTTTAGACTGTTTTTTGTGTCTAAAAAAGGGGCAAAAAAGGCACAATGTTTACACACTTCTGCTGATTTTGAGTTGCAATCCACTGATTTTGAGTTGCAATCCAATGATTTTGGCAATAGACATGATATGGAAGGGATTTATCATTGCGCCACTAAAAAGTCTCTAAAACTACACCAGCCCAGACATGGTGTAGCTTTTTGATGTATGTGTAGACAGAAATTTCAGAAACTGTGGACGTGTACAAAATGTATCAAAGCTCTTTTACCTTTTAATAAATCTGGTGCTCCTACACTTTATCAGCACACAAAAAAAAGTGTAAAAAAATGCTTCACTTACACTGCAATGATAATTGTGGGCCATAGTGTGTGGCAGTAATATACCAGGGACATACCAAGTGGCAGCACCATACCAGGGGCATACCGTGCAATAGAAATACACCAGGGATACAGCATGTGGCAGTAATATATTAGGGGCATAGCATGTGGCAGCACTATACAAGGGGCATAGCGTGTGGCAGTAATACACCAGGGCACAGTGTGAGGCAGTAATATATCCAGGGGCACAGCATGCAGACAGTAATATATCCAGGGGCACAGCTTGCAGGCAGTAATATATCTAAGGGCACAGCATGTAGTTAGTAATATATCCAGGGGCACAGCGTGCAGGCAGTAATATGTCCAGGGGAACAGCGTGCAGGCAGTAATATACTGTATACAGGGGCATAGCGTGTGGCAATAATATATGCAGGGGTATAGTATATGGCAGTATTATATTCAGGGGGTACAGTGTGTGGCAGTAATATATTTAGGAGTACAGTGTGTGGCAGTAATATATTTAGGGGTACAGTGTGTGGCAGTATTATATTCAGGGGTACAACATGTGACAGTAGTTTCAGGGGTACAGCTTGCAACAGTTTTATATTAAGTGGTACACAATGCGGCAGTATTTTATTCAGGGGTACAGTGTGGCAGTATTACATTTAGGGGCAGTATTTTACTGTGGAAGTATTATTTTCATGGGTACAGTATGCAGTAGTATTATTTTCTGAGATAAAGTCTGTGGCAGTATTATGTTCAGGGGTACAGTATGCAGCAGTATTATTTTCAGGGGTACAGTAGGCAGCGGTATTATTTTTAGGGGTACATTATGCATCAGTATTTTCAGAGATACAGTCTGTGGCAGTATTATTTTCAGGGTTGCAGCATGCAGCAGTATTACTTTCAGGGGTACGGTAGGCAGCGGTATAATTTTTAGGGGTACAGTATGCGGCAGCATTATCTTTAGAGAGTCTGTGACAGTATTATTTTCAAGGGTGCAGCATGCAGCAGAATTATTTTCAGGGGTACAGTAGGCAGCAGTATTATTTTTAGGGGTACAATATGCAGCAGTATTATTTTCAGGGGTAAAGTAGGCAGCGGTATTATTTATAGGGGTACAGTATGCGGCAGTATTTTCAGGGGTACAGTAGGCATCTGTATGATTTTTAGGGGTATAGTATGAGGCAGTATTATTTTCAGGGGTACAGTAGTCAGCTGTATTTTTAGGGTTACAGTATGCGTCAGTATTCAGAAAATACAGAAAACAATACATTTACATCCTCCAAAGTTCAGTCACTTTACCTATATCCTTCATGGCCCTGCAGCCAGTAGGTGTGAACCAGGCCTTAGCGCTCAGATCGGACATTTACCAGTGACACACCCTTACTAAAAATGATTGAGTACCCCTGCTCTATAGCTTGCAAAGCCTTTATATGGCTCGAGTGTCAGGTGAGAAACACCACAAAACTGATCTGTGGATCATTAATGTGGCCCTATGCTCCAATCATGCAGGAGATGGAAGGGTGATAACTGGTGGCCTGGGGGATTTTCTGACAGGTTGAAACCACCCGATTAGCCAACAAACAGGCATTTGTTTGTTAGTTGCCTGATTGCTTTCCCTATCACACAGGGCAATTTCAGCCTTTTTAGCCGATAACCACCCTATGTGGTAGGGTCTTAAACACTGCACTCTACAATCACATTCATGGTCCATGAGCTGATCTGGGTTTGATCAGAATTTTCACTTTTTGCAATAATTCTGCTATCATTTCTTCAAAATCCTTTTTTTTTGTTCTAAAAATGTTTCTCACAAACTATCAAATGAGCTCACAGTAAGTATATCATGTGCATGGAAACCTATAAGTAAAGTCTCTCGAACCTTGAAGAAAAAGATGATTATAGATCCCTAGAAGTGTCCACATAAGAAGGTATCTTCAGCCTTTCCAAAAACAACTTCAAATTTAACAAGACAAAAAATTCTATAGGCTTAAGTTGACTATATAAGAGCAAAGACATTCATATGCCGACTAAGCTGCAGTGTGTTTCTATGACACTCGCAGGTTTTATAGAACAGTTATGTCTCACAGTCTGTGGTATTACATATGCTAGCTTTTCTATCAATAGGTCATATATGTGTTCTGTCATGCAGGACTATGAGTAATCCCATTTCACATTTAATAAGCCTGTTTGCGGGTTAAGAACAATTATCCACATTCCCTAGTCCCTAAAGCAACTGAGGGAATTTAGTTGTATATCCTTCACTGCACAAAGCCAATCAATTCTCCAGTTGTATCATAGAGTTATCGCTTATCCTCATGTGAAAGCTAACAATAACAGTGCTGAATGCTGACAAATCACTCAGCGGGAATAACTGTGTATAAATGCAATACCATTTATTATGCTAAAAATTTACATTATATATGAGGATTGTTTAATTTCATGTGATTCCATACAGTACAGAATCCAAAATGTCTAAATTTCTCATAAATAGCTACTAAAATAAATTGAGTACTATGTCACAACTCTGTAGCCATGATGTACTCTCACCCTTCAGCCACTATATAGATTGGATAGACTAGTAGTACATAATGGCCCTCATTTACTTAGAAAATCGGGTTGTAAGTCTATGTTGCTTTCTTACCTGACTGCATTTTCCCCTGGTATTTATTATTATGTCGCATCCTGTTTGTCGCACTGGGTTTTGTAGGATTTGGTTTCCAACTCCTCTGAGTTGTCGGGAAAAAATCCACAACAATTCAACAAATTCGGGTTGGAAACCTTTATAAATACTTGGGAAAGCTCAGAAATGTCGGGTTATGCCCCTTTTTTGGGTTTGGGAGAATCCACATCGGGTCTGTTGGGAAAAAATGTTGCATTGTGTTGCAGACTGGCGCACGATGTCTGCGACATGGCGCAGACAAAGATGCGCCAAAAAAACCCGACAAAAGAAGTCGGGTTTAGAATAGTAAATGAGGGCCAATATCTACTACAGGATTCAGCCTGGAATGCAAAACTAGCAATTCTGGCATTTGGCGAGTGTTTCTATTAATTGAATAATTTAAAGGGCTTGTTCTACAAATCTTGCTTCTTTACTGTCAATCAGACAGGCTGTATAAGTGAGTTAGATAGTAGTCTGATCTCTGTGACCCTTACTATTGTTGAAGGTAAAGATTCCCAAATCCCCATTCTAAGCCAGAGAACTGGATGAGCAAACTACATCTCTCTCCAGCGAGAGGAACGGGAGCCTTAGAAATAGCCAAATACAGTTAAAAGGGTTTTTCAATATACAACCTTACAAAATTAATGGTCTATCCTCAGAATAGGCCATCTATATTAGTGTGACAGCTTTGCCAGGACTTACTTTAACGGGACAAAGCTAACATACCGCCCATTGCTGCATCTTATGAGCACCATAGTCAGGTATTTAACCGGTTGCAGTCTAAGGATAAGGCAGCTTGTCCTGAGATGGCAACCATTGTATGGCGGGGGCTCCCGGCTCGAGCCTGCACCATACCAGCTGGCCCCCCAGCTGATTCCTGTAGCTGGGGGCCGGCATTAATAGCCAACATGCGGCGATTGCCGCGGGCGGCAATTAACCCTTAAGATTGCCGCTGTCAAAGTTGACAGCAGCATCTAAAGGGACATTTAAACCATCCCTGGTAGTCCAGTGGGGTGGATCGGCCCCCGAAGTGTAATTGCGGGGCTGGGGGGGGAGCTGGGGCAGGGGAGATCCACTGCTGATGTAGCCAGGGGGCTTACCTCATGTCCTATGATGGCTGCTGCGCTGTGAATGATAAAGCCTGGCAGGATCAGGCTTTATCAATCGAGCGCAGAGCACACAGATCAATGTGGTTCTATGGAACCACATTAATCTGTATGAGGAATCTAATGATTCCTCCTAAAAGTCCCCTGAGGGGACTAAAAGTGTGAAACAAAAGTTCAATAAAAAGTCTAAAAAAACCACCCATTAAATCCTTCCTTATTAAAAGTTTAAATCACCCCCTTTTCCCAAATTCTATATAAAAAATATGTAACCATTAGTGTTGCTCGCGAATATTCGCAATTGGAATATTATTCGCGAATATCGCATATTCGCGAATTCGCGAATTTCGCGAATATAGCGCTATACATTCGTAATTACGAATATTCGTTTTTTTTTTTTTGTTTGTTTGTTTTTTTCTTCACAGTACACATCACAGTGATCACCCCTCTCTGCTTCCAGCTTGTGTGGTGTAAAGAAGGCTCTAATACTACTGTGTGAGACTGTCGGACGCATATGCGAATTTTTACGTATGTTAATTTTTGGTATGTTAATTTTCGCATATGTTAATTTTCGCATACGCCAATGTTCGCATATGCGAAAATAAAACGAGAATATTACGAATATGCGAATATTCGCGAATATATGACGAATATTCGTCCATATATTCGCGAATATTCGCGAATTCGAATATGGCCTATGCCGCTCAACACTAGTAACCATAATAAAAATAAACATATGTGGTATCGCCGCATACGTAAATGTCTGAACTATATATATTGTATTGTATATATAAATGTGCAAGAAAAATTCCAAAGTCCAAAATTGCGAATTTTTGGTCACTTTTTATATCATGAAAAAAATGAATAAAAAGCGATCAAAACAAAAATAGTACCACTAAAAACCTAAGATCACGGCGCAAAAAATGAAAAAGTTATAGGGGTCAGAAGATGGCAATTTTAAACGTATTAATTTTCGTGCATGTAGTTATGACTTTTTCCAGAAGTTAATCGTATGGACCTACAGAATAAAGAGAAGGTGTAATTTTTACCAAATAATGTACTGCATAGAAACGGAAGCCCCCAAAAGTTAAAAAATTGTGTTTTTTCTTAAATTTTGTCGCACAATTATTTATTTTTGGGTTTCGCGGTAGATTTTTGGGTAAAAAGTCTGATGTCATTACAAAGTAAAATTGGTGGTGTGAAAAATAAGCCATCATATGGATTTACAGGTGCAAAATTGAAATGGTTATGAATTTTAAAAAGTAAGGAGGAAAAAGCGAAAGTGCAAAAACTGAAAAATGGTCGGTCCTTAAGGGATTAAACAAGTGCAGGTAATCAGCCCCAGGTTGGTCTAATATTGATCACCTATCCTAAGGATAGGCCATACATTATGTAAGGCCGGAAAGCCCATTAACCCCTTAATGACGCAGGACGTATATATTTACGACCTGCGCCGGCTCCTGCGATATGCTGCGACCCCGCATCACATTGCGTTGGTCCCGGCGCTCATGAACGGCCGGGACCCGCGGCTAATACCACACATCACCTATCGCGGCAATGTGCGGTATTAACCCTTTAGAAGCAGCGGTCAAAGCTGACCGCCGCTTCTAAAGTGAAAGTGAAAGTATCCCGGCTAGTCAGTCGGGCTGTTCGGGACCGCCGCGGTGAAATTGCGGCATCCCGAGCAGCTTACAGGACACCGGGAGGGCCCTTACCTGCCTCCTCGGTGTCCGATCGACGAATGACTGCTCCGTGCCTGAGATCCAGGCAGGAGCAGTCAAGCGCCGATAACACTGATCACAGACGTGTTAATACACACCAGTGATCAGCATAGGAGATCAGTGTGTGCAGTGTTATAGGTCCCTATGGGACCTATAACACTGCAAAAGAAAAAGTAAAAAAAAAGTGTTAATAAAAGTCATTTAACCCCTTCCTGAATAAAAGTTTGAATCACCCCCCTTTTCCCATAAAAAAAACAAAACAGTGTAAATAAAAATAAACATATGTGGTATCGTCGCGTGCGTAAATGTACAAACTATAAAAATATATCGTTAATTAAACCGCACGGTCAAGGGCGCAAAAGTAAAAAAATTCCAAATTCCAAAAAAAGCGTATTTTGGTCACTTTTTATACCATTAAAAAATGAATAAAAAGTGATAAAAAGTCCAATCAAAACAAAAATCATACCGATAAAAACTTCAGATCATGGCACAAAAAATGAGCTCTCATACCGTCCTATACGTGGAAAAATAAAAAAGTTATACGGGTCAGAAGATGACATTTTTAAACGTATAAATTTTCCTGCATGTAGTTATGATTTTTTCTAGAAGTACGACAAAATCAAACCTATATAAGTAGGGTATCATTTTAACCATATCGACCTACAGAATAATGATAAGGTGTCATTTTTACCGAAATATGCACTGCATAGAAACGGAAGCCCCCAAAATTAACAAAATGGCGTTTTTTCTTCGATTTTGTCGCACAATGATTTTTTTTCCGTTTCACTGTGAATTTTTGGGTAAAATGACTAATGTCACTGGAAAGTAGAATTGGTGACGCAAAAAATAAGCCATAATATGGATTTTTAGGTGGAAAATTTAAAGGGTTATGATTTTTCAAAGGTAAGGAGGAAAAAACAAAAGTGCAAAAACGGAAAAACCCTGAGTCCTTAAGGGGTTAAAACTTTTTCAGCGGGAAAGACTGTGTTCATATGACCACCCTTTTTATTGATATCCAATTGAGATAAAGAAACATACAAATGAGGATACTTGTAGGTTTAATCATTCTGGACATTGTTGTTAGACCCATCTACCATCTATCGTGGGAGAATTTCCTATATGTCTGATTAACAAGGCAGAAAAATGTATCATGGGAATACCTGAAATATAATCTGCGGGCTCTGTATTTACAAGCTTGACAGTACTGCCAATAGACAGTTTATATGTCATGGCTGCATACCTAGAAATTGGTAGAATCCAGAAAAAACCCTGGTGAATTGATGTGATCTCTGCAATATACTGCTGGGAAATTTTTGTTATATATATATATATATATATATATATATATATATATATATATATATATATGAATAACAAATATTACACTATAGATGTAGTAAGAAGATAGCAGAAGAAACTAAATTGAAACTATCCACATGGAAGTTTTTAAATTGATAGTGTATCCTGCATACACCCATGTGTATAAATGTTTAATATCCAGAAGAAGTGAATAGAGTGAGCATGTTGGGGTCCCATGCAAAAATTAGGCCACCTTTGCAGGGTGGATGGGGGACACATTTTGATCAAAATGTGCAGAGCCTCAATTTTACTTTTCCCCTGAAAGCTGCTTTTTGTGAAACTAAATTATGATAGTTGTAAAGCAGTGCACCTAAGCATCAGTGATAGTAAAAATGAATGTACATCAAATGGAATAAAGCTGGGGATAACAGATCAAAGGAGGGACCTGGATATTCTGACAACCTGGATATTCTGACAAGTTAATTAGCAGTGTCCCTTGTGTGTACAAAACCTGTTATTCCAATTTGATATTGTCCCCTATTAGTCCGATCTAAGACCATATCTAAAATACAGGATTCAGTATTGGGAGAGAGGAGAGGGTTGAAGGGGTTTAGGGGAGACCAGTTTATTAAAGTGTGGTACTATAGACAAAAACAAAAGCAGCAGAGCTCATGGGGCAGTACGCTATAGCAAGGTTGAGAGCCTTAAACACTTAGATTCTTGAAAATAGGGGGAGCCCAGGTCTAAGAGAATTTCCCCTCTTATACCAAAATCTATATGAGAACAGTCCACACAGGACCCTAGAGGACAAACAAGAGATGACAAAGAAACAGAGAGAGGTTTTACCTGAGAAAAAGTGCACCAACCAATCCAATGAAGACAGTGACATAGAGGATCTCCTACAGGAAGCCAGAGAACTATCTTCATTGAAGCTCCCCAATCCCCCCCCCCATCCTTCAAGACTATTGATCTCGGAGCCTCTTCATTTACAATGGAACTGTATATACTGGAGATGAAGGACAGAGGCCATTGACACCTCAAAGTGGGATTAGACATTAACTTTTTTGAGAACTTCCTTCAGTTCCAACACCAGGACCGTCACAGAACATCCAGGGATCTCCACTCAACACCCTTATCACTCAATACTACAGTCCGGCATGCACGAAGAGGAAGGCACCGGAAAATAAAGACCAAAAGGGGCAGACGAGGAGAAGAAAAAAGAGAGGAAAATCATCCAAAACCAAAGAAGAACAAAAAAAACTTCATTACAAATATGTAAGTTATCTAATCACTTACTATCAGAGCATGAACGGGCGATTCAGAGTAAAGGTCTTCCCTTCTGCCCCACAGAAAAAAACAATGAGTTAAACCCATTTGTCAACCTAAACACGTACATTAGAAAATTAACCCTGAACCGACATTTCACGATGGTTAAGGAAACCAACTCCAGATCTCAAAGAAACAAGATGACATTCTTCTCCTTAACCCTCCACCGTTGACTACAGATCTTCGCCCGAAGTCAACTTTCTATCCAATACACAACAGAGGATGATTCCTCGAGAATTTCTTTGCAATAATAACTGAAGAATTCCGTAACCTTGATTATAGTTATACTTACAATCACAATATATCACTCCAACAGAAAAAAGCGGTAAAAACCCTCTCCGACAACAGGAATCTAATCATTCTGAATGCAGATAAGGGAGGTGGAGTGGTAGTGCGAGACAGACCCACATACATTGCCGAGGCCATAAGAATCATATTGGACCAGAATTATTACATACCCCTGCCAACAGATCCCACTACAGCCTTTTCTGCCTCCTGTAAGGAATTTGTCGACACAGTGCACGATCAAGGCGTACTAAGTAAAAAAGAAATAGAATTTTTAATAAAAGAACCCCGGATCCCAGTGTTCTACCACCTGCCTAAAATCCACAAAGATCTTCTCAATCCACCAGGCCGTCCCATCATCTCCGGAATAAATTCCATCATAAGTAATCTCTCAGAGTACATAGATGTTTTACTGCAAAGATACGTTATTCAACTCAAATCATACCTCAAAGATACACCCTCTTCCACATTCTCAAAAATCATAATTGGAAAGAAAATTATAGATGGGCCACACTAGACGTATCAACGCTTTATTCAAATATCCCGCACAAAAAAGGTATTGAAATCATCAAATCAATTCTCATTACAGATGAAAGTTTACCGAAGGAACAGAAAGCATTCATCACTAATGGCATTTCTTTTATTTCAAGTCATGGGCACTAGGTTTGCCCCATAATTTTGCTAACCTACATATGGACGGATATGAGGAAGAGCACATATATACCAATCACCCATGGAAGGACCAAATTTTCATATATAGAAGATACATAGGGACGGATGGGAGGAGTCCTTCACTGAGTTTACCCATTATCTGAATGACAACTCTTGGAATATGACCCTATCCTGAAAGTGCAATAAAGAGAGTATAGAATACTTGGACTTGGAACTAACATCCGAAAATGCTGCTATTACAACCAAGACTTATTTTAAATCTGTAGACTGCAACAGTCTGTTAGATTTTAAAAGCTGCCACCTCCAAAAACGGAAAGAGAATATTCCATATGGTCAGTTCCATAGGATAGGCAGGAACTGTTCTAAAAAAAACTGATTTTATTGACCAAAGTAAGATATTCAAAAAACGACTCCAAGAAAAAGGGTACCCCAGACAGATGGCACAGGCAGCATACAGGAGAGAATTATTAAATCACCAGTCAAGACAGGATCATAACTCATTACGAAAGCAGAAAGAACCGTCAGATGACCACAAATTTAACTTCATCACTAACTACACCAATGGTCACAATAAAATCCAACAGATCTTTAGAAAATCTTGGTACATTCTATTACAGGACCCAGTACTCAAGAAGATTTTACCAAACAATCCAGGCTTCACCTATAGAAGAGCAAGAACCCTTAAGAATTTCATAGCTCCCATCCGTCTGAAGACAATTGAATCAAACACAGGGAGCTAGAATAGATCCCGGAAAACTGTACCAGGTTGATACAAATGCAATTTTAAGACCTGTAAACTATGCAGAAGTATGGCTGTACAACTGTGGCTGTACAACTTTCCAAAGTATACAGACACAGGAAATCTTTAAGATAAAGGATCACATTGATTTCATCTCCACTCACGTGATATACCTTATTGAGTGTAGCTGCAAATTACAATATATCGGGAGAACAACACAATCTCTGCGAAACAGAATAAATGGACACTGATACAATGTCACACACAACTTTGAAAAACATAGTGTGTATAGACATGCCAGGATTCATCATAATAGATTTTCAGATTACAGGTATTAAACAAATCTCCAGTCAGGGTGAAGACCGATTCGAAAAACTGAAACGAAGAGAGTCCTATTTGATTTTCAAAATGAACAGCTTGGTGCCTCATGGCCTCAATGAAGGACTCAAAAATATTTATTAATATAATAACAATAGGCCTTGTTTTCTTTCCAATCTAATCCCCTCCTTCTTTCCATTTCCATTTGTCCCCCCTCTCCCTCTTCTTCCTTCTCTTTATTCCCTTTCACCATATTCCCATCTTATTCCCCTTTGCTATCTCTCCCCTGCAAATTCCAGGCCCACTCTCTACTGATATTGTATATCCATTCTCATTCACATTCATTTTTATATCATAATTGAATCTATATTTTACTTAAATTAACTGTTCAAATTTAATTATATTTATATTCTATTTATATAAATTTTTTATTCATATTCATTTTTACAGTATGGATTGCATATATATACACATATTTATTCTTCTTCAAGCATACATACATAAAAAAGTCCTTGTTGAGCACTCATCTCTAGAGGATTGATAATTAGGCTACTTGTTAATTTTAAAGTGCCAAGTAATGTTTTACATGGGAAGTGTTAGGTCCCCCTTACATTTTTCAGGCACTTACATATTGAAACTCATTGTGCCTTTCAGGAGAGTGCACTGTATTCCTCCACATGTATCGTACATTGAATCTCTTTTCCAGACTAATGGAAATCCGAACTATCGGCATTTTACATCCACAATGTAAGCCATGGAGAATATAGATATACTGTTCACCTGTCACCTCTTTCGGAACTATATTGAATGGATTCACTGCACGGCCGACGCTTTCTGCACACGACAAACACGGAAAGAAATTAATTTTTTATTATAAAGACACGCATGCGCAAGCACTTGCAGCACTGTACGAGGATTCTATTCCCCTGAAAGAATACAATGACTGCATGGGGGGATCCTTATGATATCCCTGCAGTCTCCCCTTTCTGATCCCTATTGGCACTAATGCGGAGGACGGCATCGGCGAGCATAGAACATGCCTCGGATGTCAGCGCTGCATGAAAGATTCAGCTGCGGAGATGTCACTGCTGATAAGCGGGATCAGCTGCGTTTTTTAAAGAAATAATTTTTACCTAATATCTTATTACGTAATGAACACATGTTTTCTGGTTCATTAATGTTTATTTTAAGCATGTATTTCTCTTTATATATGGTTAACAATCAGCTGTATGTTTTATTGTGTAATCAAATGACGTCACCCCTGGGCACCGGTTGGCTCTAACTACCGCGCCTCAGGGCTATATAAGATACGTCTGTATCACATTGCTTTATAAAGCCCGCTGGTCACGGAGAAAGGGTCACAGACCCGAAATGCGTTTGTTTTAAGGCTTATTGGAATAAAAGACATTATCTTATCTACGCTGTACTTCCATTTTGTCTGAGCGGCTTGGGCGCCGAACAACACTGATGATTTTTCTGTCCCACGTCTGTGAAACATCTATCTAGATACAGATTATTAACCCCTTAACGACCACGGACGTAAATGTACATCCTGGTTTGGCGGGACTTTGTGCACCAGGACGTGCATTTACGTCCTGTGTATGATCGCAAGCATCGAAACGGTGCTTGGGTCATGCACAGTAGGTTCCGGCAGGTTCTCTGACAGAGACCGCGAACACCTCAGAACCCAGCGGAACTTCACGGGAAAGACAACTATAGAGACTCCGCCGGCCGGGGCTGTCTCCCGTTCCCTCCCGATACTATCGAATCGAACCCTGCTTACTGCACAGATTACTGCACTCGACTGGAAATTGTGCAATCTGCGGAGCGACTACTCCAAAAAGAAGATTCAGGTTCCTGTAAACCTTTTTACAGCTGCAGAACATTATACCAGAGCTCATGTCTTCCAACAGGTTGTGAACAGTAATTTCTTATAAAGAGAATATAACCCAAATAATTTTCAATCCCGCCCTTGTCCGCAGCACCCTTGCACTTTACCATCGCCTGCAGAACATCGCACCTTATCTGCAGCACGTTGCACCTTACAATCATTCCCAAAAATCTACCTCGGATTTACCTTTCTTACTATTACTAAGGTATCTTCCATAGAACAATCTATATATCAGTATATATTCATTTATAGTTTATCATCACCAACCTATAATTATATATATCCTCTTTTTCAGCACATTGCACTTTTTGCCAATCCACTACTCTTTACCTGTACCTGTTCCTATATCCTGTGAAATAAAACAGGTAATTTACACCATTGCTGGTTTATTATAATTTACTTACTGTATACAGTTTTTATACATATTTTTATTCAGAATTTTATCCTCACTTCCAGCATAATATTTACCACTTAGTATAGCGCCGATTATTATAATTTTGTAAAAATAAAATTGTCTGAGTCCTTAAGGCCAAA
This sequence comes from Hyla sarda, assembly GCF_029499605.1. Taxonomy (NCBI): domain Eukaryota; kingdom Metazoa; phylum Chordata; class Amphibia; order Anura; family Hylidae; genus Hyla; species Hyla sarda. The sequence continues at coordinate 292,359,674 of NC_079193.1, forward strand.
ATGGGCTGAGTCTTTGAGGAGTTAAGGCAGTCTGCTAGCCCTTTATTCTCTTCTACATACCTTCTTTCCCTTGTTTTCAATTTAGTTAATCCATGTTTTAATTTTCTTTTTTCATTTGTATATCTGAAGAATGTCTTATCCCCTTTTTTCACAGACTGAGCTAGTTTTTCTTCTGCCTGCGCTTTAGAAGTTCTTATAACTTGCTCGGCCTCTTTCTGCCTAATCTTGTAGATTTCCCAATCTTCAATGCTGTTTTTTTTGATTTTTTTTTATAATTACTAAATGCTAGCATTTTGTTTTTTATGATTTTGGTCTCTTCCTTTTTCTTCCTTTACTGACAAGTCTAGTGCAATTATCTGTTGCCTTCAATAACGCATCTCTTAAATAGTCCCATTTCTCCTGTACTCCATGTAATCTGTTCCAGTCTATAAGGGATTCATTCATGACTAATCTCATTTATGAAAAGTCATTTTTTCTAAAATCTAAAACTTTTGTTTTTGTGTGGTGTGACTGCTTCACTGTTCTTATATTAAACCACACTGACTGGTGATCACTAGATCCCAAGCTTTCGCCTACAGTAACATCATATACCAAATCCCCATTTGTGAATACCAAATTCAAAATGGCCTCCCTCCGGGTTGGCTCCTCAACCAATTGCTGTAGATATAATCCCAGTAGGGAATTTAGAATATCTGTACTCCTGGCAGAACTAGCTGTTTTTGGTTTCCAGTTTATATCCAGAAGATTGAAGTCTCCCATAATGATAACTTCTCCTTTCATTGTCATTTTAGCTATTTCCTCTAATAGTAGATCATCTAATTCTTTAACTTGGCCAGGTGGTCTATATATCACACCTACACGAGTTATTGTCTGATTACCAAACTGAAATGTAATCCCAAACTGACTTTATGATGGCCTCGCTAACTTGTATTAGGTTAAATTTTATGCTACCTTTCACATACAGGGCCACCCCTCACCCATTCTTGCCTTTTCTATCTCTTCTGTATAAAGAATACCCTGGTATGGTTATGTCCCAGTCATTACTTTCATTAAACCATGTCTCAGTAACAGCCACTAAATCTACATTCTCAGATGCCATTATTGAACCAAGTTTATTGATCTTATTACCTAAACTGCGAGCATTTGTAGACAAGACTCTGAGCTCGTCATTTCTTAACCTATGAACTATTGACATATTCCTGCATTGTTTCGGTGGGCAATTGGACTTATGGATTATCACTGTTTTGCCCCCCCCCCCCCTCCTAGTTTAAAACTCCTTAGCAAATTCTTGGAATTGTTCACTGAGTACATTCGTTCCCTTGAGAGAAAGATGCAAACCATCTTTTTTGTACAGTTCCTCTCTATTCCAAGTTGAGCTATCATGAGAAACAAAGCCAAATTCTTGCTCTTGACACCATTTACTAAGCCATAAGTTGAACTCCTTAATGTGTCTCTGCCTATCATTCTGAACGTTATGCACAGGCAGAACTTCAGAAAATTAAACAGTGGATGCAAAATCCTGTACATCATTACCAAGTGTGATAAAAGATTCCTTCAACTTCATTGCAAGCCAGGTAACTTGTCCCTAGATGGACACGAGCATCAATGTCCCCTTCTTGCTTTGCTTGCTTAACAATATTAAGAATATAATACTTCTTCTATCTCTTCTAGCAGTAGCACCAGGGAGACATCTCACAAAACCATTTCCCTTAAACTCCACACTTCTTATGATTGAATCACCCAGCAACAGCTGCTTTCTTTCAGACTTTACTTTATCTTTTTTTATCCTTGGCTGCAGTCTTGCATACATTAGACATTGGAGTTGATAGTTCCTCACCCCCTGTGCTTGAGCCAATATCCATGTTGCCCTTACATTCTGAAAGTGCTACAAGTGAAACATGAAGAACCACAGACTGTGGACATGTCTTCTATCCACAACTCTAAGTTTTCCAGAACCTACAGAAACCCATCTGCCATTTCTAGGGGGCCCTTGTGGCAGTGGCATTGCAGCAATCCCAGCATGAGTTTGTTTAACAGATAACTTAAACATCTAAGATTTAAAAAAAATGCAATTTCCTGCTGCAGTAAAGAGATCTGACAGCATCCAGACCTCCAAAGAGTGGAACATGAAATAAATGCACAACAATTCCTGCACTACACCAAGTCTGCCATTTTAAAGAGGAGAACATTTAAAATAAACAAATCTTACTTTTTATACTGTATCCACCTCCAGCCTACCTCCTGTCAGTCTCCTGCAGTATCTTTCCAATGCACTTAGAATAGCAGCACAGCTAATGAATTAGGCCAGCTGAAGAGTCTGTGCATATATATATATATATATATATATATATATATATATATATATATACACTCCCTCACAAGCTCCTCCCCAACAACAAATGTAACACCTTAATGGGCTATGCTCATTAGCAAACACACAATAGCAAACACCTGAATAACAAATTCCTTACCTGTTCTCAAGCAGCAGTCAGTAAAAACACAGATGTTGCAGTTGAAAACTCTAAGTCAGTCTCCTGCAGTATCTCTCCAATGCACTTAGAATAGCAGCACTTTGAATATGCAGCTTTGTAGACTCTATGGAGGAGGACCTGGTGAACAAAACAAGGGATTTATTTATGAGAAACATGTTAATCATAGAGAAGATTTTGTGAATTTTAAAGTGAACAATAGTAATCCCTCTCCAAGGCATGGTAGATTCTCTAGATGTCATAAAGGTCCTATATCCACATAGTAAGTGCATCACTGCATTAATGCCTATAGTCTACAAGAGTGTATGGTGGGATAGGAGATGAAGGCACCTTGTTCCACTATACTACTAAACTACTTCTGCTGCATATTGAGAACACACACACACATATATATATATATATATATATATATATATATATATATATATATTTTTTTTTAAACCCAAGTACTGTCATACCTTTTTTACAATGTGATCCTGTTGGCAGGTAACTATAGATTTATATACACTTGTAACTAGACCCAAATCTTATCTCTGTTAAATGGATTACATGAATGTTCTGCATGAAAAGTACCTTGAAAAAACAAATCTCATCTTCTTTGACTCTTAAAATCAGATATCCAGGCACTATCAATAATGAGTAGATTCGATGGGAGATGTAACACCAATGTCACAAGCCATGACATAAGGGTTAATGTGTTGTGATCATGCATGTTACCATTCTTCTACAATTTTCCATTTTAACTTCACACATATACTCAAATTACCTAGGAAACTATCTAGAACATCAGCCATGTTGAGCAACATAAAGGGCACAATTCTGTCAAAAACTGTTTAGCTAAAAGTCCAAGCTTATTATCTGTAATAGCAGCTGAACATCCTAACTGGTTCTAAGGGGAACATCCAAGGTAATCTCTATGAGATCAGAGGTATCTGCAGGGAGGCTCAATGGCTGCTGGAAATTGTGTTGCTTCCACTATTAACGTCATAACATGTACATCAGATGGGAATCATACCAATATAAGAACTTCACTGATCCTCTGGAGTTCACTGATGATAACATCCTGTTGTATGACTCAAAAAAGTAAAAAGCAGATGTTTCTCAAAATTATATTTATCCAGCATGGTAAAGTCTTTTATTATGACAGCAACATAGTCAAGGTGTACTGTACTACACATTAATGTGACGACTGTTTAAAAGCCAAAAAGATGTCTTCTTGAACAACCTGTTGGTTGCCATTGTTCTTATTTACTGGCATAAACAACAGTGGACAAATATACAATGCATCAAATGTTTTGCACTTGTGAATCTAGGTGCATATAGTTGTAGAAGTTAAAAGAGTAGCAGCAAAGTGCAAACTAGAGACAAGGCATGTCCTGTCTGTAGTGCACGTACCAACAGATTAAAGGGGTACTCTGGTGGAAAACATTTTTTTTAATCAACTGGTGCCAGAAAGTTAAACAGATTTGTAAATTACTTCTATTTAAACATCTTTTCAGTCTGACCACAGTGCTCTCTGTTGACACCTCTGTCCATGTCAGGAACTGTCCAGATCAGGAGCAAATCCCGATAGCAAACCTATCCTGCTCTGGACAGTTCCTGACAAGGACACAGGTGACAGCAGAGAGCACTTTGGTCAGACAGAAAAGAACAACTTAGCTTAGTAACAGTGGATGTTGCTTAATATCAGCAAATTCTGAAGATCAATTGTGGTTTAGTGGTCGGATCCCACAATTGCTCAGTTGTCATGGCCGGCCAAGGCCTGCAGCAGTTAAGTGCCAGACTAATCGATCAATGTAATACTATAGTATTACTCTGATCTGTAAACATATTTGGTATGGCTGCATGAGTAATTGTCAGAACATTCCATGGACTACTCTGTGAATGTCTTTGTGTGGCCCAGCAATAGAGGCAGGGTACAAGACTGCTATGGGGCCCCGCATAAAGGGTCTTTAAGGTGCACACACAATTGAACGTACAGTGACCCCTCGACCTACGATGGCCCCGACATACGATAATTTCAACATGCAATGGCCTCTCAGAGGCCATCGCATGTTGAAGGCAGCATCAACATATGATGCTTTTGTATGTCAGGGCCATCGTATAAACGGCTATCCGGCAGCGCAGACTGCTTCAGCTGCGGCCGGATAGCCGTTTACGTTGCCCCGTGTGGTCCGCTGACGATCACTTACCTGTCCTCGGGGCTCCGGCGCGTCCTCTTCAGGATCCCCTGCATCGTCGGCGCTCTCCATCGACGTCATCACGTCGCTGCGCATGCCGTCCCGTCATCCAATAGGAGCGGCGTGTGTAGCAACGTGATGGCGGCAACGGAGAGCGAGGATGCCAGGGAAGCAGAGGCCTTGCCGGAACGTCGGAAACACCTCGGGGACGTGGCGACAGCGATGGACGGGCAGCGGTGCCGAGCGGTGACGGTCCGGAGTGGCGGAGACAGGTGAGTACAACTTCCTCTAACAGTGGTCTTCAACCTGCGGAGCTCCAGATGTTGCAAAACTACAACTCCCAGCATGCCCGGACAGCCGTTGGCTGTCCGGGCATGCTGGGTGTTGTAGTTTTGCAACATGTGGAGGTCCACAGGTTGTAGACCACTGTCCTATACTTTACATTGCACGGATCCCTCAACATGCGATGATTTCAACAAACGATGGTCCGTTTGGAACGGAGGGACCACTGTACATGCTGCATATGCACACTAACACAGTTGACAGTAGCTCTGTCCTGTCACTTCATCCATGGGCTTTTGCACAGGGAGCTGCACAGGGAGCAGTTGAGTGATATTTTTTTCATCAAGCAGTATGAGGGACTAAAAATATATGGGAGCAATTTAGAATTTAGGGGCCTTATATTAACAGGGGGGCTTATACTATATGGAGGACAAATACTAGACTACTAGGGCACCATGGGGGTGAAATAATATATGGGAGCCTAACACTAAATGGGGACCTAATATTATATAGTGGTAGTATGGGGGCCTAATGGGTGCAATATGAGGGCCCCATACTATATGGGGGCCTACTACTATACGGGGCAGTATGGGGGCCTAATGCTATATTGGGACAGTATGGGTGCCTAATACCATATGGGGCAAGTATGAGGGCCTAATACTGTATGGGGGCTTATTACTATATGGGGCAGTAGGGGGAGCCTACTAATATATATCTCTCACAAGGTATAGGTAAAAAGAAGCATTCTAGTAGAATATTAAAATCGTTATCGCTTACTGTAGTTTAATTGCCTCAGTTGGATGAAAAGTATAATAGAAAATCATAACTTTGCATTTGCTTTGTATGCGAGCTGTAACTGAATAAAATAAGACAATGTAATGTTGGAGCTGATGATATGGCTGTTTCTTTAAAACTTTCCTTCTGCCATGAGTGAGTTAATAATAGCCCAAGACTAATTGCCTTTAGTGGATCATATCGCTAAAACACGCCATCTATGGCCCCAATTAAATCAAGTACAGATATCCCAATCTGAAGTGGCTTTTAGAATTAATGGGCATCATGGATGAAAACAGCTTAAACAATCTCATCTCTATCTAAAGTCTTTAGCCAATAGACTGTAAATAGGAATATGTGAAATAATTATAAATTTGCAAGTCTGGCTGAGAATAAATAATTATAGAACTGAGTATTATGCTTTGCCGGGACCCACGCTACATCTAAATGATATATTTCTTTTAACTCTGGAGACCCCATCTGGCTACAGGAGAAACATATGTTCATTTTCAATATCCCAAATGAGAAATGTTCCTTCTGTTCTTAGCTAAGAATTTATTTGGTGACCTCACCAAGTCTGTGCCAGTCATATTTTCATTTAGTTTATGAAAGTGACAAAAATATTTAAAATAAAGATAAAATCTAAAGAGCTTTAGTCCTTTCCGATGTGTGAACCTTTGATTCTTGTTAAAGTTATTAGTTGAGTTGTCTTTGTTTAGTTTTTTTTCTTTTTTCTTTTTCCTATAACTGGAGTGCAGGAATTTTTTCCCTACGAGGCTACTCAGTGGGATGTTTCTTTCTTAACACAGAAGATTGTTAGCAGAAAAAAAGACCATGTGGTCCATTTAAATTGCCTTTACTAAACTTTAGTAAAGTTTTTTCCACGAACAAGAAAAAATGTATCCTTGTGGTATATGGGTGTATAACTCCAAAGACTCCTAGACTGAAGAAAGTTAAAGGAGTTATCCAACATAAGGTGACTTATAGTACTTACCTGCCAGACAGAAATGGACATGCTTAGGAAGGATCCAAGCTTGTCTTGGGGCTAACTAGCGGTGTTGTGAGTCCACCATTAAGCTGCTGCTTTCTTTTTGTTCTCTCCCTCAAACAAGTTCCAGGATCCCTTGTTTGTAAATGTGAGGTCCCTTTTCTCTATCCCACACATCAGTCACTCCATCCATTGCATGCTGTGGTGTGATGGAAACTACAATTCCCTGCAGCCCTGTGGAGAATAATCTCCATCCCACCCAGCAGTTGTTCCACCATTTGAAACTCAGACAGGCTCCCTTTCAACACATGACTAGTGATATAATGTCTAGGGCCACACTACAACCTGGCAAAAACTGAGACAACACTAATTTTGTATGCTGCTAAAAATGAACATTGGGGCAAAGATGAAATAAGAATTGCGCGACCAGCCATCAAACACAGGTACAGGCAATGGGGGACATTTAGCAATGTTTTCCTTTTATTAGTTATTTTTTTCTTTAAATTTTTTTTGCTGATGTGCAACTTATTTATCAACTGGTTTCAGCCTGTTGATAAATTTCTTTCACATAAGCAATTATTTTTTTTTTTGCTTTGGTAGTGGCTTTTTCTGCTCCATGTCTGAGCTGGAGTAAATTTTGTAGTTTTTTTTATGCGATGCGACTTTCGCACTTGATAAATCTCTGACCACTGCAAGTCAAAAATCCCTTTTTGTTTTGGTAAGCAAGTTTCTTTTATTTTTTGCTTAGAGCACTGAACAATCAAAAAGTTGCACAAAAAATAGAGTAGTCGTAGATGCGACTTTTTTGCGACGATTTTAAGAAAAAAAAATACTAAGCGATTTGATAAATGTCCCCCATGATGTTTAACTATACCGCCCATGAAGAACAGTCAAAAAAATTCTAGAATAACCCTTTAAATAGAGAAGAAACATTAAGACTATAAAAAGCTTGGGATGTCATTTAATCTGAATGCAGGTAACTGGATTGGACCCTTACAAATGTTAATAAAGTGCTTGCATAGTTGACTAGTTTATTTCTCTAGTTGATTTGTGTAATTTTGAGTTCTGAAGAGGAACTAAATAAAATTGGGGAACTGTAATAGGTCTTTTATGCAGATATCTCTGAGTATTCTTACAATTTCCATCATTTATACCAGAAAGCCTTCTGACTGGATGGTGCAATGTGTGACATAGAGAATCAAAGCAAATACTTTATGACTTTTGATCTTTTATAAATGAGCTTCTTAATGGGGTTGCCAAGGATAATATTTGAAACTCCAAACTGAAAGATAAAAGCACTTTTTTTTTTCTATAAATGTTATGAAATTTATCATAGTGCACAGACAAGGATTACTGGGTGCATTCTTAAAACCGATATTATTATTATTATTATTATTATTATTTTTCCAATAACCACCCACAATATCTTAAGAGAACATACAATATTTATAAAACATATTAGATGGAGCTTATGTCTTTTAAATCGGCAATATTTATTTTTAGCTAATTCAGGTCATTGGCTATTAGATCTAAGGATGCTGACCCCTTGTGCCTCTACTGAAAGTACCCATTACTAATTTTTCATTGGTTGTCATCCTTACATCATTATGTGTTAACAAGAGGAAAGAGAGTGCACAGAGGGGATGGAATTAAGTTTTCTTTGGCCCCACATACAGTGCCCAGCCAATGGGACCTGGTAGTGTTCTTGGTGGCATAGCAGTGCAGATATTGTCAGGTAACCAGGAGAAGAAAGGTCGAATAAAAAGAGCAATGAGGCTTAAAGCAGCCTCCGACCAAATAGACAAGTTCTGCTTTTAACTGTAAGCTAGTCTTTGGGATGTGCTTACATTTAAGAGTGCTTACATTCAAGCAATCCACCATGCTACTGTATGGGCAGTTAAAATCATAAAACTTAGCATACACTTTTGGGTGTAAACTTGAGGAGCACAGGGGTAAGTTTTCAGAGTGGCAAAACAATAAGCCGAGTGCTTGCCAAAGTACCCCTTTCAAGCTGAGAAGGAACAAGTTGTGCCAAGTAGTTTTATATGGCAGAGCCTGTATTGTAGAGAAACAATATCTGCACAGGGTTTACGTTAAGTAAAGTTGAATTTTGCTGTTTTGCCTGGTGTGCCTACAATAAAGCATATGATTTGAGCTGTGGCCCACATATGAGTCAAGGAAAATACTCTGCAGGCGTGTAAGGCCCCAGAGTGAGGAAACTACCTACTGGTTATTCCCTATCCACTTGGCTGCAATTAAATGAAGGGGGTCATTTGTACTCAGAGGCGGCTCTAGACCTTGTGAGGCCTTAGGTGAAACTCGAACATGAGGCCCCCACATCATTTTCAGCAGACTTAACATAGTAATCCGATCAGCTGTGAGATGGTTGTGCTGTCGCTGCAGCACCATTCTCATGTGGCGGTGGGACAGATATTAGATCAGGGGAGTAACTAGTGTCCTGTGGGTCCCATGACAAATTCTGTTCAGTACATCGAGACCACAATCACCAATAATACCAGAATACAAGGAGGAATATAATAACCATACATATTACCATCATACGGTTACTGACCAAATCCTTTATACTGAGACCAATATAACCAATAATACCACTATACAAGGAGGAATATTATCACCATATATATTACCATCATACTGTTACTTACCAAATCCTGTATACTGATACCAATAAGTGGTGTTTTCTCTGATCAGACTCATTTTCCTTTTCTTCTCTATCTGGATCAGAATGCCATGATGACTTCTCCATGGTGACTTGTCTCTGCAGAATCGGCCAGCCAAACATTTTAGGTTTCTCTCTATAGCACCATCCCATGTGTATTGATCCATGTACTGTGACATCACTAAGTGTATTGCCCCCTGTATTGTGACATCCCTTTGAATATTAAAAGGGTTATCCAGTGGGATGGTTTTCTTTTTCGAACTATGTCTATACCTAGTATATGAAATAAATAATAAACCTCTACTCACCTCCAGCACTCCCACAGTGTTTCCAGTGTCCTGCTATGGTCTGCTCCACTTACACTCCAGACCCAGGCGTTACGCCAAAGCTCAGGTAGAGAATCACAGCTGCGTACTGAAGTAGGACACCGGAGACACCGCAGGAGCGCTAATTGTGAGTACAGGTTTATTATTTTATGTACTAGATATGGGCTTAGTTCTGAAAAATAAACCCTCCCATTGGATAACCCCTTTAATCCTGTACTCGGACATCACTGTGCATATTAATCCTGTACAGGCCTGGCTCTATAACTAGGCGGACCAAGCACCCGCTTAGGGGCGAATAATTTGCTGCCCGCTCCGGTCTGTGTTCGCCCGCTCTGTCTGCCACCCATCCCCCCCCAGCGGCGCGCATGGCAGCTGAGAGAAGGGCCGTGACGTACCTTGGTGGGTGCATCTGGTCAGGTGGCAGTGGGATAGAGCCCGGCACTGCCGGGAGCCCGGCACTGCTGCTGAGTGCGGGACAGATCTGCATGTGATTAAGGTAAGCATGGGCTGCGGAGGGTAGGCTGAGGAGAACAAAATAATAAAGTTGGCATGCAGGGGGGGGGGTTAGGAGACTGAGGAGAGGGGGGGTGTTGTATATGTTTTATTGATGGGGGGAGGCTGGGGGTGACGAACAAGGAGGAAGGGGTGTATAATTATGATTGATGGGGGGAGGCTGGGGGGTTAGGACCAAGGATGAGGAGGGGGGGTGTATATTTATGATTGATGGGGGGTGGCTGGGGGGTTAGGACCAAGGATGAGGAGGGGGGTGTATATTTATGATTGATGGGGGGAGGCTGGGGGGTTAGGACCAAGGATGAGGAGGGGGGGTGTATATTTATGATTGATGGGGGGGTTGGGGGGTTAGGACCAAGGATGAGGGGGGTGTATATTTATGATTGATGGGGGAGGCTGGGGGGTTAGGACCAAGGATGAGGGGGGTGTATATTTATGATTGATGGGGGGAGGCTGGGGGGTTAGGACCAAGGATGAGGGGGGGGGGTGTATATTTATGATTGATGGGGGAGGCTGGGAGGTTAGGACCAAGGATGAGGGGGGTGTATATTTATGATTGATGGAGAAGGCTGGGGGGTTAGGACCAAGGATGAGGGGGGGGGTGTATATTTATGATTAATGGGGGGGAGGCTGGGGGGTTAGGACCAAGAATGAGGGGAGGGGTGTATATTTATGATTGATGGGGAGGCTGGGGGGTTAGGACCAAGGATGAGGAGGGGGGTGTATATTTATGATTGATGGGGGGAGGCTGGGCGGTTAGGACCAAGGGTGAGGAGGGGGGGTGTATATTTATGATTGATGGGGGGGGTTGGGGGGTTAGGACCAAGGGTGAGGAGGGGGGGTGTATATTTATGATTGATGGGGGAGGCTGGGGGGTTAGGACCAAGGATGAGGGGGGGTGTATATTTATGATTGATGGGGGGGGAGGCTGGGGGGTTAGGACGAAGGATGAGGGGGGTGTATATTTATGATTGATGGGGGAGGCTGGGGGGTTAGGACCAAGGATGAGGGGGGTGTATATTTATGATTGATGGGGGGGGGGGCTGGGGGGTTAGGACCAAGGATGAGGGGGGGGGGTGTATATTTATGATTAATGGGGGGGAGTCTGGGGGGTTAGGACCAAGAATGAGGGGAGGGGTATATATTTATGATTGAAGGGGGGGAGGCTGGGGGGTGTTGGTGAGAATAACAAGAATGGGGGGGTTTGGGTAGGTGTGAGGCTGAGGAAACCAAGGATAAGGGGGAGGTGTATATGCATGATTGATAGGTGCGGGGTCCAAAGAATATGGGATAAGTTATAGATTGTGGGGGGGTCCGAGCGCTGGGACCCCCGCGATCTCCAGTACGGGCCTTGGCAGTCAGCTGGAAAAGAGGTATGCCGACCCCGCACGAAGTGCCGGCTGACACACCCCTCAGTATACTCCATAGAGATACATGGAGGGAGCGTGCCGACCACGGCTTCCTGTGGTGTCAGACGTCGGCTTCTGGCATACTGACTGGGCCCCCGTGCAGGAGATCGTGGGGGGTCTCAATGCTTGGACCCCCCGCAATCTATAACTTATCCCCTATCCAAAGGCTAATCCAAAGACTATTGGCATTAATATATTCAGGGCACAGTTTATGGCAGTATTATATTCAGGGCGCAGTGTATGGCATTATTATATTCAGGGCAAAGTGTATGGCAGTATTATATTCAGGGCGCAGTTTATGGCAGTATTATATTCAGGGCACAGTGCATGGCATTATTATATTCAGGGCGCAGTGTATGGCAGTATTATATTCAGGGCGCAGTGTATGGCAGTATTATATTCAGGGTGCAGTGTATGGCAGTGTTATATTCAGGGCGCAGTGTATGGCAGTATTATATTCAAGGCGCAGTGTATGGAAGTATTATATTCAGGGCACAGTGCATGGGATTATTATATTCAGGGCGCAGTGTATGGCAGTATTATATTCAGGGTACAGTGCATGGCATTATTATATTCAGGGCACAGTGCATGGCAGTATTATATTCAGGGTGCAGTGTATGCCAGTATTATATTTGGGGCGCAGTGTATGCCAGTATTATATTTGGGGCGCAGTGTATGCCAGTATTATATTCAGGGCTCAGTGTATGGCAGTATTATATTTGGGGCGCAGTGTATGCCAGAAGTATATTCAGGGCTCAGTGTATGGCAGTATTATATTTGGGGCGCAGTGTATGGCATTATTATATTCAGGGCAAAGTGTATGGCAGTATTATATTCAGGGCGCAGTTTATGGCAGTATTATATTCAGGGCACAGTGCATGGCATTATTATATTCAGGGCGCAGTGTATGGCAGTATTATATTCAGGGCGCAGTGTATGGCAGTATTATATTCAGGGCGCAGTGTATGGCAGTATTATATTCAGGGCGCAGTGTATGGCAGTATTATATTCAGGGCGCAGTGTATGGCAGTATTATATTCAGGGTGCAGTGTATGGCAGTGTTATATTCAGGGCGCAGTGTATGGCAGTATTATATTCAAGGCGCAGTGTATGGAAGTATTATATTCAGGGCACAGTGCATGGGATTATTATATTCAGGGCGCAGTGTATGGCATTATTATATTCAGGGCACAGTGCATGGCAGTATTATATTCAGGGTGCAGTGTATGCCAGTATTATATTTGGGGCGCAGTGTATGCCAGTATTATATTTGGGGCGCAGTGTATGCCAGTATTATATTCAGGGCTCAGTGTATGGCAGTATTATATTTGGGGCGCAGTGTATGCCAGAATTATATTCAGGGCTCAGTGTATGGCAGTATTATATTTGGGGCGCAGTGTATGGCAGTATTATATTCAGGGCTCAGTGTATGGCAGTATTATATTTGGGGCGCAGTGTGTGGCAGTATTATATTCAGGGCTCAGTGTATGACTGTATTATATGCAGTGGGTACAGTGTGTGGCAGTATTACATTCAGTGGGTGCAGTGTGTGGCAGTATTTTATTTAGGGCACAGTATCTGGCAGTATTATAATGATTATTGTCGTCATACAGAGGATGAGGATCTGCTGACATAGTGAGGTGACAATGAAGTTTGGACCTCAGACTCTGCAGAGAAGATGTAGCTGGAAGAAGACCTGGCGTCTGGACCAGAGGAAAAGGAACAACAACAGAGAAGACATCACTCAGGTCAGTGATATCATTGTGTATTCTCCTGACTGTCCCATCACTGCTGTAATTTGTAAGTTCTGCAGTGATGATGGGGACACTGTACTCCAATCTGTGGCCTTCAGCTGTTACAAAACTGCATACCATAATGCCTGAGGCTCCAGACATGATGGGAGTTGTAGCTTTGCAACAGCTGGAGAGCAACTTGAAGCGAGGTGATTGGTGGAGGTCCCAGCATTCAGACCCCACCAAAAAAATAAAATAAAATGGACTGCTTATTCTTAAATGTCAGGGTGTATTTTTGGTCCCAGTCCAAACCCCCTTAAAAGGGGTTGCAAGTTTAACCCCTTAACGACGCAGGACGTATATTTACGTCCTGCGCCGGCTCCCGCGATATAAAGCGGGATCGCGCCGCGATCCTGCATCATATCGCGTCGGTCCCGACGCTCATCAACGGCCGGGACCCACGGCTAATACCACACATCGCCGATCGCGGCGATGTGCGGTATTAACCCTTTAGAAGCGGCGGTCAAAGCTGACCGCCGCTTCTAAAGTGAAACTGAAAGTGACCCGGCTGCTCAGTCGGGCTGTTCGGGACCGCCGCGGTGAAATCGCGGCGTCCCGAACAGCTGACCGGACACCGAGAGGGCCCTTACCTGCCTCCTCGGTGTCCGATCGACGAATGACTGCTCCGTGCCTGAGATCCAGGCAGGAGCAGTCAAGCGCCGATAATGCTGATCACAGGCGTGTTAATACACGCCAGTGATCAGCATAGGAGATCAGTGTGTGCAGTGTTATAGGTCCCTATGGGACCTTTAACACTGAAAAAAAAAATGTAAAAAAAAATGTTAATAAAGGTCATTTAACCCCTTCCCTAATAAAAGTTTGAATCACCCCCCTTTTCCCATAAAAAAAATAAAACAGTGTAAAAAAAAAATAAATAAACATATGTGGTATCGCCGCGTGCGTAAATGTCCAAACTATAAAAATATATAATTAATTAAACCGCATGGTCAATGGCGTACGCACAAAAAAAATCCAAACTCCAAAAAAGCGTATTTTGGTCACTTTTTATACCATTAAAAAAATGAATAAAAAGTGATCAAAAAGTCCGTTCAAAACAAAAATCATACCGATAAAAACTTCAGATCACGGCGCAAAAAATGAGCCCTCATACCGCCCTGTACATGGAAAAATAAAAAAGTTATAGGGGTCAGAAGAGGACATTTTTAAACGTCTAAATTTTCCTGCATGTAGTTATGATTTTTTCCAGAAGTGCGACAAAATCAAACCTATATAAGTAGGGTATCATTTTAACCGTATGGACCTACAGAATAATGATAAGGTGTAATTTTTACCGAAATATGCACTGCGTAGAAAGGGAAGCCCCCAAAATTTACAAAATGGCGGGTTTTTTTTCGATTTTGTCGCACAATGATTTTTTTTTCCGTTTCACCATGCATATTTGGGTAAAATGACTAATTTCACTGCAAAGTAGAATTGGCGACGCAAAAAATAAGCCATAATATGGATTTTTAGGTGGAAAATTGAAAGGGTTATGATTTTTAAAAGGTAAGGAGGAAAAAACGAAAGTGCAAAAACGGAAAAACCCTGAGTCCTTAAGGGGTTACAAAACGTGCTGTAGCATTTTAAAAAAGGTGCACAAAAAGTCGCAAACTGCTACTTTTTGTACAACTTTACGTGAAGCTCCACTTCCCGGCCATCTGCCCGCATCTACCTCCCACTGGCTAGCTGGTAGAACTACAACTCCTAGCATGTCCTCACTGTAAGAGCATGCTGGAAGTTTAGTCTTCCAACAGCTAGCTGGCAGGAGGGAGATGCGGGCGGGGGTGTGGCTTTGTTTTTCTACTTGAGGATTGGGGGGGGGGGGGGGGGGGCGCCAAAATGGAGCTTCGCTTGTGTAGCAAGAATTCCTTGCACCGGCCCTGATCCTGTACAGTGATGTCATTGTGTGTATTAGCCATGTACTGTGACATCACTGTGCATATTAACCCTGGACTGTGATGTCACTGTGAATATTAACCCTGTACTGTGACTCCTAGTACAGGGTTAATACACACAGTACATGATAATATACATAGTGATGTCTGTACAGGGTTAAACACAGTGATGTCACAGTACTATGCACTTTGTACTGTTTGAAATTAAAATTCTGTGGATTGAGATTATCCCTTATATTATTAGGAGAGACGTAAAAAAGAATTTGCAGTGTTAGAATCCTTCTACTGTTTCTTTAAAAAAAAAGTAATATATGATACAGATCGACACACATGCCATGGGGGAGATTTATCAAAACCTGTCCAGAGAAAAAGTTGCCCAGTTGCCCATAGCAACAAATCAGATTGTTTCTTTCATTTTGCAGGGGCCTTGTTAAAAATGAAAGAAACAAGCTGATTGGTTGCTATGGGCAACTGGGCAACTTTTCCTGTGGACAGGTTTTGAAATGTTCTTGCAGGTAGAAATACTTTTCTATCTTATCTGCAGACATCATGTTAGAGAGCAAAGGGGTCTGAGCAGATTATATATACTGTAGTTTTGTGGAAAAAGTTTCAGTATAACTTGTCATTCATTCAGGTAAATCACTCTTTATGGGCTAATTAGTCAAGTGGGTGGTCCTATTCAGAAGTTAGCACTTGTCTCTCTATATCAGTGTTTTTCAACCACTGTTCCACTGTGTGCCGTGACATTGTGTAAGGTGTGCTGCGGGACATCTCTGTGTCCCGAAAGTTGCTTTCGGGACACAGGGATGCCTCTAAGTCCCTGCGGCCCCACATTTACTTTAAAAACGCGGGGACCGCCGGGAGGTAGCGCACGCAAGGACGTCACTGACGTCCCATGCGTGCGCCCATAGCAACAATCGCAGAGGACCGGAGCAGCGAGGAGGACGCGCGCTGTCAACTTGGTAAGTGTTACCAGCGGCGCGTCTCCTTTGGTGTTCCGAGCACCGCTCCTCCGGTCCCGGGACCTACTTCTATAGCCGGACCGGAGGAGCGGTGCTCGGAACACCGAAGTGGGGCAGTACACAGGCATACAGCCTTCAGTAATACACTGTATGGCTGAAGGCTGTATGTCTGTGGGGGAACTGCACCTAATGTGGGGGGACTATACTGGGCCTAATGTGGGGGGACTATACTGGGCCTAATGTGGGGGGGACTATACTGGGCCTAATGTGGGGGGGACTATACTGGGCCTAATGTGGGGGGACTATACTGGGCCTAATGTGGGGGGACTTTACTGGGCCTAATGTGAAGGGACTAAACTGGGCCTAATGTGGGGGGACTATACTGGGCCTAATGTGGGGGGACTATACTGGGCCTAATGTGGGGGGACTATACTGGGCCTAATGTGGGGGGATTATACTGGGCCTAATGTGGGGGGACTATACTGGGCCTAATGTGGGGGGACTATACTTGGCCTAATGTGGAGGGACTATACTGGGCCTAATGTGGGGGGACTATACTGGGCCTAATGTGGGGCAACTATGCGGGGCCTAATGTGGGGCGACTATGCGGGCCCTAATGTGGGGTGACTATGCGGGGCCTAATGTGGGGCGACTATGCGGGGCCTAATGTGGGGCGACTATGCGGGGCCTAATGTGGGGCGACTATGCGGGGCCTAATGTGGGGGGACTATGTGGGGCCTAATGTGGGGGGACTATGTGGGGCCTAATGTGGGGGGGACTATGCGGGGCCTTATGTGGGGGGACTATGCGGGGCCTAATGTGGGGGGACTATACTGCCAACCTAATGTGGGGAGACTATACTGCCAACCTAATGTGGGGGGACTATACTGCCAACCTAATGTGGGGGGACTATACTGCCAACCTAATGTGGGGAGACTATACTGCCAACCCAATGTGCGGGGACTATACTGCCAACCTAATGTGGGGGGACTATACTGCCAACCTAATGTAGGGGGACTATACTGCCAACCTAATGTGGGGGAACTGCAACCTAATGTGGGGGAAAATAAGATATATGCAAGATAAGATATATGCAGTGTGCATAGGAATTTGTTTATATATATATATATATATATATATATATATATATATATATATATTTTTTTTTTTTTTTTAACTATAGTCCGGTCCTCCAAGGAGACAAGTGCAGTAAATACTGAGTGACAGTGAGACAGATAAATAGATATAGTGCAGTGCGTTTTTTCCCCTTTTTTTTTTGCTCGTCAACCTCGGTAGCGGTGCCCCGCGAAAAAAAAATTTTCCGAGGTGTGCCCCGACCCGAAAAAGGTTGGGAAACACTGCTCTATATATACTTACTCAAATCAGTCGTACCACTCATATGGCTACTTAGCCCAAAATGAGTGGAGATTTAAATGAATAAATGACTAAATAAAGTCATATTGGAACTTTTTTTTTCCAGAAATCTATATACCAGTCTGCTCAGATCCTCCATCTCTATAAAATGCTGCCTGCAGATTGGACTGTATTCTCAATCTGACAGGTTCCCTTCAAATATACACTGACCCCTCGACCTACGATGGCCCAGACATACGATCATTTCAACATGCGATGGCCTCTCAGAGCATCAACATACGATGCTTTTGTATGTCGGGGCCATCGCATAAATGGCTATCCAGCAGCGCAGACTGCTTCAGCTGCCGCCGGATAGCCGTTTACGGTGCTCCGTGTGGTCCACTGACGATCGCTTACCTGTCCTTGGGGCTCCGGTGCGTCCTCTTCGGGATCCTCTGCATCGCCGGCGCTCTCCATCGATGTCATCATGTCGCTGTGCACGCCGTCCCGTCATCCAATAGGAGCGGCGTGCGTAGCGACGTGATGGCGGCGACATCCCGGGCAGCGGTGACGAACGGTGACGGTCCGGAGCGGTGGGGACACGTGCGTACAACTTCCTCTAACACTGGTCTAGAACCTGCCGACCTCCAGGCTGTCCGGGCATGCTGGGTGTTGTAGTTTTGCAACATCTGGAGGTCCGCAGGTTGTAGACCACTGTCCTATACTTTACATTCAACGGATCCCCCTCTAGCACGGATCCCTCAACATGCGATGGTTTCAACAAACGATGGCCCGTTTGGAACGGATTACCATCGTATGTTGAGGGATCACTGTACCTATAAACACTCCACAAAGCAACCCTGATTCTCAAGCTGCTTCATGGCATCTGGCATCAGAAGTGCTAGTACTACAAGTATCCCTTGTCTGTGAAATAATGGAACATCTCGATTTTAACCTTGAGAATAAGTGTTATTTTTTTTTAGTTCTCCTTAAAAGATTTTATGACTGCTGTCGCAGAGCTATGTCACACATTATCGGAGGCAGAAACATTTTAGTTACATGAAAGCACAAAGGGTAATGATGCTGGAACGTGAAAATAGCTGTACACGGCACCCATTATTTCTGCCTGCCTAGGGCAAACTTCATTCTGGGAAGTGAGACAAGTACATGTGATTTTAACAACAAAAGCCTTGACACTGTATCATTTTATTGTATATGATATTCAGTTGCTTTTGTAAATTGGAAAATATTTGTAATTTAGTTGACATTTACAGACATACCAAGCTATTAAGCTACACATTATATGTTTTACCAATCGGCAATCAGAACCTAATTAAAAGGGTTTTGGCCTTTTTTATCCATAGTTATTTTATAAGGTAATATTATTTATATTGTCATTTACCGGGAAAACCAGTAAGCCAAAGGGCATGCTGGGGATTGTAGTTATGCAACAGCTGGAGGCATATCACTACCTACTCCCAGCATGCACAGAAAGCCAAAGGGAATGCTGGGAGTTGTAGTTATATGCCTCCAGCTGTTGCTGTTGGGTCCTGCCGCTGCTGGTAAGTGACTCCCGTCACCGTCGCACACTACCCGGCCCCCACACTACCCGGTGCCATCAGGACTGCCCAGCAGTCGCCATGATTTGTCGGACGGTCCCGGCTGACCAATCAAGGTGATCGTGAGGTGGCACCAGTGTAGTTTATGCAACAGCTAGTGGCACTTTTCCCCTCTAGCTGCTGCATAACTTCATCTCCCAGCATGCACGGAAAGCCAAAGGGCGTGCTGGGAGATGTAGTTCTGTGCCTCCAACTGTTGCATGACTACAACTCCCAGCATGCACAGACAGTCAAATGGTATGCTGGCTGTTGTAGTTATGCAGCAGCTGGAGGCACATAACTACAACTCCCAGCATGTCCATGCTAATCATGCATGCTGAGAGTTGTAGTTATGCAACAGCAAGTGGTACTTTTTTCCAACAACTTCCAGTATGCACAGACTGCTAAAAGGCATGCTGGGAGTTATAGTTGTGTGCCTCCTGCTGTTGCATACCTACAACTCCCAGAATTCCCTTTGGCTGTCCGTGCATGCTGGGAGTTGTAGTTATGTAACAGCTGGGGAAATGATGCAAGCATCAACGAAAATTTACCACTATCTCATAGCAGAATATGTCACGAAAAAACAATCTCGGAATCAAATTCATAAGTAAAAGCAACCCTTCTAAAGGGTTAATATAAATCCAGAAAAGCGAGTAGAGAAAGAAGTACCGCACTCACCCACTGTCAAAAGCCGGGAACAGGAGAGGTTTATTTCAGATCATAAGATCGGAGTAACAGGTGCAGGACGTGGAGGAGAGAAAAAAGCCACACACGACTAGTTTCACGCCGGACGGCGCTTTCTCTGGCTGACTTGGTTACATCAGTTGGCAGGAAAAGGAGGGGTTTAAGACGCCAAACTGATGACGTATACGAATGCAAAAAAGATTATTACTTGAGCTCGTACACCGAAAAAATATCCAATCAAAAAAAGCAAAAAAGGGGGCGGATGGGGGAAGAAAAGAAAAAATAAATAAAAAGGAGAAAAAATATATATATACGTGTATGTCAGGACCAAAAAGAGGAAAAAAAGACAGAAAAGAAGGGGGGGGAAAAGAGTTATAAGAAAACACTAAGATCTTGACGATCATTAAGTCCAGTTCCTTCAAGCGCTCTTGTGCGCATGATCCATCTCTCTTCTTTGCGCAGCAGTGTTTTGTGACGATCAATTCCTGGTGAGCAGGTTTTAACTCTTTCGATCCCGAAGAAGCGCATAGTATTGGCGTCTCCTGAATGCACTGATCGTATGTGCGTTATTAGGCGGGCACAGCCGTGTCCGGTGTGAATAGACCTTAAGTGTTCCCGGAATCTGATTTTCAGCGGTCGAATAGTGGATCCAATATAGAAGCACATACACGGGCAGACTATAGCGTAAACGACATATTCGGTCCTGCAGCAGATGAAATCGGTGATTTTTATTTCCTTTCCAGCGAGCTGGTATTCTTTACCAGGTAAGAAGAATTTACAGTGTGAACAGTTGCCACATTTGTAATTGCCTGAAGGGATTGTTGCCGATAGCCAGTCCTTTTCTTTTTGGGTGGAAGGGAGTGCACTGCGAACTAGTACATTAGAAATGCTTTTGCTCCTTCTAAACGATATTATTGGTTTTTTAACCGCGGCTTCTTTGAACAAAGGATCGTTTTCTATGAGAAACCAATTGTTTTTTATTACTTGTTTTATTGTATCTGCCAACACGTTGTATCTGAATGAAAAAATAAATTGTGGTTGTAGGGAATTATCTATAGTTTTTTCTTTTTTGTTACGATTTTTTTTATACGTTTTTTTGACTAAATCCAATCTTGGGATTTTGGTGGCTTTCTCAAGTGCCTTATTTAGTTCAGATGGAGGATAGCCTCTTTTTAGGAATCGATTGTATAGATCTTTTGATTGTAGTTGGAAATCTTCTTCATTTTTGTTTATTTTCCTAAGTCTCAGAAACTGACTGTAAGGGAGAGCCTGTTTGGTGTGGGAGGGATGAAAACTATTAAAGTGCAGAAGGTTACTAGAAGCTGTGGGCTTTCGATAGCCCTTGGTGAAAAATTGATTATTTTCGACTGTGAGTAGAACATCTAAAAATTCCATAGTAGATTCACTGATTTTTTCAGTAAATTTCATATTCATATGATTCTCCCCTATAAAGGCAACAAATTCTTCAAAGTCCTTGATGGTACTGTCCCAAATTATCAGGATATCGTCTACATAACGGAAGTATTTTATGATATGATGGAAGAATGGGTTGGTGTTATTCAAAATATACCTGCTTTCAAAAATAGCCAGAAAAATAATAGCAAAAGAACATGCTACCGGCGTCCCCATGGCCGTCCCTGTACACTGGGCATACCACTGGTCTTGAAAAGTGAAGCAATTATTTTGCAAAATTAGCTGAAGTGCCTCACAAACGAATGATACAAACAGGTCATCTTTTTCGGCATTATTCAAAAATTCTTTAACGGCAAGGACACCTAACTCCTGCGGAATTCTTGTGTACAGACCTTCGACATCTATTGATGTCAATTTATAGGAATTGTGCCACTCTAATGTTTCAAGAGATAATAAAAGATGGTCAGTATCTTTCACGTAAGATGGAATGTCAGCCAATAGGGGGTGCAGGAGCCACTCCACATACTGTGAGAGTGGCTCTGTCACTCCTCCTATTCCGGCCACTATGGGCCGTCCAGGGGGGTGCTCCAGGTTTTTGTGGGTTTTTGGGAGAAAGTACCATTTGGGGTTAATAGGATGAGCAGGTAAAAGTTTTTCCGCATCCCTTTGCTTTAAGAATCCATTCTCTGTATACTTCCTTAGTAGATTTTTAACTTTGTTGCTGATATGGTTAGTGGGATCAGATTTAAGGGGGGTATACGTATTGCGGTCATGGAGTTGTCGAATCGCTTCTTTGATGTAATAATCCTTTGTCATTATTACGACATTTTGACCTTTATCTGCTTTTTTAATGATCCAATCGTCGCGTTTTTGTAGCTTTTTTAAGGCCACGGCTTCCTCTGTTGATACATTGGGTGAGGCTTTGGGATATATTAATGCCTGCATTTGTTTAGACACCTGCCTAGAAAAAACATCCAAACAACTTCCTTGTTGGATAGGGGGATTGAAAGTGGATTTTACTCCACCTCCAAAAAAAGTTTTTTGTGAACTTTTATGAGAATCGCATTCCAATCCTTCATTTTCTGTAAGACTCATGAGTAGAGCCACATCTTCCCAATTTAAATCAGTGAGGGTTTTTTTGGCAAAAAATCCTAAATTCCCTATTTTCTCTTTGATATAAGTGCTTGTATTTTTCTTAGTAGCAACGTGAATTGGTTTGGCTTCCTTTTTATTGAAAAAACGAAAGAGATTCATTTTCCTTATATTTTTGTATAAATCAATTTCAAATTCGACTGGATCAAAGTCGACTGGGAGACAAAAATTGAGGCCTTTTGTAAGAACACTAAGAGTTGCGGCATCTAAGGTTTCTTGCGTAAGATTTATAACGGAGTATTTTTCTAATGTGGGAACCACTTCACTTGTTTCCTTTTCCTGGCTGTTCGAGAATTTGCGGTTTCTTCCTCCTCTTCCTCTTCTGGTTCTCCTCCTAAAGGGCCAGTTTCAGAGGTCGGCATTTTTTGGGAAGCAGATGCAGTTTCATCTTGCTGTTGAGATTTTTTGTCAGAAAAACTTGTTTTTTTTGAGATTGGGTCTGTTTGTTCGTCCGAATTGCTGGAGTCCGACTCAGTAGTCCAATAATCCCGTGAGGCTTTTTGACGTGGGTAAGTGCGTTTTTTAATATTTTTCTTCTGCTGATTTTTGTTCCATGTGAACACTTTATTCTCTTCATAATCTTGTTTATCCCGAATATATTTATCTTTTTTCCTTTCTTTTAAATCGGATTGTATAGGGATGAGACGTTTCTCAACTTTCTTTATGAAAGTTGAGTATTGGCTTTCTGTATGACGGGTTCTAAGTTCAGTCCTAGCTCGACATAGATCCATAGTCACTTTTTCGTATTCTTTTTCATTGCGTTTTAAGGTAAGAGAGAGAAGTGTGAACGAGTGTTGTAAATTAGCTTGTTCCCATTCCTTGATAAATGCTGTGTCCTATAAAAATTGTGATGGCTCCTTAAATACTCTTAAGCCCCTAGGCACCCTGTTACATCTTGCATATGATTTTAGTGATTGAACTGACCAAAATAACTTAGTTTCTTTTTCGGCCAGTTGTGTAATCTTAAATTCAAGTGTTTTAGTGCTCAAAGATTGAATGGAATCCTTTAAGTTGCATCTTTCAAAAAAACTCCTCCACGTCCTCTCGACCTGATGATAAAAAATATCCAGAGTCCTCTGCAGGGGGGTCTCCATTTCTTCCATTCCAAAAGGGCGAAGATGAGGAAGAAACGTGATACAAACAGCTGTTGCTGATTGAACGATCCTGTGGGTAATCCAATGTGCTCAACTCCGAAAAAAAGCAGCATTCAAACAAGGGAGACCACACAATAGTGCCACTCATCTTGTTGGACTGTTTTACCTTCTAAAGGGTTAATACCGCACATCGCCGCGATCGGCGATGTGTGATATTAGCCGCGGGTCCCGGTCCCGGTTGATGCCGGAATCGACGCGATATGATGCGATAAATATACGTCCTGCGTCGTTAAGGGGTTGAGGTCAAAAAGGGCCTTAAAAGGTATTTAAAGGGTATTCCAGAGGAACACAATTTTTTTTTAAAACAACTGGTGCCAGAAAGTAAAATTTTTTCTACTTAAAAATCTTAATCTTTCCAGTACATTTTAGCTGCTGTTTGCTCCACAGTAAGTTATTTTCTTTTTGAATTTCCTGGAATTTCCTTCCCTGTCTGACCACAGGGCTCTCTGATGACACCTCTGTCCATGTCAGGAACTGTCCAGAGCAGGATAGGTTTGCTATGGGGATTTTCTCTGGAAAGTTATTAAAAGGGACAGAGGTGTCATCAGAAAAGAAAATAACTTCATCTGGAGCATATAGCAGCTGATAAGTACTGGAAAGATTAAGATTTTTAAATAGAAGTAATTTACAAATCTAATAGAACCCCTTTCGAAGTATATTGATTGGGTGTTACACCCCATTCTTAACGAAATCCCTCACATGGTTAAAGACACCAACCATTTTCTGGAAACTGTTCAAGATATGCAATGGCAGCCAGAATTTTTGCTGGGTGCAATTGACATCGAAAGTTTATTTACTAATATCGATCAGAATATGGTGGTTCAATGTGTCAGGGAATTGTTGTTGTCTTCTAATAAGTGCGAGATTTTTGTGTCCTTCGTTTGCGATGCTTTGAATCTAATTCTCACTAACAATGTATTCCAGTTTAATAATGTGTGGTGTACACAAAAGAGCGGCGTAGCCATGGGCACGCCGGTCGCGTGTACTCTGGCTAACATTTATGTTGCCTTTCTTGAAAAAAGATTCATCTTTTCTGAAATCAATCCCTTCAGAAAGTCCCTTGTCAACTATGTTAGATTTGTGGACGATGTGCTGGTAACCTGGAGGGGTTCCAGTGCGGAGTTCACCGATTTCATTAATTGGTTACATACCCACAACAACATGGGTCTGCAGTTTACCAGTAAAGTCAGTGATGAAAAAATAGAATTTCTAGATTGTCAGAATTAGTAACGGAAGATTGTGTACAGAGGGCTACCACAAACCCATTGCGGGTAACTCCCTGTTACACTATAATAGTTACCATCCACATCACGTGAAGACCGCTATACCATATGGACAGTTTCTCCGCCTGTGAAGAATAAATGACACACAGGATAGCTTCGAGAAGCAAGCCCAAGAGCTCACCTCACGTCTTCTGGAGAGAGGGTATCCGCCCTCTGTCCTGAAGACAGCCTACAATAGGGCAAATAGACAAGATAGAAGCATCCTGTTGCAGAATAGTGGTACATCCAAAAAAAGAAATAAACAGGGGAAAAACACCAGAGATTCTGCTTTGCTTTTACTTACAGCCCTATGGCAGAAAAAAATTAAACAAAGTATCTACAAAAATTGGTACCTTATTCAAAATGATCCTGTGCTCGCTAAACACTTTAATAGTAAGCCCCTTATCGCATATAAAAGGGGTTCCCAACTTGGGTGACTTGCTGACCAGCAGTAGATACTCTGCACAAGAGAATACAGGCTGGCTCAGCAATTCCACTGTAAATGGCAATTTTCATTTGTGGCAACTGTAAATGGTGTCCCCAAATGAAAATAGGTCATAGGTGGTTTGCAAATTAGAGTAAAAGAGTTCATCAATTGTAAAATTAATTTTCTTGTTTACTGTATGCATTGCGACTGCGGGCGCTATTACATTGGTAGCAGCACCAGAGCACTGCATATCAGATTCAGAGAACATCTGTATTCCGTTCGTTCCGGAAAAGGGTGTCCTTGAGTGTTAGACCATCTTAAAACTTCCCATAATAACGACCCTGCAGCCCTCAGGTTTTTTGAGATAAAAAGAATATTACCTCTAGAAGGCATAGACAAAAAGAAAATGTTATTACGAGCAGAGGCGGAGTTAATTCTACGTACTGATTCCCAGGGCAGTGGCGGATCCAGGGGGGGGGGGGGGCAACAGGGCAATCCCCCCCCCCCCCCCCCCGGGATTGATGCCCCTCCCGATACTATATTAGTGATGAGCGGGAGCTACCAGCCCCGGCTCCACTGTCCCCTCACCTGCAGCATTTGCAGCGTGTGAACCGCGGGGACACCATCCTCTGCAGGCTGCCGGTCAGTACTGAGGATGCTTCGGTCTCAGCATCATTCAGTCTGCAGCCATTACACTGTGCAGGGGCTGGGAAGAGATAAGCTCCTCCCCCTCTCACTCCTCTGTATTTCCTGCAGGCCGGGCTGAGTTTCCTGCACCTCCACCACAGGCCAGGACACCCACCCAATGCCTCCAGACCCCGCTGCCCACCCTGATGCTGCTCTTCATGGTAAGTAACTTTGGGGGAGGAGGAGGGGGGGGGGATCAGGAGACAGTGAGAGGTAAAGGGGGACTCTTATCAGTGTTTCCCAGCAGAGGCCTCTAACTGTAGTAAAACTACAACTCCCAGCTTGTATTTGGCTTTGTGGGCATACTGGGAGTTGTAGTTTTACAGCAGCTGGAGGCACCCTGGTTGGGGAACACTGATCTTATCTATCTGTCTATCTATCTCCTATCTATCTCTCATATCTATCTATCTATATCATATGTATCTATCTATCTATCATCTCTCTCTCTCATATCTATCTATCTCATATCTATCATCTATCTCTCTCATATCTATCTATCTATTTCTCCTTCCTATCTATCTGTCATATCTATCTATCTATCTCATATCCATCATCTATCTCTCTTTCTCATATCTATCTATCTATCTATCTATCTATCTATCTCCCATATCTATCTATCTATCTATCATCTTTCATCTATCTATCTATCTATCTATCTATCTATCTATCATCTATCTATATATCTATCTATCTCATATCTATCTATCTATCTCCTATCTATCTATCTATCTATCTCCTATCTATCTCTCATATCTATCTATCTATCTATCTATCTCATATCTATCTATCTATCTATCGATCTCTCCATATTTATATCTCATATCTATCTCATATCTATCTACCTATCTATCTATCTCCTATCTCTCATATCCATCTATCGCATATCTATCTATCTATCATCTATCTATCTATCTATCTCATATCTATCTATCTATCTATCTATCTCATATCTATCTATCTCTCATATCTATCTATCTCATATCTATCTTTCTATCTATCCCACTGCTGACAGCATCTATTTTTCATTTATTTACAGCCTATTTAGACGCCGAGACAGAGGATAAGTTACAGATTGTAAGGGGGTGTGCTGAACCCTGCACGGAGTACCGACCGACATGCCCCCTCCATGTATCCCATGTGTTGGCCGTGGCTTCCTGCGGGGGACATTGGAATGGCCACTTCCGGCAGACTGACAGGGCCCCGTTATGTGCCCCTCACTTATAGTGCCCCCCCTGTCTTGTGCCGCAAACAAATAATGTGCTCTGATTTATAATGCCCCCTTTTATGAGCCCCTTACTTAAAATGCCCCCTGAGGGTGCAGGACAGGGGGCATTATATGTGAGGGGAACATAACGGGGCATTATAAGTCGAAGCACATTATATGTTAGCGGCCCAAGACAGGGTGGCATTATAAGTGAGGGGCACATGACAGGGGGGCTCCTCACGTATAATGCCCCCCTGTCATGTGCCCCTCACATTTAATGCCCCCTGTCATGTGCCCCTCACTTATGCCCCCTGTTATGTGCCCCTTACCTAAAATGCCCCCTGAGGGGGCAAGACAGGGGGCATTATATGTGAGGGGAACATTGCAGGGGCATTAAATGTGAGGGGCATATGACAGGCGGGGGCATTAAATGGGAGGGGCACATGGCAGGGGGGCATTATAAGTCAGGGGCAAATAACAGAGGGCATTCAATGTGAGGGGCATATGACAGGGGGGCATTACAGGCCCTCACTTATAATGCCCCCCTGTCTTGAGCCGCTAACATATAATGTACTTCGACTTATAATGCCCTGTTATGTGCCCCTTACTTATAATGCACCCTGTTATGTGCCTCTTACTTAAAATGCCCCCTGAGGGAGCAGGATGGGGGCATTATATGTGAGGGGAACATTGCAGGGGCATTATAAGTGAGGGCACAGCACAGGGGGGAATTATATGGTAGGGGCACAGGAAAGAGGGCATTATTATTATTATGAGGGGGAACAGGACAGGTCATAGTTATATGTGCAGGCACAGGATGGGGCATTATTACTATATATGAGGGGCACAGAGTATAAGGAATTTCTGGGGTAGTACGGATTTCATTAGCCACAATACATCACGGTATTGTATTCAGAGGGATATTTAGAGCGTACAGTGTGTGGTAGTATTATATTCTGAGGTTACAGTGTGTGGCAGTATTATATTCAGGGGTACAGTGTGTGGCAGTATTGTATTTAGGGGTACAGTGTGGTGCAGTATTATATTCAGGGGTACAGTGTGTGGCAGTATTATATTCAGGGGTACAGTATGTGGCAGTATTATATTCAGAGGGTACAGTGTGTGGCAGTATTAGTCAGTGGGTACAATGTGTGGCAGTATTATATTCATTGGGTACAGTGTGTGGGCAGTATTATATTCAGTGGGTACAGTGTGTGGCAGTATTCTATTCAGAGGGTACAGTGTGTGCCAGTATTATATTCAGAGGGTACAATGTGTGGCAGTATTATATTCAGTGGGTACAATGTGTGGCAGTATTCAGTGGGTACAATGTGTGGCAGTATTATATTCAGTGGGTACAGAGTGTGGCAGTATTATATTCAGTGGGTACAATGTGTGGCAGTATTATTCAGTGGGTACATTGTGTGGCAGTATTCAGTGGGTACAATGTGTGGCAGTATTATATTCAGTGGGTACAATGTGTGGCAGTATTATATTCAGTGGGTACAATGTGTGGCAGTATTATATTCAGTGGGTACAGAGTGTGGCAGTATTATATTCAGTGGGTACAATGTGTGGCAGTATTATATTCAGTTGGTACAGTGTGTTACAGTATTATATTCATTGGGTACAGTGTGTGGCAGTAATATATTCAAAGGGTAAAGTGAGTTGTAGTATATTCGGAGGGTACAGTGTGTCAGAATTATATTGAAAGGATAGGATGTTTGGCAGTTTTATAATAATACTTGTTTTCATATAGAGGTTCAGAATCCGCTGACATAGTGAGGAGCCGTCTGGGCATCAAGTTCTTCAGCGAGAACATTTAGCTGGACCTGCCGGTATGTACCATCTAAATTAGATAAGGAAAGACTATAGAGAAGACGTCACCTGTAGTCACTGATATCATTGTGTATTGTCTTGACTGTCCCATCAGAGCTGTAGTCACTTGTAAGTTTTGCAGTAATGATGGGTGAAACAACAACTCCCAGCATAACCTCACCACTACTTAGGTCATACTGGGAGCTGTAGTTTTAAATTGTAAAAACTTCTTTAGTGCTTTCCCATTCTGTGGCAATTGCTGTATTTGATTATTATACTGGATACAATTCACTTTGGTGCGGCACTGCGTTATAGAGTGTACTGGAGGTAGGATGGCAAGTGGGAACAGGTGTAGCCGAATTGCCTTAGGCGGTGCTCAGATATGGTAGACAATATTCACAATGTCCATGAAGAAGAAAGAAAAAATATCGGCACTCACCAGTGTGGCTGTGAAGTCTTCTTTATTGATCTTCTTATCTTCTTTATCGTGAGTATGTCTCAATAAAGAAGACTTCACAGCCACACTGGTGAGTGCCGATATTTCTTCTTTCTTCTTCATGGACATTGATTATACTGGATACATTTAATAATATTGTAAGTTCTTTAAGAAACACCTTATTTTCTGTCCACCAAAACGAAATTCTCTAATAGTGTCCCTCCCAAGACTAGACTCTTGATCCGCCCCTAGCCCAGGGACATCTTGGGCTTAATGATAAACTTGACTTCAGTGTTTTTCTTTGAAAATAGTGCTGGCGTGTCCATTTAGTCATTATATGAACATGTTCATTGTCATAGAGTGTTGTTTTTAATGTTATGATTGATTTTAGATGTTTCTTACCTTTGTGTGAACACCCATCTGATGACAAAAGCGGAGGTGAGTACTTAACCTGCGAGGCATCATCAGAGGGTGACGTTTAAAATTGTCATCTTCTGACACCTATAACTTTTTTATTTTTCCGCGTATGGGGCGGTATGAGGGCTCATTTTTTGTGCCGTGATCTTTTTAGCGGTACCATTTTTGCATTGATAGGACTTATTGATCGCTTTTTATTCATTTTTTCATGATATAAAAAGTGACCCAAAATGCACAATATGTGCTTTGGACTTTTTTGCGCGTACGCCATTGATCGTGCGGTTTAATTAACAATATATTTTTATCATTCGGACATCTCCACACGCGGCGATACCATATATGTTTATTTTTATTTTTATTTACACTGTGTTTTTTTTTTTATGGGAAAAGGGGGGTGATTCAAGGGGTTAAAAGATCTTTATTCACTTTTTTTCACTTTTTTTTTTGCAGTGTTATAGCTCCTATAGGGACCTATAACACTACACACTGATCTATTACATTGATCACTGGTTTCTCATAGGAAACCAGTGATCGAGGATTCTGCCGCTTGATTGCTTATGCCTGGATCTCAGGCACTGAGCAGTCATTCGGCGATCGGACAGCGAGGAGGCAGGTAGGCATCCTCCAACTTTCCTGTAAGCTGTTCGGGATGCTGCGATTTCACCGCGGCTATCCCGAACAGCTCCCTGAGCTAACCG
This sequence comes from Hyla sarda, assembly GCF_029499605.1. Lineage (NCBI taxonomy): Eukaryota > Metazoa > Chordata > Amphibia > Anura > Hylidae > Hyla > Hyla sarda. The sequence continues at coordinate 292,390,268 of NC_079193.1, forward strand.
GCATGCTTTCACTTCCACTTTAGACGCGGCATTCAACTTTTGAACGCTGCGTCTAAAGGGTTCATAGCGCACTGCACCACGATCAATGCCGCGCGCTATTAGCCATGGGTCCTGGCCGTGGCCCCGCATTATAGTTCGGGAGCGGTCTCATAACGTACCAGTACGTCATGTGTCCTTAAGGAGTTAAGGCATTAAAGTGATGGAAAAGTGCACACATTGTGAAGGGTATTAATTTGAACATTGAAATTACTGCTGTTTTCTTGTTATACAATATTTGCCCTAATTGCCTCTTTTCCATAGACTTTAATGATGCACATTATTAGATAAAAAAATTCAGCTGTTTTATTATGTGTTTTTTTTACTGCAGTTGTTTTTTTGTTTATTTCTATTCATTTTACATTGTGTGCACCTAGCCCTTTTTCATTAAAATTTCATTTGTAGGTTGGTTCACAGCAGAGGCCCCAACCCAGTCCTCAAGGCTCAGTAACAGCCTAAGATTTTCATTTTACCCTATTCTATTCTAATGGAGTTACTGGGAAAAAACAAACAAAACAAAAAACAGAATATTGGTGTGCCTCAAGGACTGGGTTGGAGACCACTGGATTACGGGATCACCACTACTACGGTTTGTGCATCATATATAACTTCATTATCATTCTGAGTCTACCGTAGTTAATTTAAAAATATAACGTTTTCCCAGTTTCCCAAGTGACTGTGCTTATGTCTATGGAATATTTACCTGCCCCTTCCCACCCAAAACATGTCATGTTTTCCCTTTATCGTCATAAATATTATATAAAATAATTTAGCTGCTATTATTATTGGGTGAATTGGAAGGTGTCCACATAGACCACTATTGGGGCTTATAACCTTGTAAGGGCAACTTGATTAAAGGATCCCAAGGCTGTTTGATTATACTTGCTGTTGTTAAAGCATACTTAGGCATGTACCCTTTCAAATGATTGTGCACTATTATTCCAAAGGCTGGATTTGGATTTGCTGATCTAAATCAAAATGATAATAATTTGTAATAAAAAAAAGTTAAAGTCACAAAAAAAAACATGAAAACCATTTTTTAAATAAATACATATATTTGAAGGTAATATTTCAGCTCTGTTTGCTTCTAAGAGCCGCAGACACTGTTGGATAGTTGTTCGAGTGCAAAAGTAAACTGTACCTTTCTCTGGAGCTGATGGTGGATGCCAAACTAATATCACCTTTTTATTTCTCAGCCAGGTGTCGAGGAGGTGGGGCTTAGCTGCTCAAGTGCCACAACCTGGCGATTGCCCTTAACTCTCATCATCTACAGGGCTCTATATGTCAGTCAAGGAAATGCTAGAAGGTCAAGGTGAGTGAGGAAGCGTGACAGGGTTTGGCATTTGGGCAACCCACCTCCTTGATAATTTGCTGCTTTTTGATGCCACCATCAGCTCCAGGAAAGGTACAGTTTGCATTTACACCCCAACAGTTATCCATTGGTATCTGCAGCTCTGACTGACAGACTGCCTTTAAGTCCCAAGACATAAAATAAAATACATATACATTGTATAGCATGATTTGTGATGATTGGGGTTAGGGTAACCGTAAAAAAAGTTAAAAAAGAAAATGCTAAAATATTTGACTCTTATAACTCCTCCTATAAAATAAAGTCTTGTACAACTAACGTCAAACACAAAGAAAAAAAATCTTACTGCAAGAATTCAAAACAAAAAAAATGTTCTCAAGCCAAAATGTATCTGGTCTGCAAGGGGTTAAAGCTGGTCATCTTACATGAAGGTACCCAAGCCTTTGTGATTAGAAGGAAGAAATTGCTTTTCTTCCTCATCCTGCTTCCAGCTATTATTTGAGAAGGTGCACTGTGAGAAGCCATTGTCAAATCAGCAGCACAAAAAGGACTCACAAGAAGTGAGGGTACCCAGTTACCTCAGTATCACCTTAACAATATCTGCAAATGATATTAGTACTTTGACTTTCTTATTTTTGGAAGTTTTTACTGGGCCATTTGGTTGAAACCAATAGCAGCTAATGTCCACATGTTTTACACAGTTCGCAATTTGTACCCACCAGTTTTACACTTTGTACATATTCCCTCATTTATGGAGACTTGTGTTAGTAACAGCAATGTTTTATTGTTGAATATAACCTTCACTTACAAAAATAACTTGACATTTTCAGCTGACAAATACTATTGAATATTTGACAACAGGTGGCATTTAGACCATTGCATATATATAATGCCAAGTTATTTTCCCCCATTATATTTTTATTCTTTGAATTGTTACTCAGTATTAGGGCCAATGTTTTATTGATTGCTACACACAATTGTAGCAGCAGTTTTGTGTAGCACTAGTTACTTAAAAGAACTATTAAAGCCCCACTCTTCTTGTCGTATGATCAGACCAACAGGTGAATAAACTTTCCATACCCTGTATTCACCAAAAAATATTTCAAGTCAGAGCCCCGTTCACTGAAACTCATGGCAATTCTGGCAGTATTTTGTTCTCAAAAGGAAACATGGCAATTCTACTTTCAAATATATTACGGTATGTTAAATCCCCTCAGCCCTTGGGCACTACATAGCTACATAAAAACTATAAATATTTTATTTAGGTTAGGATATAGTCACTTGTATCTGACAATTGTTCATTCTTTAATTCTATTTCACAAGATTTTCTTCAATTTAAAGATTAATCCATCTTTGACCTTTATTTCGATCTTTATTAGGAGAAGAAATCCAGTGTAGGATGGATGCAGTGAATGAGTCATTTTATTCCATAAAAACAAACAATAAAAGTGGTGCAGCCTAGAGTCTCGCATACCGGTGTGTGCCACCCATAGTCATAGGAATGACTAAGGGTATATGACTGCAGGTGGTACGCACCTGATACGTGTGACTTTATGATGCACCACTTGTATCATTGATATTTATGGAATAAAGGGATTCACTGCATCCAAGTTTCAATTTTGATAAGTACACCTGGGTGAGCAGATTACCTCTTTCTGCACTCTATTATAACTGTAATAATAAGATATTAGATGATACAAAAAGGTTTGGAGTTTAAAAAAAAAATACTGTATGCAGAAAAACACATTAAAATATTTTTCTCAAAACATGATTTATGTTTATGATTAAAGGGGTATTCCGGCCAAATACATCTTATCCCCTATCCAAAGGATAGGGGATAAGATATATGATCGCGGGGGGCCCGCCGCGATCTCCGTGCAGCACCCGCATTCTATGCGAGGCTGCATCTCCAGTCTTGGAAACCTCTTTGTTTCCAGGACTGGAGACGTGACGTCACGTCACGCCCTCTCATGATGTCACATCAGGCCCCCTCTATGCATATCTATGGAAGGGGGCGTGACGTGATGCCGGGAGGGGGCGTGAATTGATGCCCCCTCCCATAGACATGAATGGAGGGGCGTGATGTGACATCATGAGGGGGCGTGGTGTGACGTCACGTCTCCAGTCATAGAAAAACAAAGACGTTTCCGAGACTGGAGACGCAGGCCTGCATAGAATGCAGGTGCTGCACAAAGATCACGGGGGGTCCCAGCGGCTGGACCCCTGTGATCAGACATCTTATCCCCTATCCTTGGGTAGGGGATAAGATGTATTTGGCCAGAATACCCCTTTAAATGTACTGCATTTATCAGTCTACCTAGAAGTTGTAGATTCATATTTTCAGAATGATAACAAGGCTGTGTTCCAATGGCATATTTCTGTCCTTAAAAAGGAACAACAGAATACATTGCAGAAATACAAGGCATACCCTCACATTTCTGCCACATATTTCATTTTCCATTAGTGTTGATTTTGCCATGGTTTGAAATTTTGTTATAAGATAGATATCATGGACGGCACTGCAGGGCTAATAGGCTTCAGCTAATACCATGGGAGTGAGTCCGGCCTTCTCTGGCTTCTCACACAGTAGCTCTGGTGCTCTGTGGTCACAAGGTAAAGATACCAAAAAGGAATGCAGCTAAAGGACAAATGAACCACGGCACTCAACTAGGATAATCCATGGGGCACATTTATAAAAGCTTGCTCATGTATGTACAATTTGTTGGCAATAACAGAGGTCAAACGTTTTCTGTAAGTCTTCACAAGGTTTTCACACACTGTTGCTGGTATTTTGGCCCATTCCTCATGGTTTGGGGTTGTCGTTGGGAAACACGTACTTTCAACTGCCTCCAAAGGTTTTCTATGGGGTTGAGATCTGGAGACTGGCTAGGCCACTTACTGATGGAAGGAGGTTTTCACTCACGATTCACTCACCCATGATACATGGCCCCATTCATTATTTCCTTTACATGGATCAGTCATCCTGGTCCATTTACAGAAAAACAGCCCCAAAGCATGATGTTTCAACCCGCATGCTTCGCAGTAGGTATGATGTTCTTTGGATGCAACTCAGCATTCTTTCTCCTCCAAACATGACAAGTTGAGTTTTTACAAAAAGTTCTACTTTGCTTTAATTTGACCAAATGACATCCTCCTAATCCTCTTCTGGATCATCCAAATGCTCTCTAGCAAACTTCAGATGGGCCCGGACATGTACTGGCTCAAGCAGGGGGACATGTCCGGCACTGCACGATTTGAGTCCCTGGTGGCATAGTGTGTTACTGATGGTGGCCTTTGTTACTTTGGTCCCAGCTCTCTGCAGGTCGTGTGGTTCTGGGATTTTTGCTCATCGTTCTTTTGATCATTTTGACACCACGGAGTGAGGAGCCCCGGATCAAGGGAGATTATCAGTGATTTCTTCACACCAAGCTGCTTGCCTATTACAGATTCAGTCTTTCAAGCCTGGTGCAGGTGTACAATTTTGTTTCTGTTGTCCTTTGACATCTCTTTGGTCTTGGCCATAGTGGAGTTTGGAGTGTGACTGTTTGAGGTTGTGGACAGGTGTCTTTTATACTGATAAGTTCAAACCGGTGCTATTAATACAGGTAACGAGTAGTGGACAGAGGAGACTCTTAAAGAAGAAGTTACAGGTCTGTGAGAGCCAGAAAATCTTGCTTGTTTGTAGGTGACCAAATACTTATTTTCCACCAGAATTTGCTATTAAATTCTTTAAAAAATCAGACAATGTGATTTTATGGATTTTTTTCCCTATCATTATGTCTCTCATAGTTGAGGTATACCTATGATGAACATTACAGACCTCTCTCATCTTTTTAAGTGAGAGAACTTGCACAATTGGTGGCTGACTAAATACTTTTTTGCCCCACTGTATAGTAAAGCAGGGGTCTCAAACTGGGGTCCTCTAGAAGTTTTGAAACCTCTGAAGGGCCACAGTTTATAGAACACTTCACAGTTAAAATGATTGATGCCAGGGGAGTCTAACTAGTGACATGCTTTCGCCACTAGGGAACATCTGAGCATCTATTGTAACCCATAAAAATGGACCTGGACGTGTTACCGACTTCCCAAAATGGACACTCAATTCTGGGGAATGGGATGGGGCTGCATGTCTACTAAATAAACAGATAGCCTACTCCTATTGCCTTGAATAGAGTGTTCATTGCTGAGAAGCCTTGCATTTTGAGATTTTGCTTGTGTAAGCACAATCTGTAAGCCAGGGTTGAGATGGAGTAAATGTATGCCATTTCTCTATCGGCTCCATTGGGGGACACAGACCGTGGGTGTATGCTGCTGTCTCTAAGGAGGTGTGACACTATGGTAATAAAAAAAGTCAGCTCCTCCCAGCAGGATACACCTGCCTTCAGGCTCTGAGCTAGTCAGTTTAAGCTTAGTGTCTGAAGGAGGTGGACATGGTCTGGATTTTCCAGACCAGGTCTTCTGATTTTTTATTTTCCTGGTATAGCGACTTGTTATTTTTTCATTCCTTTACTTTTCCGTTTTCAGGTGGGGGCTCAGGGACTCTGGTTCCCTGTTCCCCCATTGCGAGTAAAGTGGCACAGACATTGCGTATATGCGCTGTTCACCCCCCCTCGCCAACGGTCATGGGTGGTACCTCATGGGTCCCGGTCCCCCTTTTTCTATGCTCTCCTCGCTCGCGCATAGCAGCCAGGCATGATGCAGGGACAAAAGCTGACTGAAGACTTCACTGAAGACTCCGTTAGGTAAGTTCTTCTGACTGAGGTAAGTACTTCCCCCTTTTTTTTTTTTCCATAGGTACGGACTCGCAACCTCTGGAGACCCCCTGTTTTGACCCACCTTCAGTCATGGGGCTTGATTATACAGGGGCTGCACGTTATGCTGGGGGAGCAGTGGCACCTGAGGGGGAATATCTTATAAGGCACCTTACTTTATGGGGTATACAGTATGGGGCACTTTATTATCTGGTGTGTGTGTGTGTGTGTGTTGGTGCAACTACTACAGCGCCTTATTTGCGGCTGTCAGCCGCGGCGCCGCTCCGGGCCGGGCGCTCTCAGCGCCGGCTTACTTTCGTTATTCTTGCAGTGCCTTATCGCGGCTGACAGCCACGCCGCTGCTACGAGCCGGGCGCTTCTGCGCCGGCTTACTTTCACTTTCGCCGGCAGCCTCTGCTGGCATTTTGGCCGCCCGCTCTATTCCCCCGAGCGCATATACGGCTAGGCAGGTGCGCTCGGGACAAGGAGCGGGCGCCATGACAGTTCTTCTTCGGCCGTCTGTAGCTCCGCCCAGCGTTCAATCAGTGCCGTGGGCGTGATTTTCTATGTGAAGGGGTCGGTTACTGTGTGCCTTGCTTCAGGCACGCCCCTCCCTCCCTATTGGCTGGCCTGTTTAGTCTCTCTGGCTGCACGGAGCGAGTTCTCCTCACTGCAGCTGACAGGGGACACAGACCAGGGTGAGAAAGTTCCTGTCTTCCTTTTTTTCTCACATTATGTCCGTACCCAGGGCTTTTCCTCCCTCCAAACAGAAACCTGGGAATTCAGTGACTTATTATATCTGTAATACCAAGATGTCTGGCTCTGCTCAGCCCTCTTGCCCTGCCTGCTCCAATGCTCCCCCAGACCCCCTGGTGCCCCCTGATGCCCTTTCGGTCCCAGTGGGTTCAGCCGCTCCTCCAGCCTGGGTTTCTTCCCTGACCCAGTATATGGCTGACTTGACCCAAGTCTCCCGTTCGGTGGCTGAGGCCTCCCGGGAAATGGTGTCTGCCTTGAAGGGGTCTTCCCTGCGCAGGACCTCTGAGAGGGCCTGCTCCTCGTTTCACGGTACTTCACGCTCTCACAAGCGTGCTAGGGGTGCCTCGTCTGACTCTTCCATTGAGTCTTCTGATAGATGTGAGCGTTCCCCTCTTGGGTCCCGCCCCCTATCTTCTGGGCACAAACGTCGCTCCTCCAGTGGTCGTTCTCGGAGTCGCCGCTCTGCTACGCCAGAGCCGTGTACCCGGTCTGGGTCACCCCCCTCCAGGACTGCCTCTACTCATTCACATTCCCCTGGTGAACTGGTGGACGAGGTTTCCGAGCTGGCATCTGACTCAGAGGACTGCTCAGACTCAATTGCAACGGTGAACTTATTGGTGACAGCCATAAGAGACACCTTTCACTTGGATTACCCAGGATTTTCTGATGTCAATCCAGGAGTATCTTTTCATCGTGCTAAGCCAGCACCTCAAAGGTTCAGCTCTCATGCTGACTTTGACGACATTCTGGAATCCGCATGGAAACATCCAGACAAGAGGTTCCTGGGAATCAAGTCAATTCAAGAACGTTATCCATTTGACAAGGACTTTGTCGCTAAGGTAGTTTGCCCTCCCTCAGTGGATCCACCAATCTCCCGGATCTCTAAGGCGACTACACTGCCTCTGGCAGATGCCGCTGCCTTCAAGGATCCCGCAGACAAGAAGATAGAATCTTTGGCGAAGTTTGCCTCTGAAGCAGCTGGCTCTTCTCTTCTTCCCATCTTCGCCTCGACATGGGTGTCCAAGGCCCTGTCGGAGTGGTGCCAAAAGCTCCATCAGGATATCTCAGCGGGATCCCCCCCAGAGGATCTATCTGCTCTGGCTCTCCAATGCGCTAAACCTGGGGACTTTCTGTGCACAGCTTCCATACAGTCAGTCCGTTGTTCTGCCTTCGCTGTGGGTCACCTAGTGGCTCTCCGCCGCTCTATGTGGCTTAAAGCTTGGAATGCGGATGCCGCTTCCAAAAGATCTCTCACTGAGCTTCCCTTTACGGGTGGCCGTCTTTTTGGCAAACGCCTTGATGAGATTATCTCTGAGGCGACGGGTGGTAAGAGTTCCTTGTTACCTCAAAATAAGGCTCGCCCTTCTTCCCAGAGGAAGTCCTTTTCCTTTCAGTCCTTTCGGACCTCTGGCCCCAGTAAAGGGTCCGGGCAGGCGCCCTCGCAGGACAAGAAGGCTCCCTCGTTCCGGGCACGCCCGTCTTGGAAGTCGGACTCCAACCAGTCCGGCCGTTTTGCGCCCAAATCGGGCAACCGCAAACCCACTTCTGCATGAAGTGAGGCCCCCACCCGCGGTTTCTTTTCGGGTAGGAGGTCGTCTCTTGTTTTTCCGAGACATCTGGACTTCGCACATTCAGGACTCTTGGGTCAGGGATTTGGTGTCCAACGGTTACCGGATAGAATTCGCCTCCCTTCCGAGGGATCGCTTTTTTTTTAATCCCGGGCCCCCCAGTCTCCTCCTCTGGCGAAGCAATTTCGAGCGGCTCTCCAGTCTCTGCTTTCCAGGGGGTTATCATCCCCGTTCCTCCAGGGGAACGGTTTCAGGGTTTCTATTCAAATCTTTTTGTGGTCCCCAAAAAGGACGGTTCTGTGCGACCAATCCTAGACCTCAAGCGTCTCAACCGTCACCTCCTCATCCGCCACTTCAGAATGGAATCCCTCCGTTCGGTGGTGGCGTCCCTGGAACAAGGGGAGTTTCTTTCATCGGTGGACATCAAGGATGCCTACCTCCATGTGCCAATATTTCCAGGCCATCATCGGTACCTCCGCTTTGCGGTTCCGGAGGGGCCCTCCCCTTTGGTCTAGTCACGGCTCATCGGTTCTTTACAAAGAACCCTGCGCCAGTGATGGGCCTGTTGCAGTCGAGGGTGATCCCGGTGATCCTATCCGGACGACCTTCTTATCAAGGATCCAACCAGAACCCAGACTCTGGAGAATCTGGACGTCACTCTCCACACTCTGACTCGCTTCTGGGGGATGGTCAACCGAGACAAGTCAGTTCTCTGTGCCTCTGTCAGTCCCTAACCTTCCTGGGACTTCCATTCGACACGGCTCCTGCCCGAATTTGTCTTCCGCCGGACAAACGTCTGGCGCTCCGGTCGGGAAGTCTTGGGTCGGATGGTGGCAACTATGGAGGCCGTACCATTTGCCCAGTTTCATTACCGCCCCCTTCAACTGGAGATTCTTTCTCGATGGAACAGGTCTCCCCTGTCCCTCGATCGTCAGATTGTTCTCCCTCGCAGGGTCTGTCAGTCTCTGCTCTGGTGGCTCCGCTCCCCCCCTCTTCTCCAAGGGTGGTCTATTCTTCCCCTTCACTGGCAGGTTGTTACAACGGATGCCAGCCTGTCGGGCTGGGGCGGTGTGTTCAGGGATTGGATGGTTCAGGGACTCTGGTCTCCCCCGGAGACTCTTCTCCCGATAAACATATTGGAATTACAGGCAATTCTTCTTTGTCTTCTTCATTTGGAGTCCCGTCTTCAGTCCCGTCCTGTCCGCGTTCAGTTGGACAACGCCACGGCCGTGGCGTACATAAATCGTCAGGGCGGTACTCGCAGCTCGGCAGCCATGGCCAAGGTGACCAAGATTCTCACCTGGGCGGAGAACAAAGTTCCGGCCATTTCGGCGGTTCACATTCCGGGAGTGCTCAACTGGGAAGCGGAGTTCCTCAGTCGGTCCTCTCCCGACCCCGGCGAGTGGCCTCTTCATCCGGAGGTCTTTGCGCAGCTCTGCGACCTCTGGGGCATTCCGGACGTGGACCTCTTCGCGTCCCGGCACAATCGGAAGATTCTTACGTTTGTGTCCAAGTCCCGGGACCCTCAAGCTTTGGCCGTGGACACCCTAGTGATTCCTTGGGCGGGGTCACCCTACCTTATCTGTTCCCTCCTCTTCCGCTCCTTTCCGGGATGCTCAGGAAGCTCAAGGCAGAGGACATCCCCGCCATTCTGGTAGCTCCAGATTGGCTCCGAAGGTCCTGGTGCGCCGACGTAGTCAGGCTCCTGGACGACGCTCCTCTGCGCCTTCCGCTCAGCCCGGACCTACTCTCTCAGGGTCCTCTTTGCCACCCCAATTTACAGTCGCTGCATTTGAGGGCGTGGCGGTTGAAACCGCGGTTTTGAGGGCCCGTGTGTTCTCTTCCCATGTCATTCACACCATGCTCACGCCTCGTAAGCCCTCCTCCGCAAGAATTTACCACCGTACTTGGCAGTCTTATTTTCGTTGGTGTGAGGCTCAGGACTTCTCCCTGGTGACCTTCTCGGTTCCCTGTCTTCTCTCTTTTTTTCAGTCGGGGCAGGAACTGGGGTTGTCTCTCAGTTCCCTTAAAGGTCAGGTTTCAACCCTTACTGTTCTTTTCCAGCGACCCCTGGCTTCTAATTCTCATGTCCGGACCTTCCTGCAAGACGTGGCGCACGCTGTTCCTCCTTATCGGTCCCCTTCTCCCCCTTGGGACTTGAATTTTGTTCTGAGTGCCCTCCAGGGTGCACCCTTTGAGCCCCTTAGAGAGGTGTCTCTCCGCCTCCTTTCTTGGAAAGTGGCATTTCTTGTGGCTATCACCTTCATCCGGAGGGTGTCTGAACTGGCAGCTCTTTCCTGCCGTTCTCCGTTTCTGTTGATCCACCAGGACAAGGTTGTTTTCCGGCCAGATCCTTCCTTTTTACCTAAGGTGGTCTCGGCCTTTCATCTCAATAAGGACAGGGACAGTGTCCTCCCGTCCTTTTGTCCGGCTCCTTCTCATCCTACACAAGCTGGTTGTAGTTCGGGCTGTTCGGTCTTATCTCTCCATCACTTCTTCGTTTCGTCAGTGTGATTCCTTTTTCGTCCTTACGGAAGGTCGTCGCAAGGGACAACCTGCTTCCAAGGCCACCATTTTTCGGGGGATTCGGTCCGCCATTTCGAAAGCCTATCGCTATAAGGGGAAGATTCCTCCTTTCAGGGTTGTGGCTCATTCCACTAGTTCTGTTGGGGTATCCTGGGCTCTCCAGAATAGAGCCTCGGCCTCACAGATTTGCAAGGCAGCTACCTGGTCGTCTTTGCACACTTTCTCGAGGTTTTACCCGGTTCGTACTTTCGCATCAGCTGGTGCTAGTCTGGGTCCTAAAGTGTTGCAGGCGGCAGTGGATCGGCCGTTTGCCTGAATACTGTTCTGCCCAACCAAGGGACGGCTTTGGTACGTCCCATGGTCTGTGTCCCCCAATGGAGTCGATAGAGAAAAGGAGATTATTTAACACTTACCGTAAAATCTCTTTCTCGAAGGACCCATTGGGGGACACAGCTCCCGCCCTTTTTTGGGTTTTTTCCTTTGGTTCTCTGTCCAAGGGTGTGTTCAGTTATGTTTTTTCTTCTGATCCTCGGACAGTTTTAGGTTTCTCTTTGACCTATTGGTCTCCTCCTATTGCTCTGGAACTTAAACTGACTAGCTCAGAGCCTGAAGACGGGTATATCCTGCTGGGAGGAGCTGACTTTTTTTTATTACCATAGTGTCACACCTCCTTAGAGACAGCAGCATACACCCACGGTCTGTGTCCCCCAATGGATCCTTCGAGAAAGAGATTTTACGGTAAGTGTTAAAAAATCTCCTTTTTTTTAAATTGCACATTATAAATCTCTGCACTTGTCCACTGCAAGTCATTTTTGAAAATTCGCTTCCATAAGCCAAACAGAATTTTCTTGCTCCTTTTGCTTGGCCAGTCAAAAGTCGCACCGAAAAGTGCCTAGTAGCATGTGCGACATTTTAGCGACACACAAGCAAAAAAATATCTACTAAATGCTTTTATAAATGTCTTCCCCATGTATTTATTTACAAAAGGATAAGCACCAACATCTGTAGTTGGTTCATTCCTCCTTAAGCTGTATTCACAAACTGGCTACCAAATGCCTTTTCCACAGTGGAAATGCACCAGTAAGAGACTTATGACATGTATTTTATGCAACACAGGGTTCAAATCTGCAGCCAAATGAAAACGTAAACTGTAGTGGAGATTTATCAAAGCCTGTGCAGAGAGAAAGTTGACTAGTTACCCATAGCAACCGATACCCTAACCCTAAATGTCGACTCTCTATGAACGTTCACAATCTTTCTCATCCCTAAAAACATTGGGGGAGATTTATCAAAACCGGTCCAGACAAAAAGTTGCTGAGTTGCCCATAGCAACCAATCAGAGTGCTTCTTTCAGTTTTTAAAAGGCCTCTGAAAAATGAAAGAAGCAATCTGATTGGTTACTATGGGCAACTCATCAACTTTTTCACTGGACAGGTTTTGATAAATCTCCTGTATTATCTTCTGTAAAGTAGTAAATCTCTTTTCACACTGTGTCCCCTACATATAACTCCATTATATGCCTATGATATAAGCCATTTAGTGTCATCCATAATACATAGACTCTCATTCTATAGTAAGCCTGTTATCACTTTCATGCTACCTTAGCAAGAGGTCACCAGTGGTTTCTGTCTTTCCAACTGGCCTTCTTTTAAAGATCCCTTACTAAACTGATGTATCTGCTTGTATTGGACCCCCCCATCCCTCCCTCCCCCCCCCCACTTTTTGATTGTTGCTCTATATTATGCTACTATATAGGCACGTGTACTTCTATTATGCTGATATGTTATATATGTTTTTTTTTTTTTTTTACACTAAAGGTCCCTTACTATACTAATACAGGAGAAAACTATCAATCAAGCCTGGTGGGATATGGAGAGGTCATCAGGGACTACCTGCTGACTCATGGTTCAGGCAGCATGATGGGGATGACGATTCACTTTAAAGAAAAAGAATGCAAACCACGTGGTATTTCCACTGAATCCTGCTCTATGGAATAGCATAGAAGTCTGCACTCTTTTATCCGGCAGCTAAACAAAATCCCAGATGGAACTCACTAAAGCAAAGGCAAAAATTATACTATTTTGGTCTTTGTTGGGTTATGATGTTCTATGGAATCATTTGCTTTATGCTCCACAGAGGAGAGGAAGGATGCTCCATCTCTTTGTCTCAACCTGTAAGACTTATTCTGTATGAGGAGAGGAGACACCACACGGGGAGGGAAGCATAGCTCATCATTTCACATGTATTAGAGTCTATTTTTTCGAATATGAATATCTACAAAAATTATAGAGATAGATGGCTAGGACCCAAATGATGACTAATAAAGATGGCTACTATCTATGTAAATTAAAAAAGGTTAGAATCTGTGTAGCTCACTTAGCATTAATAGATATACCCGAGGTGAACTGGTGTTACCTTCACCCAAAGTTCTAACAAGTATTAAATAGTAAAGTTGAAGAATCAACTGTGAACCAGTCCTCAGTAGAAATATAGTATATACTATATTTCTACTGAGTAAAATGCCCGAGGCATTGAAACGCATCTAGAATCTAGCCATAGACTTGCATATACCTAAATTCATCTGAATCCATCTTCAATATAGCGCTATTGAACAATCTCCTTGCAACTGCTGGAAGTCCCTAGTTCCGGGACCACGCTGCACTATGCGTGCACAGCGCTCAGTTCACACAAGGCACGCCGCACCTACCCTCACCGCTGCCACTACATCGCCACTGTTGCTGCTATTCCCATTTTCTGCCACCACTGCTGTCTCCCCGGACCAACTCACGATCCACGGTATACCTGAAAGGCCGGTGCTACCCATGCCAGCCGAGGACCAAAGGAGAAGGAGATCCGCACAGTCATCGGGCATCGCCGGAGGTTGACAACTCCACACCATCCCGTCCAGCCAGCTACCATAGACGGCGTCAGGAGCAGTGAGTGGTGCTTTGCATCAGACCTCGTATCCATTCAGTATACTAAGTGTTCTGAAGTAATAACTTGCTACATTGTACCACCAATGACTATTATTAAGATTGATACATCGGAACTCTGCTGAACTGTGTTACTACCTAACTATTGGAATTACAAAGACTGTTACATTTTGAATTCTGAACTTTCCAGCTATTGAATAAATACAGAACTCTGCTATTTTTTATAGCACAATATTGACTATTCCATACATCATCCATTGTGTTGCAAGTTTTATCTCATTTTTATTAATGTAATTTTTAATTTAATTTTTATTTAAAAATTGACTTCTATGTCCCATGCTAGGGCCCTGCAGGGACAGCGATTATCAGTGATTAATTAACATATAATAAATATTTATTTATATCAGGATCACTCCTTTTTCCATCTCTTCTTTTTTCTATTTACATCCAATATACCCTGAGGACTGGTTCACAGTTGATTCTTCAACTTTACTATTTGATACTATCTATGTAGCAGTTCCTTTATCAACGTTGCAGCTTTCTACACGTGTCTATGTACGGCCGCTTAAAAAAATAGCTATACTTGAAAAGAACTTAGTGGTAAATAATGGCCGACACAAATTTATTTGGATGTATAATGACTTAGGTGAGCATATGAAATGGATTCATTGCATAAAACATAATTTGTAAGGTGTATAACAATGTATTGTATTTATTTTATGAACAGGTAGAAAATACATTGTGCTCAGTTAAATTGAGCACATTTTACTGTCAAAATAACCCATTGAAAATAAACTCACATGCCGTACTGGATAAAAGCACAATACTAATACCGACTAAACGGTGGATGCAAATTACCATGATGAGCAGGAAAGCTATGGCTGATTACCCCGTCAGATCTTTACATTTTAATGAAAGGCTGCTCGTACGAATAATTTCATCAACTCAAAGTTAACAAGTTAGTACATTTAATTGCTGGGACTTTTCAGATGTCATGTTTTCTATGCACTGACACTGTTTAGAAACATTGGAAATGGAAATAAGAAATAAAACTAGATTTTTACTTTATGCTGTTTGTACTACAATTATTGCTCAAAAATCTAAGTTGTAGAGTTCATTGGCATGTAAGAATGAGATGTAATATGAGGTAAATAAGATGAAATTATGTTAGTGCTTTACAAACTATGTTAAATGTGATGATGGAAGACTGAGCCATAATTTGAAACTTCAGGTCCCCAGTGCAAAATCTGTAACAGGACCCTACCTACCATGTGGCATATATAATACTGGTGCATTCTTATGTGGCAGAAGCAACATTCAGAATACCCCTGGGGAATAGCAAGAGAGATGGCTGCACATGTGTGGCCCACTCCATTCATTATAGGCTGCAATTTTTACTTCAATCTGGGGATTGGTGGAGCTGTTAATGCTCAGACTTCCATTCCAAGTTATACCCTATCCTGTGGATAATGGATAATTTGCTAAAGTGAGAATAATGCTTTAAGCTAGTCCTCAGGCACCAGAGCCAAAGTACAACTGTTACTTCTTCTCCACCTCTAGCTATGTCATAATGGGAGACTAAAAAAACTCACTTGATGTTTGTAACCTATATAGTAAGGTACCAAATGAATTTAAGTATGCCAAAGAATTCACACACAAAGTACACAATTTTTTTTTAACTAATAGGATCAATAAGGAGTTAATGGAAGAAAAGTGGATAGGTCATTTAATGGGGCAGTCTAATATAATAACAGGGCCTATGAATTCCTAGGCCGAATGGCACACAAATATATTGTGCCAACTCGATGATAGGCCAAAGGAAATAATACAGCAGACTATTGATTATACTGTAAATGTACCTATAGTGTTATATTCCTCCATTTTTTTTCTTATTAGGGATTGGTAGTCACTTACGCATTGGTGAAAGTAGTGGTGAGAAGATGTACAGGAATATGTGTACATTAATGTGAATGGTCTACAAACGAAGGAAGTACCATTAATAAAAAAAAGTGTTGTCAAGACAATGTGTGAGTTAAACTATAAACCTTAAAAGCACACATTGATTATATGATATGATATTATACAGCTGTCTAGATTCTGAATTTTATTATTCTGTATTCACAAGACCAGTGGATATTCTGAAGTAGTGAAAAATTGAGAATGTTGTGACCACCCCCACCCCCCCAAAAAAAACCTTAGGTTCATCCCCAGTACTATAAAAATAAGATGAAAATATACAATAAATGGAAGCAATGCTTTAAGTCCAGTATATATTTGTATTATGCTGACATGAAGTATCGGGCCACAGGGACACATGTATCCCTGTCCGCCCTTCCCCCCGCCATCAACTGAATGGCACCTGATTCTTTGTTTCTGTGGGTCAGCATGCATGCCACTGCTCTAATCAATGTCTATGGAGCTGCTGAAGACAGACGAGTCCAGGTTCCATAGATATTGTATAAAGTGGTGGCTGGCGTACCAACCTGACACTCCATTTAACACAAAGAAGTAGGGGCTTCATTCAGGAAATTACAGAGTTTACCAGTTGGACCCCCTCCCAAGATCTCACCCTTGTCGGGATAAGGGATAAAGTAATATAAGCCAGAATACCGCTTTAATGGATTTAATTGACTATGTGTTGACGTGTGGCATTTTAGTGCTTTTGCTAAGCTTGCTTACTTGTAGTTTACTGAATTCTTCTCTAGCTCAGCTTTCTCTAACAGTATATAGAAACCACAGCAGAAATATATACCAGTTCACACTATGTTTTAAATAATGATTCATTTTCTATAGCTCTTTTTATTCTGCAAAATGTATTCTGAATATTAAGGTCACATTACCATTTACATATCAATTCAATAACAGCACGTTTTAATCATTATTGTCTATGCTTTTAAAATAGAAATGGGAACATCTTTCTCCTTTTATCTTGTCAGCGAGTGCAATTAATTCAAGTCATTTAAGTTTGTGAGTTGAAATGTAACTCAGTAAGCTCTTTAATCAATGTGAGATACTTTCATCTGTGCCACACAATGATGTAATGATGGCTCTGGAGCTGTATGTTCTCTACAGATTAAGGATTTATGGCAATTTATGCTTGGGTAGACACCAGTCAACTATGGGGCATTTCGATTTTTTTTTTTTAAATTATATAACCTTATGGCCATCTATGACATTTGTTGTAATACTTGGTCATCAATTTCTAGTGTTGAGCGGCATAGGCCATATTCGAATTCGCGATATTTCGCGAATATATGGACGAATATTCGTCATATACTCACTAAATTCGCATATTCGTAATATTCACGTTTTATTTTCCCATATGCAAAAAATTCGCATATGCGAAAATTAGCATATACAAAGATTAACATAAGCGAAAATTCGCACGCCAGTCTCACTCAGTAGTATTAGAGCCTTCTTTACACTACACAAGCTGGAAGCAGAGAGGGATGATCACTGTGATGTGCACTGTGAAAAAAAAAATATATATATTCATAATTACGAATATATAGTGCTATATTCGCGAATATTCGCAAATTCGCGAATAAAATTTGCATTGTGAATACTCGCGAGTAACACTACACATTTCTTTGTTAGACCACACAGAATTACTTAATATATTTGTTGGATTGTTATCATGATGCCTCCTGTTGTTCTTATAATTCTGTCATCAGAACATCCACCTAACATGTGGATACTCATGCCTAAAAAAACATGGGGGGGGGGGGGAGCTTCAGGAGCACCGTGACGTCACAGCGGCTGCTTCCCCAAGCCTACTCGCAGTGGAGTTGAGTGAAGAAGCAGCTGTAGTAACGTCAGAGTGCTCCTGAAGCTCTGCTCGTGTACCAAGCCTGCTCACTGAATGTGGAGGATAATGAGCGAACTGGCCCACTGATCAGGGTAAGTAAGTATTGTTTTTATCAGTGTCACCTGCACTACACACCTGTACCAACAGGTTAGTGTCGCCCCCATTACACACCTGTACCAACAAGCATTAACATTTTCGGTCAACATATGAGGGCTTTTGCAGGAGTTGTATTTTGAAAACAAACAAAAAAAAATTGAAAATAAACAAACTGCAATTTGAAATGAGTATTTTCCCCCCATTATACTGTATTTGTCCTGTGAATCTGCCGGCTCTGCATACCCTCAAGTCTGTTTGAATGGTGTTCCACTTTAAAAAACAAAGATAATTTTTGAATGCCATCTTCTGTTTCTATGTTATGGACTTTTTGGATTACTATACCTTTGGATTGAGCACCCCAGATTTTTCAGTCCGCCTAGTAGCTTCCTGCAGTAGCTCATCTTTTTAGCTTACATTCCGGTGTGAAGAACGGTCTGTAATGCAGTACTGGTTGCTTATTCTTCTTATTTGGCTTTTTTACTTTTTTTTACCATCAATTCTAGGGCGCAACCAAAAATATATTATTTTTGTCTGGAAATTGAAAACACCAATTTTGAAACATTTATTTTTTTCTTCAAACAATGGACTTCATGGTAAAACTGATATGTTTTCTTTTTTCTATGGGTCAATACAATTATAATACCCATATTTACTTGTTGTTTTAATTACTGTGCTCCTTTTAACCACTTAGGGACCCAGGGTGTACAGGTACGTCCTGATGCCTTAGTACTTAAGGACCCTGTACGCCCGTGTCAATTTTGGTCCCCGCCGTGCGCCTGAGACCCCCCCCATGTCGGTGATCGCCGCAGATCGCTGATGAATTCCCACCGGCGATCTGCGGCGATTCCGGTCATACGGGTAACGTGTGACCCGATGACCCAAAATTAGAAGGTGATCGGCAGTGTAGTATACACCACCAATCACCTCCTGTAGCTGGGGGGAGGTGGTGATGCAGTCACCTCCCCAGGAGCGCTGCTATTGGTCGGACAGCAGAGGAGGGGTTAATGTCTCCTTCTCTCAGCTCTGCTAGACCACCGTGTTCAGTCAGCGGGTAGAGCTGAGAGATGGAGCCAGGAACTCCTCCTCTATGAAGATCTATGCCCCTTAAGGCTGAAGAAGTGCAGTGTGAGTCATTTGAGCAAACCCCCCCACCCCGTCTTTTTTTTGGGGGGCAGCAGAATTTTTTTTTAAATGGTGTGTGATTTATAATAAAGTATAAGTAATACTAAACACATACACCACACACTTCCTCACCCCCCCCCCCCCCACACACACACACCCTTGATCCAGACACCTATGCCAAAGGGTGAGTCCTGTGCCCTTGCCCATGAAAACCTGTTGCTGGTCAGGCATAAGGATAAGAGTGATGTCCTTATGCTGACCACTATTCATGGTAACGGCAGCTCACCTGTCCCTGTGCGAGGTACCACAACACCGGTCCTCAATCCTGATTGTATTCTGGAGTCACTAACATTGGGAACTTTTTTGTGTTGCCTCAAATGTGCAGCGCTCTCTCTCCACCTGAGCAGTGTGCACATTTGAGGCAACAGGTTAGGGACGGCCACACACATCATATTCCCAGAATGATGATTCAGAGCATAGGGTTTGGGGTGGGCAGATTTTTTAGTTTTGGCTATACTCTGTGTCATCATTCTGGGAATATAACCTATTTTGTCATTTTACGACCCACTGTACCCACTTTACTAACATAGTGTACCCCATGTAATGGCCCTTGAGAGGGGTCCCACTGTTCTGGCTCCAAAGGTAGCTCTGTAAATGCTCAGGACTGCGCTCCTGCTCTTCCGAGACCTGGTGTGCACCCGCAGAGCAGTTTACGTCCTAATTTGAGGTATGTCCTTACTCCAAAGAAATGTATTTACAAATTTATGGTGACATTTTCTCCTATTACCACTTGTCAAAATATAAAATTTTAATGTTAAAAATCAAATTTTTCCTTTTCACATCTCACTTTAATGAACATTTATCAAACACCTGTGGGTGTTGAGGCTCACTGTACTGCTTGTTACATTCCTTGATGGGTGTAGTTTCCAAAATAGTAGGCCATGTGTTTTTTTCTTCTGTTCTTGCACCAAAGGGGCATACTAAACGTGACATGCCCCCCAAAAACCATTTCAGGAAAATTTGCTTTCCAAAAGCTAAATTTGACTCCTTCTCTTCTGAGCATTGTAGTGTGTCCGCAGTGCACTTGATGTCCACAAATGGGTTATTTCCATACTCAGAAGTGATGAGGTTACAAATTTTGGGGGACATTTTCTCCTATTACCCCTTTTAAAAATGAAAAATTGGTGAAAACCAGCATTTTAGTGGAAAAATAAAGTAATTTACAGATCCACCTTTAACAAAAAGTTGTCAAACACCTGTGTGGCGTTAAGGCTCACTGTACCCCTTGTCATGTTCCTTGAGGGGTGTAGTTTCCAAGATAGTATGCCATGTGTTTTTTTTTTCTTCTGTTCTGGCACTATAGGGGGCTTCCATAAATGCCCCCCAAAAACCATTTCAGCTAAATTTGCTTTCCAAAAGCCAAATGTGACTCCTTCTCTTCTGGGCATTGAAGTACGCCCGCAGTGCACTTGATGTCCACACATATGAGAGAGAAATTGAGTTACAAATTTTGGGGGGATTTCTCTCCTTTTAACCCTTTTTAAAAATTCAACAACTGGGTCTACAAGAACATGCAAAGATTTTGAATTTTCTCCTTCAATTTGCTGCTATTTCTGTGAAACACCTAAAGGGTTAACACTTACTGAATGTAATTTTGAATACTTTGAGGGGTGCAGTTTTTATAATGGGGTAATTTATTGGGTATTTCTAATATGAAGGCCAATCACATCCACTTCAAAACTGAACTGGTCCCTGAAAAATTCCGATTTTGAAAATGTTGTGAAAAATTGGAAAATTGGTTTTGAACTTTGAAGCCCTCTGATGTCTTCCAAAAGTAAAAACATTTCAACTTTATGATGCAAACATAAAGTAGACATAAGCAGAGAGTCTCAAAAAAATATGCAAAATGTAAAATTTGTCATCAAATTTTGCAAGTATCTATGAATATTTCCACTATCATAAAGCCACTATCATAAAGTAGAATATGTCACGAAAAAAACCATCTTGGAATCAGAATGAAAAGTAAAAGCATCCCAGAGTTATTAATGCTTAAAGTGACAGTGTTTAAAACTGCCCTATTCTGCCACCCTATTGCTTTCTTATTTTTATGTATACAGGACTGTATGAGGGATTTTTTTTGTGCCGTGATCTGTAGTTTTTATCAGTACCACTTTTGCAAATATGTGACTTTTTGATCACCTTTTATTGCGTTTTTTTCTGGGATGTTATGTGACCGAAGATCAGTTATAACAGATTTAAAAAAAATATATTTTTTATGCTGTTCATTGAACAAAATCGTTGCATGTGGTGATACTAAATTTGTTTATTTCATTATTTTTTTTCCGTTAATTGTTCTGTGTAAGGTGGGGTGTTTAATTTTTTATTGGGGCAGGGGCCTTCCCTCTTCACATTTATTTTAAAACATTTAACCGGTCCTTAAGGGGTTAAGTTCCCACAGATGGCTTTTTATAGCCATCTTTTGATTGCTAATACTGTTCAGTGATATGCATTGGTATAGCACTGATCAGTGTTATCTGCAATCTACTTTTATGGTCTGACAAAAGGTAAACTAAAGAAAAAGATCCCCTGAGCAGCTGGGGAACTGGTAAATGGAGATCTGGCCGCCATCTGGACTCATCAGACCACCTAGATCGTGTCGCGGTTGGTACGAAGAGTTTCTGCATGCATCTGAAAGTTTATTGGTGGGAATCAGAGTGCCATTTAGGCTTATCTCCTGTTATCAAGCTTCTTTTCTCTCTCACCTCTGCTAAGCTATCATTCACTCTGAAAAAAGTAGCTCAGTTCACATGATAGACTAGTATTTTACTGAGAAATTAGATAACATGCTGCCGATACAAGTCTTTGAAGAGTGAAGAGTGAGATAGTAGGTGGTGAAGTTCAGAGGCAAAGAGACACAGAAAGACTGCAAAGAGACTACAGAAGTGCTAAATGTAAGTATTAGATCTCATCCAAGGGCATGATTCACAGCTTACACTGTTCAATACTGCTCTATAAAGTCTTCTATGATATTTATGCTACTTAGAGTGTATTATAATAAGACACCAGTACGGGATATCTTTTTCTGTGTGTGCAGGGTATGCAGACATCAAAGATGTTAGGCTCCACCCACCAGCTCAGCGACAACTAAAATTTACAGATGAAGCCTGCTGAGCAGAAACCTGGAGAAAAATACCATGTTTAAGTTATGGAATGACTTAAAATATTGCTTTTTTCTCATGTACACATACAGAGGACATCCTAAAAAGTTACCTGAAATGAGAATTACACTTTAGTCCTCATCTTTTTGTTTCCTAGGCATCATTTCAAATGTATATCTATATGTATTTCATTTGAGCTACCATGTTGGCTTGAACTATATTTTACACAGTATAAAGTAATGAGCTTATTCCACAGACTTGAACAAAAACTATACTTGCAAGTAAAGAAATTATTCAAAGCCCATAGCGTTGATAAGAAGGCAGGGGATAGTAATAAGCTGGTTAATTGGGTTCATGTCTTGATGATGTTTATTAAATGTCATTCCTATTTCCCTTAAGGAAATCAAGAAAAACATCTCTAATTGCTAATATTTCATTAGCTTTTAACGAATGGTTCACACATAGACTTTTAGCTAAATAATTAAAAATAGCTGCTATGTACTGTGGCCTTTAAATAATGGTAATCCTGTATTCCTACTCGCATGTGTAATTATAAAACAAAGAGCATATTATGTATGTACTTCTCATGTGTAAGCAGAATGCCAAATGTCCACTAAAGTTAACAAACTTACAAACATGCCCTCCTGTCTCAAAAGTAACACTGAGATGAAGCCAACGACTAACCTTTCATTTCTTTTAGCAATATTTAACAAAAAGTGATTTGAATTTGATACAATTATTATTAAACTGTAACAGCTTATTGAGTACAAAAGTACATAAATTTGCTCAGGAGTATGCAAAGCATTTTGCTAATTTTTCTGCTGCCTCCAAAAGGGGGCCCCTGAAAAGCTTTACGGCATTCCTAACAATACTGCATTTTGCGCAAAATCGTGATAAAATCGCTGCATTTTTGCCGCAAGTTTACCACAATTTTGTGCAAAATGCAGTAATCAGGGCCTAACACACTAACAGTCCTCCCCCTCTCCTCAGCATTCTGGAGGAGCTCTGCTTGCGCTCCACTGACAGGCATCACCACGCTTAGAGGAACACTGCAGGCAGCGCTCCACTAATAGTAACCCCCCTACATGTCCTCATCATACTTAGTGGAGGAACCCTGCTTGCGCTCCACTGACCAGTGGCGGATCCCTCCCCCGCCGCTATATGTGTTGCACTGCTCGGGGGCCTGGGCAATCGCTGCCAGCACTTTTTTTTTTGTTTTATCATGTGCGGCCCCGCAGGGCTGAGGAGGCCAGGGGCTGCTGGGAGACCCTGCTGATGTGACTAGAGATGAGCGAACATTTGAAAAATTTGATTCGACCAATTTGCCGAATTTTACTGAAAAAAATTGTTTTGGGTCGAATTTATTCACGCAAATCTATATTAAAGACGGCTATTTCTGGCCTACAGAGAGCCTCAATTGGGGTGTAGAACACTTTGCTTTGTTCTAACATGCATATGGATTGTGCTGGGGCAGGGAAATAATACTGTTATCAGTATGACATGCCGATTACAGGCATCGCTATTGGAATCCCTGCCACAGAGCGGCACAATGACAGAGCTTGGAGGTGACATCAGTATGAGGGGACCATATATTGGCTGAATGACACAGCGTGGAGGTGTTGGCAGCATGAGGAGACCATATAGTGGCTGAATGACACAGCGTGGAGGTGTTGGCAGCATGAGGAGACATATAGTGGCTGAATGACACAGCTTGGAGGTGTTAGCTGCATGAGGAGACCATACAGTGGCTAAATGACACAGCGTGGAGGTTTTGGCAGAATGAGGAGACCATAAAGTGGCTTAATGACACAGTGTGGGGGTGTTGGCAGCATGAGAAGACCATATAGTGGCTTAATGACACAGCGTGGAGGTGTTGGCAGCATGAGGAGACCAAATAGTGACTAAATGACACAGGGTGGAGGTATTGGCAGCATGAGGAGACCATATAGTGGCTGAATGACACAGCTTGGATGTGGCTGAAGCATGAGGAAACCATAAAGTGGCTGAATGACACACCGTGGAGGTGATGGCAGCATGAGGAGACCAAATAGTGGCTAAATGACACAGCGTGGAGGTATTGGCAGCATGAGGGGACCATATAGTGGCTCAATGACACAATTTGGATGTGACTGAAAAATGAGGAGACCATAGACTATATAGTGGCTGAATGACAAAGCATGGAGGTGTTGGCAGCATGAGGAGACCATATAGTGGCTAAATGACACAGCATGGAGGTGTTTGGCAGCATGAGGAGAGCATATAGTTGCTGAATGACACACTGGGGCTGGCAGCAGCATGAGTAGACACTAGGGCTTCACAATCCCTAAGATTAACCCCTTAAGGACCGGCGGTTTTTCCGTTTTTGCATTTTCGTTTTTTGCTCCTTGCCTTTAAAAAATCGTAACTCTTTCAATTTTGCACCTAAAAATCCATATGATGGCTTATTTTTTGTGCCACCAATTCTACTTTGTAATGACGTCAGTCATTTTGCCCAAAAATCTACGGTGAAACGGAAAAAAAAATCATTGTGCGACAAAATTGAAAAAAAAAAACGCAGTTTTGTAACTTTTGGGGGCTTCCGTTTCTACGTAGTACATTTTTCGGCAAAAATGACACCTTATCTTTATTCTGTAGCTCCATACGATTAAATTGATACCCTACTTATATAGGTTTGATTTTGTCGCACTTCTGGAAAAAAATCATAACTACATGCAGGAAAATTAATACGTTTAAAATTGTCATCTTCTGACCCCTACAACTTTTTTATTTTTCCGTGTATGGGGCAGTATGAGGGCTCATTTTTTGTGCCGTGATATGAAGTTTTTAGTGGTACCATTTTTGCATTGATAGGACTTATTGATCGCTTTTTATTCATTTTTAAATGATATAAAAAGTGACCAAAAATGCACTATTTTGGACTTTGGAATTTTTTGCGCGCACACCATTGATCGAGCGGTTTGATTAATGATATATTTTTATAATTCGGACATTTCTGCACGCGGTGATACCATATATGTTTATTTTTATTTGCACTGTGTTTTTTTTTTATTGGAAAAGGGGGGTGATTCAAACTTTTAATAGGGGAGGAGTTAAATGATCTTTATTAACTTTTTTTTTCACTTTTTTTTTGCAGTGTTATAGGTCCCATAGGGACCTATAACACTGCACACACTGATCTTCATCATTGATCACTGGTTTCTCATAAGAACGATCAACAATTCTCCCGCATGACTGCTCAGGCCTGGATCTCAGGCACTGAGCAGTCATTCGGCGATCGGACAGCGAGGAGGCAGGTAGGGGCCCTCCCGCTGTCCTGTCAGCTGTTCGGGATGCCGCGATTAGCCGCGGCTATCCTGAACAGCCCGACTGAGCTAGCCGGCAACTTTCACTTTCACTTTTAGCTCAGCTCTGAGCGCGCGGCTAAAGGGTTAATAGCGCGCGGCGCCGCCATCGGCGCTGCGCGCTATTAGAGGCGGGTCCCGGCTTCACTATGACGCCGGGCCCGCCGTGATATGACGCAGGGTTAAAAGATGAATTTTTAAATTTAAATTGAAGATTTATGGTAGCTAGTGCTAGCATAAAAAAATTTTAAGCCCAGGCCCAGCAGCATCAGTAAACCATATAGTGGCTGAATGACATAGCCTGGAGGTGGCTGAATCATGAGGAGACCCTATAGTGGCTGAATGGCACCGCCTAGAGGTGGCTGAAGCATGAGGAGACTATATAGTGGCAGAATGGCACAGCCTGGAGGTGGCTGAAGCTTGAATAGACCATATAGTGGCTGAATTGCACAGCCTGGAGGTGGCTGAAGCATGAGGAGACCATATAGTGGCTGAATGACACAGCCTGGAGGTGGCTGAATCATGAGGAAACCATATAGAGTCTGAATGGCACAGCCTGGAGTTGGCAGAAGCATGAGGAGACCTTTGAAATTTAAGATTTTTTAATCTAAATTTAAGATTTTGAAATTGAAATTGAGGATTTTTTTAATTGAAATTTTAACTCCCAAGTTTTAGTGTCCTGGGCCCCGCCGTGTGGGTACAAAGGACCGAATCTAACAAGGAGTCACATGGCAGCACAATGACAGAGCCTGGAGGTTGCATCAGGATGAGGAGACCAAATAGTGGCTGAATGACTGCCTGGAGTTTGATGCAGCATGGGGAGACCATATAGTGTCTGAATGGCACAGCCTGGAGTTAGCTGAAGCATGAGGAGACCATAAAGTGTCTGAATGGCACAGCCTGGAGTTGGCAGAACCATGAGGAGACCATTGAAATTTAAGATTTTTTAATTTAAATAGAGGATTTTGAAATTTTAACTTCCAAGTTTTAGTGTCCCGGGTCCCGGCGTGTGGGTACAAAGGAACAAATCTAACAAGTTATCACATGTTACATGGCAGCACAATGACAGAGCCTGGAGGTGGCATCAGTATGAGGAGACCATGTAGTGGCTGAATGACTGCCTGGAGTTTGTGGCAGCATGGGGGGACCATATAGTGTCTGAATGGCATAGCCTGGAGCTGGCTGAAGCATGAGGAGACCATATAGTATCTGAATGACATAGCCTGGAGTTGGCTGAAGCATGAAAAGAGACAATATAGTGTCTGAATGGCACAGCCTGAAGTTGGCTGAAGCATGAGACGAGACCATATAGTGTCTGAATGGCACAGCATGGAGGCGGCTGAAGCATGAGAAGAGACTACAGAGTGGCTGAATGGCAGACCCTGGAGGTGGCATGAGTATGAGAAGACCATATAAAGGCTGAATGACTGCCTCTGATGGAGCTGGTACTGCTCCTGTCACCCCACCTCTCCCCAGCAGCCATGGCAGTGGAAGGTGAGCGCAGGGGACCCCCCGATTCAGACCTGCGAGAGGATGGATGATGGCGCCGATAGGCATTGGCCAACTGACTACATAGGATGCCTCTGTGTAGTAGGTCAATTTTTGTCCTCCATCTCAGTGGGTGTAAAAAAGGCCCCTATTTTGTTTCGGTCCTATAAGGTGGTGATCCAGAAGTCATCCCGCTGCCGAATGGTGACAATTCAGCTGTCACTACACAATCAAGTGAGCATGCATCGTGCCATTTGTGCAAGTCACTTGGAGGGACTCCCTGCCTCCATCTCCACTGCATACTGCCACGGTGTGTCTGGGTCCTCTGTCTCGCCTTCCTCATAACCTTCTAGCTCCTCTGGCTGCTCCTGCTCCTGTAAGATTACTAGAAAAAACACCCATTTGGCGAAACCTAAACTGTGCTCCACTGTGCCCCTCCCCCTCCTCCTCCAGTTCAGCCCCCACAGGGCTCATATGTCCGTGAGATGTAGGCGCCACATCTCCAGTGCCCTGACCAGCCATTGTTTCCAACACGTGTTGTAAGAAATTAAGCAGTGGAATAACGTTGTTCATCCCGTAATCCTGGCGACTTACTAATAATGTGGCTTCCTCAAAGGGCCTGAGCAAACAGCAGGTGTCACGTATGAGCTGCCACTGGTTCACAATGAAGTTACACAGGAGAGTACCCTTATCTGCTTGGATCATCAAGAATTCGGTGATGTATTCTCTCTGTTCGTACAGTCGGTCCAACATATGGAGGGGGGAATTCCAACATGTGGAAACATCGCAAATCAGACTATGTTGGGGGATACCGTTCTGACGCTGCAGCTCAGGGAGGGTGTGCTTTCCGGTGTACGAGTGGCTGTGCAGGAACCACATGCACCCAGTGAGCCTTAAAGGACATGTATTGTCCCTGACCATAGTTACAGCTCCAGACGTAGGCGCTGCCGTGCACTTATGGTACACACCGACAGGCTCAAGGACTGGCCCACCTTCTCTTCCACAAAATTGTGCAGGGCTGATACTGCCTTCTTCGCAAATAAATGATGGCTTGGCCCTCTCCACCTCGGCTCAGCACAAGCCATCAGTTCTCTGAAAGGTGCAGAGTCCACCACTTGAAAACTGAGGGACTTAGACAGGAGCACACTCAGCTTCTGCGCCATTGGATGAGTGGGCGCATACTGTTGTCTCTTGGACATTGCTTTCCTGATGGATTGTTGGCGGAAAGGCTGACTAAAAGTAGGAGGGGCAGGAGCATCTGGAGTGACAGAAAGAGGGTATGACACACAGTTCCTGTCGGCTGAGGTGGTGGAGCCTTGGCTGGCTGAAAGAGGGACCGGCGTGCCACTGGGTGATGCAGCAGGCTGGACCACTACATCGGAGCCATGGTTCTCCCAGGCCACTATATGGTGGCTAAGCATATGTTGATGCAGGGCCATGGTGCCAATATTGGGACCCTGGCCATGCTTCAACTTCTGCCGACATATCTTGCATGTGGCTATGTGAACCTCCTCCGGATGCTTGACCGATGAGTAGCTGATTTTCCCCTCCAACAGTCCGCACTAATTGACTGCTACTACGGCCATCTCCAGGAACCCCTGATCAACTACCTCCCTCGGGCACGTTTGGCTCCAGAATTTCTACTTCTGCCACCATGCTGACTGCTAACCATGCTACCACCTTGCTGGCTCAGCTGCTGCCTGACAACTGGCAACCTGCAACTCTCTTCTCCTGATGATGATGAAGCCCCTTCTGCACATGGCTCCCAATTGCGATCGGCTTCATCATCATCAACAAGTGTCTGCACGTCACTGATGTCCTCCTCAGGTTCCTCAACAGGGTCTGCTTCAGAACCCTGAACGCTGGCAACACCTCTCCTCATCACTACCTGCCCGCCTAGCGGAGGAAGCAGCAGATGTCTCCTCCACTTCTTGGCTGGGCAGAAGCTGTTGACTGTCCTCTATTAGATTGTCCTCACTGAATAGTGGAGCTGAACCCACAGCATAAGATACTTCTTTAGGGGAGGGAACAGCATAGGACAGGGGAAATTGGAGGATAGGGACTGCTCCCGGGCCATGCCAACTGAGGGTTGTGACTGAGAAGGGTTGCTGGTCGAGACACGACCGCTAGCTGATACCGGGAGCTCAGGCCTCTCGCTGCGACTTCTGCTGCCACTCGCCCCTAGTCTGCTGCGACTTCTGCCTGTTGAACTTAGGCCTCTGCCACTCATCTGTGCACGTCCTGGCACTACTTCTCTGCCTGACATACTTAGTGCATATATGATGGGAGTACAATACGCTTCACTACACTTAAAACAGTATTTGTCTAGAACAGCAGCAGGTATGTACTTTTGTCTGTCCTTTCACAGTAGGGATCGACCGATTATTGGTTTGGCCGATATTATCGTCCGATAATCACGATTTTGGGCATTATCGGTATCGGCAATTACCTTGCCGATAAGCCGATAATGCCCCACCGCCCGCACTGCCCCCACCGCACCGCGACCGCCCCCCCGACCCGCCGCACCGCGATCGCCCCCCCGATCCCCCCTCCCCGGCCCACCGCACCGTGTCGCACCCCCCACCGCACAGCCCCGGCCCCATTGCCTCCCCCATCCCTGGTTTTATTATTACCTGTTCCCGGGGCCCACGCTACTTCTGGCTCCTGCTGCATCCTGCGTTACGCTGTGCGCAATGACGAGTGACATGACATGCGCGACGTGACATCACCGTCAGTGTGCACAGTGACAGCTCAGGAGGACGCCACCGGAGCCAGATGTAGAGTGGACCCCGGGCCCAGGTAATTATGAAACCGGGGATGGGGGAGGCAATGGGGCCGGGGTGGTGGGGAGAGCAGTGCGGGAGCGGTGCGGTAGCGATGCGGTGGTGGTGGTGATAGGACTCAGGACCCCCAGACAGGCAGGGGGAAAGAAGCGGGTTGCGGCGGCGGTCTATGGCACCGCAAAAGCCACTGCAGTTCATTGATTTAAAGGGCCTGCTTTAAATCAGTGATCTGCTGCGGTGTCACAGGGGGATAAATAGCTGATAACATATACCGGAATATCGGTATAAGTTATCGGCTATCGGCCCTAACCTCCACCGATTATCGATATCGGTATCGGCCCAAAAAAAACGATATCGGTCGATCCCTATTTCACAGTATCTAGGCCCTTCATAGATTATGCACTTATGAGGGCAGAAAAATGAGCTACAGTACACTTAAACACTTAAATAAGTATTTGAGTACAACACCAGCTGGTGCATACTTTTGCCTGGACTTTCACAGTATCTAGGCCCTTGACAGATTAACAGGTACAAAATAGTACACTACTTAGATGCACGTATGTGGTATGCACTTATGAGGGCAGAAAAATGCGCTACTGTACGCTTCAAAAATTATTTGAGTAACACACCAGCCGGTGATTACTTTTGGTTGTCCTTTCACAGTATGTAGGCCCTTGACAGATTAACAGGTACAAAATAGTACACCACTTAGATATAGGTATGTGGTATGCACTCATGAGGGCAGAAAAATACGCTACAGTACGCAAAAAAAAACCACCAGCAGCACATAGCAATGCTGAAGCACACAGTCACTGTACTAAACCCAAAATTGCAAAAAGACTCTCTCTCAAATACTATTAGGAATGGACTGCTGGGTAAGGATTATGCCATCTATAGACTAGTATAACCAGCAGACCAGTTGTTGTGGAACAAAGACACAGATTTGCCCGAAAAAAAAAAAAAAATCTCCAACCTCTGAAAACGTTTCTGCAGCTGAGGCAACACACAGCTCTCTGCCTCTCTCTGTAATACAATGCTGTTCACAGTTAATGAGGGCCTAATTGCTGCAGTAAGAATTAATTTATGTGCAAAAACAATGTGCTCTGTGTCCTACAGAAGGATGAGGTGACTAAGAGGTGAAATGCTGCTGCAATAAGCTTTTCTTTGCAACAGCGATGTCCGTCCTATCGCTCTGCAGTGTAATGAATGAAATGACGAGCCGGAAAATGACTGCCAAATATATAGGGCTGTGACATCACTGGGGTGACTGGCTGCTGATAAGTTGCATCCTCCATGTAATTCAGGGTCATCCTGCCTACCTGCCTTCCCCCTTGCCTTCCCAGCATTCCTTGCCCCATGTACTGACATGTGGATCCACCATTTTAGATGCCCTGGAGCTTTGACCACAGTAAATGGAGTTTAATGAAGCGATTTGCGCAATCAAATCGCGGAGATATTTGCATTCGTTGCAAATCAAATTTTTCATGAAATTCGTAACAAATTCAGGATCGTCAGCTTTGATTCGCTAATCTCTAGATGTGACCCTGGCGCAGAAGCAACGCAGCCTCAACCAATCCGATCCCCAGCAATTATCTCCGGGGAGTAAGGAGAGGGTTTGGCTTTGGTATATGTATTGTAAATTTGTGTGTATGATTTTGTATGATGTGTGTATGTGTATTATGTGCATGATAGATTTATGTGTATTTGTGTATGTGTGTTAGATGTGCATGTATGTATGATGTGTGTACCTATGATGTGTGTATGTATCATAGATATGTGTGTGTGTATGAATGATGTGTGTATATGATAGATGTGTTTGTATGAATCATGTGTGTATTATAGATGTGCATATGTATGATAGATTTGCATGTGTATGACAGATGTGCGTGTGTATGATAGGCTACTTTCACACACCCCTACTTTTGTCCTGGACCCCAGTGTGCCCCAAAATTTTAAAACTGGAGATGCCACTGGACAGTGTGCAGTAATGGCGCTTCTGAGTGATCATGTCTCTCTTCCTCGGAGGAGTACTGCTTTCAGTAGCAGCACCGTGCTCCTCTAAGGCTGACAGGCATGATCGCTGATCTCCTCTGCCTCATGACATCATAAACGCGTCACCGCTCATCCACCACCAGTGTGTCACCCCAGTGGCATGCTAATTACATGTGGAGGGGGCTTGTTACAGTGTGTCACCCCAGTACTAAGGAGATTACATAAGGAGGAGGTTTGTTACTGTGTGTCACCCCAGTAGTATGCTAATTACATGTGGTGGAGGCTTGTTACAGTGTGTCACCCCAGCAGTATGCAGGGCCGGCAATAGGGCTGGGCATCCCTGGCAGTTTCCCAGGGCCGCCATCCAAATGGGGGCCCCTGAAAAGCTTTAGGGAATTACTAACAATACTGCATTTTGCACAAAATCGCGAAAAAATCGTGCAGCGTTTTTGCGCAAAATGCAGTATTTTGGGACTAACGCACTAACACTCCTCCCCCTGTCCTCAGCATTCTGGAGGAGTGCTGCTTGCGCTCCACTGACAGACGTCACTACGCTTGGAGGAACACGGCAGGCAGCGCTCCACTAATAGTAAACTCCCCTCACGTCCTCATCTTAGTGGAGGAACGCTGCTTGCGTTCCACTGACCAGTGGCAAATGCCTCCCCCGCTGATAATGTGTGCACTGCTTGGGGGCCTGGGCGATTGATGCCAGCACTTTTTTTTACTTCTTTAATGTGCAGTCCCACAGGGCTGGAAGACCCTGCTGACATGACCTTGGCGCAGAAGCAACGCAGCCTCAGCCAACCCAATCTCACACTGATAGATGTGCATGTGTATGATAGATGTGCGTGTGTATGATAGGCTACTTTTACACACCCCTACTTTTGTCCTGGACCTCAGTGTGTCCAAACTGGAGTGTGCAGTAATGGCGCTTCTGAGCGATCATGTCTCTCTGCATCAGAAGAGTACTGCTTTCAGCAGCAGCACTGTGCTCCTCTAAGGCAGACAGGCATGATCGCTGATTTCCACAAACGCGTCACCGCCCATCACCCCAGTGGTATGCTAATTACATGTGGAGGGGGCTTGTAGTAAGGAAATGGCATAAGGAGGGTGCTTGTTACAGTGTGTCACCACAGTAGTAAGGAGATTACATGAGGAGGAGGTTTGTTCCAGTTTGTAGTAGTATGCTAATTACGTATGGAGGAGGCTTGTTACAGTGTGTCACCCCAGTAGTTATGTGGGGCATGTCAAAGGGCGGAGTCAAGGGGCAGCAAAATTTGCTTTTGCCTAGGATGGCAAAAATGGGTGGGGGCAAAAAATTTTCTTGCCCAGGGTCCAATCAAAATTAAAGAAGGTCCTTGCAGTATTGGTAGTAAAAGTATCAGTGGTGGATCCAGGGGGGGGGGGGGCAACGGGTTAATTTCCCCATCACTATTAAGGACATCCCTGTGTTCCGAAAAATCTCGGCCCCACACATTTACTTTAAAAAAAGCAGGGGCCGCCGGGAGATAGTGCACGCGGGGACGTCACTGACGTCCCATTTGTGGGCCCATAGGAACGGAGGCGGGGAGGAGCAGAGCATCGAGCAGGAGGACGCCCGCTGGCATACATGGTAAGTTACCAGCGGCATGTCAGCTTTGGTGCTCTGACCACTGCTCCTCCGGGCCCGGGACCTACTGCTGTGGCCTTAAAGCCAGGAGGAGCAGTGGTCAGAGCACTGAAGCAGGGCAATACATGGACATACAGCCTCCAGCCATACATTGTATATGGTTGGAGGCTGTATGTCTTTGGGGGAACATACTGGGAGCCTAATGTTGGGGAACATACTGCCAACCTAGTGTGGGGGAACATACTGCCAACCTAATGTGGGGGCAATTATGTTACCAACTTAATGTGGGGGAACATACTGCCAAGTTAATGTGGGGAACATACTGCCAACCTAATGTAGGGGAAACTATTTTACCAACCTAATGTGGGGGAACTATATACTGCCAACCTAATGTGGGGGAACTATACTGCCAACCTAATGTGGGGGGAACTATATACTGCCAACCTAATGTGGGGGAACTATACTGCCAACCTAATGTGGGGGAACTATACTGCCAACCTAATGTGGGGGAACTATACTGCCAACCTAATGTTGGGGAACTATGCTGTCAATCTAATGTGGGGGAAACTATGCTGCCAACCTAATGTTGGGGAACATACTGCCAACCTAATGTGGGGGAACTATACTGCCAAAATAATGTGGGGGAACTATACTGCAAAACTAATGAGGGGGGAACTGTGCTGCCTGCCTAATGCGGGGGGAACTGTGCTGCCAACTTAATTTGGGGGGGGGGAACTATTCTGCGTACTTAAAGGGATAGTCCACTGCCCCAACGTTCAGAACATTTTCAGCAGGCCAGGGGAAGGTGAGGCGAGGAAAGGGGGTGGCAACAGCTGTAGGCACAAAATGGGTCGGGTCACCGGCAGATCCACAGATGTTTCCGGCACGGAAATTCCATTTTCTGTGTCCCCACAAAGAAAGAACATGTTCTTTCTTTGTGCAGAGTCCGCACAGAATGCATAACTTCTATGAGACAGTGCATTCCTGTGCAGTCCTAGTGCCGGCATATAATGTCGGTGCCCCGCAGTTTGCGAAATATCTGCATGGAGATTCTCCATGTGGACATTCTGTCTGTGAACATAGCCTTCTGTTGAAATTGATTATAATGATTCCGATAATATTAATACTTATATGCCATTGCTAATGTTGCAGAAATATATTTGTTACCCTTAACCTATATATCAGCTTACTATTTGCTTGTAACTAGGATGAAGACCTTGGGACAAGGCTAAAAGACGTAAGATAAAGAAGAGGTTGGATGTTGGAGACAAAATATCTGAGAAATATAGACTGCAGAAAGACAGATACATCCAGAATTTTCTGGTAAAATAGGGAAATGGCAACATAAGTGACCTATGGTTAAGAAACAAATGAATGCTTAAAATGCTAATATATACAGATGCAATACTCAAATAACCAATCAAAATATAACATGATGATTTTGAGGTGATAATGAACCTCCCCTTTTTGTCAACTGTAAAAAAC
Organism: Hyla sarda; assembly: GCF_029499605.1. Classification (NCBI taxonomy): domain Eukaryota; kingdom Metazoa; phylum Chordata; class Amphibia; order Anura; family Hylidae; genus Hyla; species Hyla sarda. Next base: position 292,425,029 of record NC_079193.1, read on the forward strand.
ATTGAATTTCCGTATAATAAACAGAACTCCTTGGGACAGCTGTGTGAGCTAAACTTCTGCTGAGAAGGGGATTATACCAACTTTTTGTCTGGTGTTTATTTCTTTGTGTCGACACTCAGCAGTATACAGCGGCAATCACTCACATTTTAAGGCCTAACCAGCAGACAACCTTAACAGTATATGTGGGCGCTATTACTGATAGGTAGCATTGAGAAGATCACTGTTTATCTGTGTGCAGTGAATATTACAAGAACAAGTTGACAGTATTAGGTTAGACTAAAGGGGAGAAAAGGGAGAGCGCTTCTTGGTGTGATAAAAGAGAGATACTCAGTATAAAAATGAAATAAGACAGCAGCTCACCAAATTTGGTTGTGTAACGTCATACATAACAATGGTAAGAGCATCAAGAGGTAGTGTATCCGCAGCACTCCAGCTAGGCAAGGTATTCAATTGGTCTGGCTTCAAGGAAAACGCCGGCTCCACGTGGCACAGGATACAAAAGGACTGGAGAGCAGATAAAATCGAGGTAGTTTATTTCCCAAGATGCAACGCGTTTCGCTGTGGGAAAGCAGCTTCATCAGGCATGACAGGGAATAGGTATTTTATAGGAGTGGTGTTTTGTTACATCGGTATAAGTTTGATAGAGGGAACATTTGGAATAAGGAATGTGACATAACAATTACAGGAGAAACATATCAGAAACATGTATCAAAAACATATATGAACAAATATAAAATAAATTACAAAAAATAATGAATTGTATTTACTCAAGACTTAAATGCATACATGCATGCACAAGTGCGGTAATAGGCAAGATAATGGGATGAATAAAATACAGAGAGACTATACACACAAACAGAAAAAAAAAAATTACATATACACCCCATGCTGATCAAGCAGATGTAAAAATAGAAAAATGTGTAAAACAGGTAAATAGTGGAAATAATGAATAAAAAGGAGGAAAATCAAATAAAATGAATTCGATAATAAAGGGTGTAAATATAGGATGACAATTTTGAAGTGATATGTACATATATTTGATCCAGTGAATCTGAGTGTAGGGAGTAAAGTTTAGCAAAAGTGAAAAGTAAAGAAAATGTCAGCAATAATCGAGAAATTGCGTTGGCCATATTGCAACTGTAGATGCCTCTGCAGAACATGAAAAATGTATATACGGAACAGAGGGTTATGGTTATGGCATATGTAGAGCATATAAAATGTATATATGGAACAAGGGATTATGGTAATGCAATCAAAAATTTCAAGTAAAATTATTCTTATTGTGCAAACCATGTGGACTATGCAGTACCAATATGAACGGCCTGCGACTAATTATCAAACATTTTCGATGGTCTCATTAAGACCATGCAGTACTAATGTGAATAATTTGAATATCCAAAAAGATTCGCAATTAATTAAACATTGAAACCGATTAGGTCTATTATCAGGTATTGTTTCAAGAATAATCAAGCGTAAAGAAGATATATCAAGTGACAACTACAGGATAACAGATAGATAGCAAACTGTGTATCGCAATTTAACGATTGGTTAATAGAAAAAGTTTTCTTGGTATGATGAAAGGTAAATTTATTGGAAAAATTGCTGATCATGCTGCAACAGAGACAGCGACTTTTGTTACAAGGTGAACAACCTTTTAATGGAGAAAACTGAAGTGAATTGGTAACATTGATATTTTTTAGTCTGTTTGGAGCGATAATGTTCTGTAGATTTTTTGCCCTTCTGTATGTTATACCAGGTATATTGGGAACTAAGTTTTTCAAAATGGGATCATTCAAAATAATGTGCCAATGTTGTCTTAAAGTATTTTGGGTCTCTTTGGATGCTCTATTATAGTTGGTAATAAAATTGTACTTAAATGAATTGTCTGTATGTTTTCTGTTTTATCCTTTTCTTTTTCTCTTTCTGGATGTTTTTCTGTTCCATTATTCTTTACTGTATTCACCAAATGTGATTGTTTTTTATCTTTTACTTTATGGAATGCTTGAGTGAGTCATGAATTGGGATAACCCTTGGAGAGAAAATGATCTTTGAGGATAGTAGCTTGATCAAAAAAATCTGAATCTGCGGTGCAGTTTTTTTTGTATGGGACACCTTTAAGCCAGCTGGGATAATGTGCACTGTTATATTCTAAGAAACTGTTAACATCAACAGATTTAAAGTGGGTTTTAGTGTGAATGTGACCCACTCTATTTAAAATCTCCAGGTCTAAGAAATGAATGCTGTCAGTGGAAAAATTAATAGTGAATTGTAAACCCCATTTATTAGAATTGAGATGGGTGACGAAATCATAAGCCTGTGATTCAGAGCCCGTCCATAAAATAAACAGGTCATCTATATAACGACGAAAAAATAAAATATAAGGGGAATAGATCAGAGACTGTGCTACGTGGACTGCTTCGAAAGACTCCATGAATAAATTAGCTTAACTTGGGGCGAAGCGCGTCCCCACTGCACAGCCTCTGATCTGTCAATAAACAGTGCTGTTAAAGGAAAATATATTGTGTGTGAGAATAAAATTAATTGACTGTAAAAGAAATGAAGCTTGATCAGGGTGTAGGGAGGGATCCCTACAAAAGAGTTCTTGAATCACCATCAGGCCTAGGTCAGTATTGATATTAGAGTATAAAGAGCATACATTTAAAGTAAGAAAAGCAAACGTGGAGGGTAAATTGATATTTTGAAGTTCTGAGATTAATTGAGTGGAATCTTTTAAATAAGAGGGTAACTGTAAAACATAAGGCTGTAAAAAAAAGATCAACGAAATGTGACAAATTGGCGGTAATGGATGAAATACCCGAAATAATAGGACAGACGGAAAATTTGTGAAGTTTTGGTAAATAATAAAAATTGGGAAGAGAATAATGTTTGATAGTGAGGAAAGATAACTCTTTTTTATTAAATAAACATTTGATAGAAGCTTCATTGATCATACTGACATAAGCCTGATGGTATTCACGTGAGGGGTCCGTATGTAGAATTTCATAGTAGTCTTTATCAGACAAGATTCTAAGTGATTCGAGAATGTAATCCTCCCAGTTTAAAATAGCCACTACCCCACCCCCCACCCCCCACCATCCTTTATCCGCAGGACGGATGCAAATGTTTTCATTATTCTGTAGTGTTTTGATAGCATTCCTTTCTGTGGGCAAGAGATTATCAGTATATCTGAAATTAATGCATTTATTGTTTATGTTGCTATACTCAGACATTACAACCGTATAAAAGGTATCTAAAAAATTACCTTGATGGTGAAGTGGATAAAGGAAGATGGGGGTTTTACCTCTACATGTTTAATATTTACTACAGGGATGGAAAAGTCAAGTGCCATACTATTTGCGTGATTATCAGGCTGAGGTGATGAATTCAATCTCAGATTATTAGCTAATATTGTGAAATGTCTCGCTAGGGTAAGTTTTCTAATGTATTGATTTCAATCAAGAAAGAGTTGAATTTCATTGGGATTGGCCATCGGACAAAAAGATAAACCTTTAGATAAGAGATATATTTGATTTTCTGAGAGTAAATAGGATTAAAGATTAAAAAGTTTTCTTTTTTCTTTTTAAGTTGTTTCAGATGGAACTGGGTTATGTCTTCGTGAATGGCCACCTCTGCAGCCTCTGGTCGCTCTTTTCTTTTTAGAGGGGCTTTGGTGAAAGGTGTTTGGTGAGTGTTGGGAAATAGTGTGTGATCGGTTGATGAGACATCTGGGGAACTGCATGCGGTGGAGACACAGTGTGGACAAGGGATGGACGGTAGTCTAAAAAAGAAATTTCAGATATGGGTGAGGGACAAAGAGTAATGGATGACATATGTGTGATATTATGGCTGTCCGCAGGGGATGTATGTGAGGAACCATGAGTCATGAGGAATGAAGTGTTGATACTGGGTGAATTGTGAGTGTGTGTAGTGGTAGAAAGTTTGGATGAATCCGGAATAGAGGATGGTAGCAGAGGAGGTAGTAAAGAACAGATCCTATTGGGGGAGATTTATCAAAACCTGTGCAGAGGAAAACTTGCCCAGTTGCCCATAGCAACCAATCAGCTTGCTGCTTTCATTTTTATGAAGGCCTGTGAAAAATGAAAGAAGCAATCTGATTGGTTGCTATGGGCAACTGGGCAAGTTTTCCTCTGCACAGGTTTTGATAAATCTCCCCCATTATGATTAAGCGGAAAGGCAGAAAGATCAGGTGCAGTAGTGGTAAGAGAGGAAGAGGATGAGCAAGACAAATTAATATTCATAGAAAGATCAATGCACCTGTTTGATGCACCCTAGTTTCTGTAAAAGAAGAATTACTTTGAGACAGGACATGTGTCAGGTATACTAGATGTCTCAAAAGGAGTGGCTGCAGATCTGACCAAATTAGATGGAACAGATGAATGTTGTGTTAAAGAATGAGATTTATTAGTATTATCTGCAGTTGTAGAGATTTTTTTCGCAAGGCAAGGAGATCATTTTTCTTGATTTTGCTATAGTGGACGTGTATTGCAGGTAGAATTTTTTACCACCCTGGTATTAATAATATTCAGTATTTTTTTTGAGGGGTAAAATATTGGTTAGGTCTAGGATGGTAAGGTGTAGGGTTCTCTACAATGTTCTCACCAGAAGGTACATTTTGTGTTGGTAGCCCTAGAATGAGGGCCATTTTTCATCCATTTATGAATTTGTCCGCAGGCATAATCCTGCTTGTCTCTGTTGTATTTGTGCACTTTCTTGTTGATGGTTTCGATCTCCAGCCAATGTAATCGATTGAAGATGGCACCATAAATTTTTTTGTATTTAGATGTAGAACAATTACATTGTTATATCACATTCCTTATTTCAAATGTTCCCTCTCCCCTCCTTATACCGATGTAACAAAACACCACTCCTATAAAATACCTATTCCCTGTCATGCCTGATGAAGCTGCTTTCCTGCAGCAAAACGCGTTGCATCTTGGGAAATAAACTACCTCAATTTTATCTGCTCTCCATTCCTTTTGTATCCTGTGCCACGTGGAGCTGGCATTTTCCTTGAAGCCAGACCGATTGAAAGTATAAGGTTATGGCTACATGGCAAAAATGGGTCGCACAGTAAAAGATCGCCGTGTTGTTCTCCTTGAATCATGCTGAATCTCAGCTAATGTAAGTAAATGTGGTCACACATAGAGAAATCCAGCACAAATCATAGGTGGTTTATTAAACCCCTAAAACGGCTTCATAATATGTATGGCTTTCTGTGACGCTGTGGTTTCCTGTGACCATACATTTTATGATGCTGTTTTGCGCTGGATTTCTTGTCCTAACAAGTTGCTGTTGCTCCACAGCTGCCTGTGCACTTTGTTCTTGCAAAGGGGGGAGCTGAGCTGATCTGCACTAAATGGGGTCACATTGCGACCCCCAAATTACCACAGCCACAAATTCATCCTGGATGGAATTATTATGTTTCTCATGTTGTAGTCAAAGCCATTTGTGGTTTTCAGCACATACTCATTTACTCACATTAGTCGAGAGGCAGCACAATTCAAATGGCGCAACATGGTGATCTTTGGTCACGCAATCTGGGTGCCCCATTTTTTGTTTTTGCCCAGGGCCACACTTGTTCCCACAAATGACTTTAATAAATTCAACTGGGTTAAGGATCTCAACCTGTTCACACGTAAGTTGCAGTGGCATAAATATCATGCTAACACCGAAAGAAGGAGGGCTCTGGAGCTGGGGTTACCCAGGGAGGTACTCCAGGGCGCTGATACCCTGGTTGATCTCCTGACTGAGAATGAAACCATTAGTGGCCAAGGTCCTTTCACGACCCTCAGGAACAAGAGCACAAAGATGAACCCGGCTGGGGACATCTCATGCATTGATGTGTTCCTAGGGCTTGTGTCACGATGCCGGCTGGCAGGAGGTGGATCCTCTGTGCCAGAGAGGGATAGCGAGGACCGTGCTAGTGGACCGGTTCTAAGACACTACAGGTTTTCACCAGAGCCCGCCGCAAAGCGGGATGGTCTTGCTGCGGCGGTAGTGACCAGGTCGTATCCACTAGCAACGGCTCACCTCTCTGGCTGCTGAAGATAGGCGAGGTACAAGGGAGTAGGCAGAAGCAAAGTCGGACGTAGCAGAAGGTCGGGGGCAGGCGGCAAGGTTCGTAGTCAGGGGAGATAGCAGAAGTTCTGGTACACAGGGTATAAACACACAAAGAACGCTTTCACTGGCACTAAGGCAACAAGATCCGGCAAGGGAGTGCAAGGGAGGAGACTAGATATAGCCAGGGAACAGGTGGGAACCAATTAAGCTAATTGGGCCAGGCACCAATCATTGGTGCACTGGCCCTTTAAGTCTCAGGGAGCTGGCGCGCGCGCGCCCTAGAGAGCGGAGCCGCGCGCGCCAGCACATGACCGCAGGAGACGGGAACGGGTAAGTGACCTGGGATGCGATTCGCGAGCGGGCGCGTCCCGCTGTGCGAATCGCATCCCCAACGGCCATGGCAGAGCAGCGCTCCCGGTCAGCGCTGACCGGGGAGCTGCAGGGAGAAAGACGCCGTGAGCGCTCCGGGGAGGAGCGGGGACCCGGAGCGCTAGGCGTAACAGTACCCCCCCCCTTAGGTCTCCCCTTCTCTTTATCGGGTAACTGCCTCCCCTGGGATGAGGACACCGGGAAAGGATGGAGGAATTCCTCAACGGCAGGCAGAACCGCAGGAGTAGGAATGGGGAGAGAGGGCAGAGGGCGAGACCTGGCACGGGGCAGTGTGACACCAGGACGAGGGCCATGAGGGGACACAGAAGCTTGCCTGATGGAACTGGGAGGGGGGGAGGGGCATTTCCTGTGGCAGGCAGAGTCCTTAATGACCTTAGGGGGACCGGATACAGGAGGAACCACAGGGTCACGGCAGGGAGTACTGGGAACCGGTTGAAGGCAGTCCTTGGAACAAGAGGGGCCCCAACTCTTGATCTCCCCAGTGGACCAATCCAGGGTTGGGGAATGGTGTTGAAGCCAGGGTAGTCCAAGGAGAACTTCAGAAGAGCAATTAGGAAGGACAAAAAATATAATCTCCTCGTGATGAGGTCCGATGCACATTAGTAGGGGCTCCGTGCGGTAACGCACGGTGCAATCCAACCTGGCTCCGTTGACCGCGGAAATGTGGAGAGGCTTGACAAGACGGGTCACCGGAATGCGGAATTTATTCACAAAGGACTCCCGAATAAAATTCCCAGAAGCTCCAGAGTCCAGGCAGGCCACGGCTGAGAGGGGAGAGCTGGCAGAAGTGGAAATCCGAACAGGTACCGTGAGACGTGGAGAAGCCGACTTGGCATCAAGAGACGCCACACCCACGAGAGCTGAGTGCGAGCGTGCGTTTCCCAGACGTGGAGGACGGATTGGGCAATCCACCAAAAAATGTTCAGTACTGGCACAGTACAGACAAAGATTCTCTTCCTTACGGCGATTCCTCTCTTCCAGGGTCAGGCGAGACCGATCCACTTGCATGGCCTCCTCGGCGGGAGGCCTAGGCGCAGATTGCAGTGGAGACTGTGGGAGAGGTGTCCAGAGATCTAAGTCTTTTTCCTGGCGGAGCTCTTGATGCCTCTCAGAAAAACGCATGTCAATGCGAGTGGCTAGATGAATGAGTTCATGCAGGTTAGCAGGAGTCTCTCGTGCGGCCAGAACATCTTTAATGTTGCTGGATAGGCCTTTTTTAAAGGTCGCGCAGAGAGCCTCATTATTCCAGGATAGTTCAGAAGCAAGAGTACGGAATTGTATGGCGTACTCGCCAACGGAGGAATTACCCTGGACCAGGTTCAGCAGGGCAGTCTCAGCAGAAGAGGCTCGGGCAGGTTCCTCAAAGACACTTCGAATTTCCGAGAAGAAGGAGTGTACAGAGGCAGTGACGGGGTCATTGCGGTCCCAGAGCGGTGTGGCCCATGACAGGGCTTTTCCAGACAGAAGGCTGACTACGAAAGCCACCTTAGACCTTTCAGTAGGAAACTGGTCCGACATCATCTCCAAGTGCAGGGAACATTGCGAAAGAAAGCCACGGCAAAACTTAGAGTCCCCATTAAATTTGTCCGGCAAGGACAGGCGGAGGCTAGGAGTGGCCACTCGCTGCGGAGGAGGTGCAGGAGCTGGCGGAGGAGATGATTGCTGATGAAGTTGCGACTGAAGTTGGTGCACAATGGTGGACATTTCCGACATCTGGTGGGTTAGATGGGCGATCTGTCGGGCTTGCTGGGCGACCACCGTGGTGATATCAGAGGCAACTGGCAGGGGAACCTCAGCGGGATCCATGGCCGGATCTACTGTCACGATGCCGGCTGGCAGGAGGTGGATCCTCTGTGCCAGAGAGGGATAGCGAGGACCGTGCTAGTGGACCGGTTCTAAGACACTACAGGTTTTCACCAGAGCCCGCCGCAAAGCGGGATGGTCTTGCTGCGGCGGTAGTGACCAGGTCGTATCCACTAGCAACGGCTCACCTCTCTGGCTGCTGAAGATAGGCGAGGTACAAGGGAGTAGGCAGAAGCAAAGTCGGACGTAGCAGAAGGTCGGGGGCAGGCGGCAAGGTTCGTAGTCAGGGGAGATAGCAGAAGTTCTGGTACACAGGGTATAAACACACAAAGAACGCTTTCACTGGCACTAAGGCAACAAGATCCGGCAAGGGAGTGCAAGGGAGGAGACTAGATATAGCCAGGGAACAGGTGGGAACCAATTAAGCTAATTGGGCCAGGCACCAATCATTGGTGCACTGGCCCTTTAAGTCTCAGGGAGCTGGCGCGCGCGCGCCCTAGAGAGCGGAGCCGCGCGCGCCAGCACATGACCGCAGGAGACGGGAACGGGTAAGTGACCTGGGATGCGATTCGCGAGCGGGCGCGTCCCGCTGTGCGAATCGCATCCCCAACGGCCATGGCAGAGCAGCGCTCCCGGTCAGCGCTGACCGGGGAGCTGCAGGGAGAAAGACGCCGTGAGCGCTCCGGGGAGGAGCGGGGACCCGGAGCGCTAGGCGTAACAGCTTGTAACTAACGAACTTGAGAGATTACAGATTAACAAACACTCTAATTTCAGGCATGGAGAAATGACTGCACTCCAGTCTCTCGAACGTGACCAGTCCCTGACCATAAAGCCCTCCGATAAGGGGGGCAATATTGTGGTCATGGACTGGTCGCAATATCGGAATATGTGTCTCACACTGCTATCGGATACTACTAGTTATGAGATTTTGACTTCTAACCCAACAGAGACTTATCTCACTGAGCTTAAACACATAGTCGAGGGAGGCCTGAACCTCAATCTATTGAGTAATGATGAAGTGGATTTTCTTGTACCCCGTTTCCCTAGGATTGCGACGTTTTATGCTCTGCCCAAAATCCACAAGGGCACCTCTCCTCTGAAGAGTCGGCCAATAGTCTCTGGTGTGGGAAATGTTACCCAGAACGTGGGTTTGTACATTGACACCGTACTCAAACCATTTGTAACGGCTCTTCCGTCCTACACCAGAGACACAACCGACTTACTGCAAAAACTTGATGGCCTGACCCTCGAGGAGGGGTGTTTTTTGGCCAGCATTGACGTCGAATCCCTGTATACTTCCATCCCACATCATCTTGGGGTGGCTGCCGTTGAATTTTTTCTCCAAACCAGGGGTGTCCAGTTCCGAGCTCACAGCCGACTAGTCTCCGATCTGTTGCGATTCACTCTCACCAGGAATTATTTCCTCTTTGACAGGCGCATATACCATCAAACGCGGGGGACCGCGATGGGGAGCCCCTGCGCCCCCACCTATGCTAATCTCTATCTCGGGTGGTGGGAGGAGTCAGTTGTCTTTGGTGGGAGTCTTGCGCAGTATACGGAGTTGGTCGGACTGTGGGCTCGATATATCGACGATATATTCATTCTTTGGAATGGATCGTCTATCCAATTTAAGGAGTTTGTGGCCATGTTGAACCTTAATGATTTTGGTTTACGGTTCACCTTTGAAATACACAAGGACCAGATACCATTCCTTGATGTCCTGATTTCGAAGAATGTCCAAGGAGGTTTGGATACCACCGTATATCGTAAACCTACCTCCTCAAACTCCTTACTAAACTGGACCAGCCATCACCCCAGATCGGTCTGCAGAGGCATCCCCAAAGGTCAGTACTTGCGGATGAAACACAACTGCTCCACAAATTCGGAATTCACTAGACAGGCTGCAGACCTACGTAAAAGGTTTAGGGAACGGGGATACCCTGACTGGACTCTAAGAAAGGCATTTCAGGAAGCCAAGTCAAAAGAACGGAATTCACTTCTTACACCTAAACAAAAAACATCTGATGAAAATAAAATCACACGCTTAGTAGCCACCTTTGACAGTGGCACCTCAGAGGTCAAAGCCATTATTGACAAATACTGGCATGTTCTCTTGATGGACAAGGATCTGCGGGAGGTATTGGACACACGCCCGCAGATCTCGTTCCGACGGGGACGGAGTCTCCAAGACAGAATTGTCCATAGCCACTTCTCCAGACCCAGTCAGACATTAACCTGGCTGGATCGGCAGATTAAAGGCTGCTACAGATGTAGCGGATGTATTGCATGTGGACACATAGCAGCAACTAGGATCTTTAGCAGCTCTGTCACAGGTGACACGTATGACATCCGGGACTTTATTAACTGTCGGAGTAAGGGGGTGGTGTACAAGGCCACATGCATATGTGGCCTTGAATACATTGGGAAAACCAAACGAGAACTAAGGAGGAGGGTTGGAGAGCACCTTAGGGACATCATTAACCAGGTAGACAAGCCTCTAGCAAGGCATGTTGTTGACTGTCACGGAGGGGACAGTAAGGTGGTCACTTTTGTGGGGATCGAACTGGTGAGACCTCCCCTCAGAGGAGGGGATTGGGACAAATTGATTTTGCAAAAAGAAACCAAATGGATATATCGTCTCCAGACACAGTCCCCACAGGGCCTTAATGAAAAATTGAGTTATGCATGTTTTCTCTAATTAATCCATTCCTGGTTTGGTGCTCCCCTCCCGTCATTTATGCTCCTATTTTTACCCCACCATTTTCCTTTACTACCTTATTCTTGGCCCTCTACTATGGAGGTTTGACCCCTGTTTTAAATATCATCTCATTAAATATCATCTCACTAATTTACTAGATTACTACTTCGTTCCATATTATGGTGTAATCTATTGTCAAGTTACCCATAGTGTAGTACTTACTACCTCTCAGGTTACTTCTTTCAGATCCATGTCGGATCCCAGCCACAGAATACTCTTCTTTTACTAATCAGTTGCAGCGGCGCCTGCTTAGCGGGCGCCGCCTAGCAACGACAGACGCTCCGCTCGGCAGCAATGACGCGCCCCCGGAAATGACGCGGACTCACTAGCTGACGTCGGCATCCGGAAGTGGCGCGGGTGATTCGAGCGTGGTAGCGTCTGACTTAGGTAGGTGCTTTAAAAAGGCCCCGTTTTCACTGCTACCAGCAGCGGATAACAGACGCCAAAGCTGGGCATACCGCCACTGCAGATGCCAGCCTCTCGCCGACCATCACTGTGGTATCCGTGAGTCCATACCCAGGAGCAGGGCTCTGCCCTGGGTTTCTAGCACATCACTTTCCCAGTCAATGTATTACATAATGATGGGTTATCTATAAACGGTGGATGTAATAGTGATGTACTGATTTTGTTTAGTGCACGATACTATTTGTGATGCACCTTGTTGGCCGTGACTTTTGATCATTCTATATGGTCTATTTGTCGTGATTTCTATTGTTTAAGATTGACTACATTGGGCCATCTAGCCCCTGACGAACCCATCAACTTGGGGGAAACGCGTTGGGCAGGTTTTTTGTTTTCTTAAGTGTAGGGGTTGACAAAGGGGTAGAACGGGGCAGGGGTCGTCCTTTCAAGGACGAGTGCCCCGACAGTTCCCTGAGCGAGCAGGGGTAGCGGCACTACATCTCCCCGCTAGGGTTTCTTAGGGCTTTCCACCCTACCCTCCCTGGACATCCCCATTATACCCCTATCCCCTGACTTCTTTATTTTGTCCAATTTTTGACACGGGCTCGGACTGCTACACCAGCTATCTTGGTCTCTGGGTCATTGTTTTACATGACATTTTTCTGTTGTTGTATTGTCAGTGGGGTCTTGTGGTTTTACATTGCACATTAAATGTTAAGTTTTAAATTGCTTTACCCCTTCTGTGAATTCAGGGCCACACTTAGTCTAAAACCGGCCCTGCCTATTAAGTATTGGTGGTCACTGACAGATCATATATTTTTCATTGTTTTCCAGCGACTGGGTGCTACTATGCTTCTTAATTGTTTTGGCTTTTCTATAAATAACCTTAAGTTTTTGAGGTAGACTTTTCAGTAGAATAATGTCATAAAAAGGATATGCCAGTGTTTCATTAAAATCTCTTGTAGTTATATATAAGATGAATTGCCATTACCATAGGATGTAGTGATGAGCGGCAGAGGCCATATTTGAATTTGCGAATATTCGTCCTATGTTTGCGAAATTCACATATTCGCTATGTTCACTCCTTTTTTTGGAAATTTGGAATGGAATTCGCATAGTGCGCATGCGTGGTTATATATTTCCCCTAAAAGAAGGGAGGGATCAGTGTCCTCTGGAAGTGACGATATTCATGAATATTTGCACATTTGCAAAATGACAATAAGAAAAACGAAGCGGATCACTCACCACGACTTCAGATGCTGAGTACTTTATTTAATCAATGTTGACAGTGGCTGTACAGACGTAAGGGCAGGGCAGTTGGTCTTAGAGAGCCCCGTCCGGAGCGACGGCGCCGTTTCCCGCCCTCTGGACATTTCCTCAGGCCCAGCTGATGCGAACAAGCGCCTGAGTTACTGACAGCCCTCCACACCTCACTAGATACCCTTAAGCAGTGCCAGGTGTACTCTATATTTGTGCTTATTTGCACATTTGCATTTACGAAATATTCGTGCTCCACACCGACTTACACAGTAAATCATATTGGAGTCTTCTTTGGACCACAAGCTGTAAGCAGGGAATCCGGGATGATCACTGTTTTTTTTTCCACTGTGAAGAAAAAAAAGAAAAGAATATTCGTCATTAAGAATATATATCGCTATAGTCTAAATATTTGTGAAATCGCAAAGTGCCTATATTAGCGGTAAAAATTTGCATTTCGAATATTCTCGCTCTACACTAATAGGATACCTTTTGTTCTTCAATCTATTCATTAAATGTCCACTCTGCTTATCATAATCTGATAAAAGTGTGCAATATTGTGAAATTGACCTCATTTTGTCGCCATTGTTTATGGTGAGCCACTTTACTGGTCAAAGTGAGACCCCAATCGTCCGACTTAAGTTGTTACTCTAATTCACATAGTAAATCGGCATAGCCTTCTCGGATAATTAGGAGGTCGTCTATGTGCTTGTAAAATGTTATATTCTCTGACCACTGATATGTAGATAGGATGTAATTTCTCAATGTTTCCCATGCAAAGATTAGCAAATAATGAAGGAGACCAGATCTCTGAAAGTGCTTACAGTATATGTTGAACAAATACATTTGCCCTTTTTTATTTTTGATGTTTGTTTGCCGATTCTGCTTTGTTTTAAGCTCAGCTGCAAGATAACACTCCTTTTTTTAGTTATATGCAACCCAAAATGGTTCCATTGGGAAATACCCATAAAAAAACTCACATGTGACTACATTGATGTAAAAGTTTTAATGTTATGGCTTTTGAAAGGTGATTTTTTTGAAGTGGGATTGATTTGCTACTATAAGAGTTGTGGCTTTCCAACAACTCACTCAGATTAGCACCCCTCTGTTACACTCACTACAGGTACTTTCTTCCTAGCATTATTACCCTATGAGCAGGGCCATTTGAAGGAATTTGAGGGCCCCAAGCAAAATGGACATGAGGGCCCCCCCCCTTGATATTCATGCACGTCACACTCTAGGGCCGGCATCAGGACGTAGTAACGCTGGCCCTTGAATTCTGGGAGCGAAACATGAGCGAACATTAATACGAGGCCCCCACATTAGGTGCAGCACAGTTTCCCCACGTTAGGTGCAGCACAGTTCTCCCCACGTTAGGTGCAGCACAGTCCCCCCCCCCCCCGTTAGGTTCAGTATAGTTCCCCACGTTAGATGTAGTATATAGTTCCCCACATTAGATGCAGCATATAGTTTCCCCACATTAGGTGCAGTATATATAGTTCCCCACATTAGGTGCAGTATATAGTTTCCCCACATCACATTAGGTGCAGTATACATAGTTTCCCCACATTAGGTGCAGTATATATAGTTTCCCCACATTAGGTGCAGTATATATAGCTTCCCCACATTAGGTGAGGTATATAGTTTTCCCACATTAGGTGCAGTATATAGTTTCCCCACATTAGGTGCAGTATATAGTTTCCCCACATTAGGTGCAGTATATAGTTTCCCCACATTAGGTGCAGTATATAGTTTCCCCACATTAAGTGCAGTATATAGTTTCCCCACATTAGGTGCAGTATATAGTCCTCCACATTAGGTCCAGTACATAGTCCCCCACATTAGGTGCAGTACATAGCCCCCCCCCCCCCCCCGTTAGGTGCAGTACATAGTCCCCCACATTAGGTGAAGTACATAGTCCCCCACATTAGGTGAAGTATATAGTCCCCCACATTAGGTGCAGTATAGTTCCCCCACATTAGGTGCAGCACATAGTCCCCCACATAGGTGCAGTACATTGTCCCCCACATTAGGTGCAGTACATAGTCCCCCACATTAGGTGCAGTACATAGTCCCCCACATTAGGTGCAGTACATAGTCCCCCACATTAGGTGAAGTTCATAGTCCCCCACATTAGGTGAAGTATATAGTCCCCCACATTAGGTGCAGTATATAGTCCCCCACATTAGGTGCAGTATATAGTCCCCCACATTATGTGCAGTATATAGTTCCCTCACATTAGGTGCAGTATATAGTCCCCCACATTTGGTGCAGTATAGTTCCCCCACATTAGGTGCAGTATAGCTCCCCACATTAGGTGCAGTATGTTCCCCCACAGACATACAGCCTTCAGCCATATACAGTGTATGGCTGGAGGCTGTATGCCTGTTTTACTGCCCCATTTCAGTATTCCGACCACCGCTCCGGGGTCACGATCTACTGCTATGGCCCATAGCCTATGATCGTGACCCCGGAGCGGTGGTCGGAATACTGAAGATGGCTTGCCACTGCCCGCTGGTCACTTACCTACCATGCGTGCGTCCTCATCACAGCTCAGCTCCGCTCTGTTGCCATAGGCGCACGCACGGGACATCAGTGACGTCCCTGCATGCCCTACTTCCCGTCGGCCCTGCGATTTTAAAGTTAAAGCGGGGCTGGTGGCCGCACAGAGGTAACCGGGGCATCCTTGTGTCCCGAAAAGATTTTTCGGGACACAGGGATGTCCTTAATAGTGATGGGGGGAATTGCCCCGTTGCTACAGGACGGGCAAGCACCGGCTCTGCTCGGGGCCCCCCAGCCAGCTCCGGGCCCCAAGCAATTGCTTGGTTTGCCTGTTCTGTAGTGACGGGCTTGCCTATGAGGTCCTCCACCTGTTTTCTGCTTTTTATCTTTATAAAAAATAATATGTTGCTGTTTTCACACTGCAGTTTCCCAAAACATGATTATGTGGCTGGACTGCCTATAGCTACTTTCCACTCTAGTATTTTTCATGTTTATAGGCAGGCAGCCAGAGGGGTTACTAAATAGTTACCACCCACACACACTACCTTTGGCCTTCATAGCTTTGCCAACACTGCCATCTATAGACATTTTGGTGTATTGATTACATTGAATATTGGATAGAAGATTCTAGAGTATACACAGTACAACTGGAGATTAGCTGAGTCCGAGTCAGAGTTGAGTAGAGTCAGAAAGGATATGCTGCTTTCCACTCTGGGCTCAGGCCTAGTCAGGCCAATGTAACCCAGGACTGTGTGAGGCCTATGGCTTCTGCAAAAGAGTAAAACTGTTCTATAAAGATTGAACCCTATACCAGCACCTAAAAAGACATTAACTTCTATATTTCTGAATTATCCTGCAGAGAGAATTTAGCTGATCAAGGGCTCCATAGCAATGATCTTAAGACCCATATGGACCCATATGGAGGATTACAGCCACAGCTTAGCAACTGGTGGCTGCCAAGCTACACCTCGTAATCATATAACCATGTGGGAGTAAGGACTAATCTTGTACTTTCTTAATTACTTCCATAAGACAGGGCCAGGAACTATTTATAAAATTCTGAATATTGTGCAGAATAGATTGGCCAAATCGTTCTTATCTGTCAACACATTCTATGTTTGTATGTATCTAGAATGGGGCAGCACCTCCTAGATTGGGTTTGGTAAAAGGGGCATATCTTTCAGCAGTCATATGATCCCTTCTGCATTTCCCTCTGTTCTGGTCTGTGCACTACCTGTATTTGAAAGTTTGCACTTCTAAAAATTTCTGAACCCAGGGCAACCTCATCTGTGGTCCCACCCACACTAGGCCAATGGGGTGGTGGTCTCAAGTGTGGGTGTGAAGAAAAGCATTTTAAAATTTCACAGAGCACATGTGATACAACATCAGAGGTTACATTGCTATTTACATTAGTGTGTTTTAATCTATACATACAAACAGGATGTCATTTAATTCTTCCAAATTGTTCTGTAAAATTGCAATAGCCCCTGAGAGAAATCTTTCATAAGTACTGTATAAATAAGCGTATGGGATATGAATTAACAGGAATTTCAGTGTAACTTTTTGTGAACCAAAAAATGTCACAAATGACATAAACAGCATATGCTAGGATGAAAGAATCCACAGTTCTGAACTGAACCACCATTGACTGAGATGTCACATACATGAACACACATTGCTAAGCATTGAGAAACACTTTGTGATATACTAATTCCCATGGTTAAAACATTAGTAGCACTGCATATATCTTACAGTTCACGTAGCACTAAATCCTTCCCTACCATCTGCTTTTCTATTGTTTTAGATCATATTAGCCCTACAACATTTCGTTTTAAGGAACCAGTGGTCACGTTTTTAGCTAATGCAGTATTGTAGAGAAAGGGAATACATTGTCAGAAAGTTTGATTTTAACTAACATTTGTATTATAAATGTTCCAGTTTTCTCACTTGCCACACAAAACGTATCCTTTTTTGTTCTCTGCAGCTCACTTTTCAACTTTCTTGTGTAGAATGGGACTTGGTCAGTAGAGTTGTCTCATTATTCTTAGAGGTCTATAAAGGCAGGATAGTAGCAGAATCATACAGACAAGCCTGTCTGTATGTATCTTTACATTTTCTGTCTGGTCTCTGAGGTCCCTTCCTGACTACTAAAAGTTTAATGGCAATTTTCAGACCACAAACTCCTATTGACTGCAGCTAGATCAATATTCTCAGACAGTTCTAAGATATACCCCTTCGATTGATCCTTCGATTTTCTCATCTGCCATTTTTGAACTTTAGGAACTTACAGACCAACAGGAAGGAAATGTTTGTCTCCAATATACTCCCCCCACCGCAGGGATGTTTAAAAAAAGACCTAATCTATCGCCTCTAAAGACTGACATTTGATAAAGGAAACAGTACAGGATAGAAAAAGAAAAAAAAAACACAAGTGGGATTAAACCAGTGAGTATTGGTTATTTTAGCATATTCCATGTTGTTATGCATTTTTTGTAAAGAACTTATGAAGACTTTCTACCTGAGGCAATATCTCTGTATCATTCTTCTTGTCTCTCCTGTGTGTTTTGCAATTCATCAAGTAATTGTTATAATAATCAAAGTATAAATGATTATTCCACTATTATTTGTAGTTACCCATTGATGTGTTGACCCAGTAGATGTGTGTATGCCCCATAAACCCTGGTGGTAAATAAATGCTAGGGATCAATTGGTTGACGTCATGTTGAGCATTACAACCAATGATAGATCATGTAACTGGTTTGACCTTTAGAAGTGTTCCTGGTGTAAGTGATTGCTTGCCTTTACCCTGGTGCCAATGTCCAAGCTAGCGTCAAACACAGAAGCAGATAAGCACATGATACAACTTTTTCACAATACTAGCAAGCTAAGAACCTTATTGCTTAGGCAGGGTGTGGCTTGTAAACCTGGCTGATATACCTATATAGCTGATGATTGACACGAATTGGCTGGGAACGGTTTTGGGTGCACTTGCTGGCCCTTTAAGATGCAAGCATGTAGCTCACTATATGCAGCATGCTGGCAGCAAATAGTGTGACATGAAATCCTATTCCGTTAGCCCATAAATGAGTATGTGTCATGCAAATGTAGCGTGAGCGGCTTTCATCGTGTATTCTTATAGCCACATTTTTTATGTAACCTCCTATAGCCATAAATGTTATACAGTAAAACCTTTCCAAAAGACCACCTCTTTGATAAGACTATGCCCTTATCAAGACCACATTTTCAGTCCTTATTATATTTTGAATAGTGTTCATTTGCTTTGAGAAGACCACTCCCATAGAAGACCACTTGCAATGCAATTTTGGTGGTCTTCTCAAAACAGATTTACTGCATAACCTTATGTTCCTCTGTGACCCAACCCTTTGGTTAATGAAACTGTTTCCATGAACAAAGTGCAGGAATGAGTCCTATAGACACCGTGAAGCAACTTGCAAAATTTCACTGAACTCCAAAAGACAATACAGTTGCCAGGATACAGCTTTGGAGTCAATAGAAAGAATATTTGGTCACTGTCCTTTTAATTAGTGCTTTTATAACAGCTTTGCTGGATTTAGCAATCTTTATGTGCCTCCCTAACTAGTGTAATGACTTAATGCAGATGTATATACAGATGTAAATGCTCACCGTTTCCCAAGTTTTCAGTCCAAAATAAATGGAACTGTTGAGGAGGATCTTCACAGTTGGCTGACTGTGATGCAAGGTTTAAAAACATAGAAGGACATTTATCATTGTTGCTTTGTTAAGCGAGTTCTGTAGTCATTTTTTTTTTGCTTTGATTTTGCTTATGTGTGACATATTTATCATCCTATCACAGGTGTTGATAAATTTGGCTTGCATAAGCAAAAAACAGTAAATCACTTTTGAATACCATTTTTTAGAACACATAAGCAAAAACCAATAAATGACTTCAGAACTCCAATTTGTAACCCCCACCTCAAGTCACAGCTGTGTACTAACCCATTTGTTTCTTTTTAATTCAGATCCGTGTATCCTGTGGACTACTTCAGATTTGGTGGACTACTACAATGATCAAGTTTTATAAACGTATTTACATGCTTAGTAGTGGAAGTCGTCTTATTGATGAAGTCCATTACTAAGCCAGGGCTTAGCTTTAGCCCCAAAAACAGCTAGCTCTAAACTCCAATTATTACCCTGGTACCCACCACCACAGGGGTTCCGGGAAGAGACGGTACCAACAGGCCTGGAGCATCAAAAATTATGCTCCTGGGCCTTGGCGGTAACAGGCTGGCATTATTTAGGATGGGAAAGGCAGTAATAATGGTCCTCGCCCACCCTGGTAACGTCAGGCTGTTGCTGCTTGGTTGGTATCTGGTTGAGAATGAAAATAAGGAGAATCCCACACTTTTTTTCATAAATAATTAAATATAAAAATAAAAAACAATGCATAGGGTTCCCCTATTTTCATTTTCAGCCAGATACCAACCAAGCAGTAACAGCCTGATGTTACCACCAGATGTTACAACAAGCTTAGTAATGGATTCCGTCTATAAGACAGCTTCCACTACTAATCCTGTAAATTAAATAAAATAAAAAAACACAACACGTTTATTAACATTAAACAACAAAAAAAAAAGTATACATGGATCTGAAATGAGAAGAAAAAAACCCACGGAAAATAGATTAATACATTTAGGGAAAGCTGGGAGTTGTAGTTATACGACGGGGGGGAGTTATACAACGGGGGGGTTGTTGGGAGATGTGCAGGCGGGTGACAAGCAAGTCAGGGAATTGTACAATAAGGACATGCTGGGAATTGTAGTGGTGCAGCGCGGGTTGCTTATGTGCACGTGCACGTAAGCAAAAGGTTGCTTATGTGCACGTGCATGTAAGCAAAAAATGAAAAAACTCTAAATCCTTTGATAAATCTCCTTCATAGACTTCTCTTTACTCAGTCTGTGGTGGCTTCTCTCAAAACTTGGAATGGCTCATCCAGTAAAGTCTTCCTGACATGGCAGGCAGGCAGCACTGACCCAACCATTTGGCCCACAAAAGACTAGTGTCATTCAGAGAGGCCCTTGCTAAACTTATCCCATCTTGAGAATTCAAAATTCTCCATCTTGGAAAAAGGAGCATGGACAGGAAAAGGGAGCAGGAAGAATGACTGAATTTTGCCTCATGACAGCTACTTCCCCAGTTTTCTTTTGACTTATTATACCCTTTAAACAACAACAAAAAACATGGTCTCAAATGGCTGAAGGTGCTCAACCCCAAATGCGGTTGTGCATTTATACTGGGGGAGCAGATCCTGCCCTTGTGGTCCGTTGCTAGGGGCGATCCCCAGCATAAAAATTCATACAATGTAGGATGCCTGCAGCGGACTACAAGTGCCACGATAGAATACTACACCAGATAGATGGTGTGGATGTGTAACAATTAGAACAATACAATACAGGAATGTAGGTGCACTACTGTGGTAGATGTATACAATGACATTGGCTATCCCTCAACACTGATGTTAAAATTGAGACATTCGCCAGTATATCCTTTGAAAGACATACCAGAGCCCACACACCAACACCAAGGTTTCTCAAATGGCACGGGACCTAACGCTAAACCTAGCTGTGCGGGATAAGCAAAACAGGGGCCAGTGGGCAATTATGGCAGCATTAGGTCAACTCACAGGGTCCTCCCAGGTACCCTACAGCGTGGCTCAGCACACATACAATGGGAGGAGGGAGACAAACTGCAAGCCCCACCTAAGTTGGCTAACTTAGGTGCATGGCCTCACAGGTGCTACCTTGATGCTGCCTCACCAGAAAGGAGCTCCACACCCCTGGACAACGAGCATCTTATCACGTTGGCCTATCATCTTTGGAGCTCCCCATCTAATTCTGGAAGGCATTATATAGGCACAGTCAGATATAAAAACTTTTGATATGTTGTAAAGCATGCAAAAACAATAGGTTTTGCAATTGCTTTCATTAGAAAATTTTCAGTATTTCATACTGAAAAAGCCAGTCAAAGAACTGCCCCCTCTGCCTCCTGGAATGCAGTCATTGCTTCTGTGAACACTCTGCTTCGTCCTGGACTCCGGGACTTTTTTAAGGGGCTGTACACACTGCAGAGACTCATGTGAAGAGAAGGGGAAGGGGAGGGGAAGGGGCAGGAAGCCTGCTGCCGTCTCTCACACAGCAGACATCAATGAGAGAGGCAGAAACATGCATTGCAGACGGAAAAGTAAGTGTCCATGCATGTATGTGTGTGTGTATGGATATATGTGTATGTGTGTATATCAGTGTGTCTATCTAATGTGTATGTGTAAGAATATATGAAGCCAGTGTGTGTGTGTGTAATAAAGGGGGACTACAATCATATCATCATGCTGTTTCAAAACTAAAACTCCCAGCATGCCTGCACAGCCAAATGATGTGTGGGCATGCTGGGAGCTGTAGTTTTGCAACAGCTGGAGGCACCCTGGTTGGGAAGCACTGGAGTGAGGAGAGGGAGGGGGAGGAGGGGGAGTGATTATCACAGTGAGTACCCGTCCCCCTGCTTCTGGTAGATAAAATTAAGGTATTTCAGAAATAAAGCTAATACTGAGAGAAATGTAGGTCACAGACACATACAAAGTACATGTACTTGATCAGGATGAGATACTGCACAACATATAACAGTTTTGTTTTTTTTGAGTGATCTGACAGGTACGCTTTAAGGACATCATCCCTCAGGGATCTTTGGCAGGACCCTCTGCCCATACCTCTACCCTGACATCCAGAGGTAAATATCCATACCTCTGCCCTGATATCCGGAGGTCCATAACCCCAATACGTGTATTCTCTACCGGAGTAACATTGAATAATTACTTTAGAGGACCACTGAACCAAACAACATCACAACCATTCTAATAGTGGGGACTTTATAAGACAATCCGGACTACCTTAATATGGGCATACACTCTGGATCTCTCTACATATGGATACCAATAGAAGGGCATATACCTTGTATCCCCTTTTTTATATAAATATCTCCTTGTGTTTATGAACATTACTAATATTTCATGTGAGAAAGGTGATCTGTGTCTATAACAAACATCACCGGGCACTAGTCCCTGATGAGTTGTGCCACTTGGTTTCAGATGGTACAATGAAACGCACTGGATATATGCTTGATTGTAATTAAAATTGAATTGTAAGCACCTAAATTATATATGTGTGTTTATATTTCTTCATACTCACATTTTGTTCTAAAGGAATTGCTTTGCTTTTGGTCATATGTTCTAACGTACCTGGCCTTCTACTCCACTCCGATTGATAGGAGAGGTAGGAGGTTCCAGATGCGGGCTGGCTCTCTGTAGGAAGGCCTCCCTGCATTAACAGGTAGGGGTCAACATTTGACCAGCAGGGCAAGATTTAGCGGTCATCAGCAACTGGTCCACACCTAGGACCAGCTGTGTGTTGGCATATTTCCCTGCCAACCACTTAGTGTATATAATTAATATTTTTTTGTGTGTGTCATATTTTTAATACATACCAATAAAGGCTAATTTTTATGACCATAGTGTTCTTCTTCCTATATCCTTCAGTGGTGGCCAAAGAATTTCATTTCTGATTTGTCTAAATTCTTATTATTATAATGTTTTTTTAATAAGAGGTGAGCTTTGCAAATACTCTTGAATTTGAGTCTTTACTATCTTGATGGTCTTCCATCACCTGTCTTTCTTATTTTGCATTAATAAATACTGTCATTATTTAAAGCGAAGGATGCCTGCAGTTTATTTAATGCTTTTCTGGAATGTCATTTAACTTTGTGGAAGTATTATTGCTGTATCCTTAAGTGAGGCTTCCGCACAGGTTTTTTTTCTGGCATTTTTTTTTTAACTGCCTTTGCAGTTTTTGAGCCAAAGTCCAAAGTGGATCCAGTACAAAGGAGAGGTATAAGTTCTTCATTTATAGTTCCCGTTTCTTTTGAATATACTCTAAGCACAAAAACTCTTTGGTAATTCTGTAACAAACAATGGACCAACATTTCTCAACTGCAATGTGAAATTCAGAGCTGCAAAAACCTGCAAAAAAAAAAAAAAGAAGCTACTTCAACCAGGCCAGGCAAGGCTGGGAGGTGCTCTCACGATTGAAAAAGTGGGAATATCCCTTTAAAAATAGGAATATACACAGCTCTGTCACTACATAATGAAAAGTCCCATACGTTTCTTACATATTAAGTATTTTTTATACATAAGCAATATATTAATTCAGTTTCCACTTTAAAGTGGTGAGTGGGAAATCTGCTTAAAAAATATGTATGAAATAGATTTTAGATATTATAGCATAGGATCATTTTAATGACTGATATACACTGGGGGCATAAAAGGTATAAGTATGTGCATTAAAAAATATATGATGCAGCTCAGAAACAATGGCCTAAGGGTAGAAATTCTGTATGTAAATGCTTCTTTACATATACAGTATGTTGTAAATGTCACTACCAGCTTGATTATGGTTAACATGATTTCTCATTGAAATCTTAAAACATAGGAAATATAAATAATAAAAATGATAATATATTTTTCTGTGTCACTTTATTACATAAAAAAGTAGACAATGTCATTTGTTAACATTTTTCCAATATACTTTCTGCAGTACTACAATCTGTAATGATTTTGGAATGGTCATAACAAGACACTGTATTACAGGACCAGGACTTGTTTTTATCGACTAGCAGTAAACAATAAAGGTCCCAAAGTAGAAATGGATAGCACTCACCCATTTGTGGACATCAAAGCAGTTTCTTGCGTCTCTAAGCAGAAGTGCGTAGTGATCCAAGAAATGGCTGTTTCCATCAGGTATCAATCCCACTGCCAGTTTGTCTATCTCCCACGCTGCACTGCTTTTTATCTGCACTTTACTAATAAAGAAGTTTTGATCTCCATGAATGAGTGAGTGCCATCCTTTTCTACTCTCTGTCCGATATTGGATTGTACTACTGCCTGCATAGATATGTGGTAACGGGGTGTGATGAGGGCAGATGTTGTTACCCTAGAGGTAGATGGCGTTAACCCCTTGTATTCATGACTCCAGGGCATGATTTATCCTTGATACCACCCGAAGGTATACCGCTAGATCCTGGGATAGGCACAGGGGCAATAATGACTACGAGGCCAAGTTACGGATAACGGTAGCTTTACTGAGGGTAGACAGATGGTAAAGTCTATACAGTTCAGCCAGGGCCCACTGAGGTGACCAGTGACTCAGAGACCTTAAGTGCTTGCTGGGACTTGTAGTAGGACTGGACAATTTAATGCAGGCCATGCTGACTTGACAGTTACTGACAGGGACTGACTTGACTGACAACTGACAAATCTATGACTGTAGCTTACTTGCAATTGACTGTGGCTGCAGACTTGCTTTGAGGCCTCCAATGACTCTGGACACACACTAGGACTCGACTTGACTGGACCTCAGTTTAGCAGAAAATAGCAGAGCTCAAAGAGAGTGGGCTAGCTCCTCCCAGGGCTTAAATGGGGGAGACTAGCAGGGAGCCCATAGGTCACCCCTGGGATCACCTGGTCACTGGTACCTCCTTGGTACAATCACATGGTACATTTCTTGAAGGAGAACTCCGATGCACTAAAGTAATACCTACATATAGCTTAGGCTCCTACGTTTTAATAGAGCCCATTTTCATGAGAATCGGTCCAGCAGTTCCTCCGCTATGCCCTTCAGAAAATCCAGTCACTGCCGGGTACAGCAATAGGGAGTGTAGCATAAAAGACTACATCTCCCATTATGCCTTAGCATAATGTCCGGTCCACTCCGGCCCTCCCCCTGAAAAATGCGCATGCGTAAACCGGCACATGTGATTGGACGAGGCTAGAAGACAGGCGTTTGCAGAGCTGGGCCAATTAGGGCTCTGCAAACGCCAAATATATGAATATTCATACACGGGGAGTAGCCAACACTGGCCCGGGAAGCAGGGGAAGATCGCAAGGACTGCTGGGAGGACGAGTCATCGGGCTAGAGATGCCAGGTCGAGCGTCATCACTCCAGCCAGAACTACTGAACATTCGGTCGGAGTATTATTAAAAACTCAATAAAAAATATTAGAATAAAAAAGAAAAAGAAATATATGCAGAAAATGAGTCATACTTGAAGAAATTTAAGTGATTATCCAGATCAGCCATTAATCTGCTGGGGTCAGCTGTTTGAAGAGGCTGCAGCACTTGTGTGAGCATAGCTGCTCTCTGTCCTTTTATTACCTTTGCTATTAGTAGTGGTGGTGCAAAGTACAGCGCACTATTGTCCTGTTCACTCGCAATTTTGTAGTACCTTGCACCACCACTACTAAAAGTACGGCAATGGCAAGGTGAACAGCAGTCAATATTGACACTGATGTGCTGGCTAATTGGGAGGATAGCCCATCAATTTTAAAAGCCTGGATAGCCCCTTTTAACCTAAAAATTGCATAACCATACAGAATTTGTCAAAATAGGAACAACATACCCAGTCTTGATCAGAACATTGGGGTAAAAGTAGCTGGCTCGAATTTTGCTAGGCCCCGCTTGCACAAGTCTGACAATGTACTAGAGAAAAAAAAAGGAAAAATATGGACAGCGGACAACCCTTCTCCACAGACACTTCGTTTCCTTAAAACAGTAGCTAGCAACGCTCTGCCACTTACTTCACCGAGGAGAGCTCTCCAGGATAATAGCTCCCCTCGTGCCGGTCAGCTTCTCCGTCCCACCTCCGGACCTCCAGCAGTTGCAAGGTGAGTATAGCTTCTCCTGGATATTCTATACACTCGGGGGGCACCAGATTTTTTCTAATTTGTAGAAGGATTGTAGCACAGTGATCTTATGAACAATCCACATTTATTCAATGAAATATAATATATAATGTTATATTTTATATTTCATTGAATAAATGTGGATTGTTCATAAGATCACTGTGCTACAATCCTTCTACAAATTAGAAAAAATCCGGTGCCCCCCGAGTGTATAGAATATCCAGGAGAAGCTATACTCACCTTGCAACTGCTGGAGGTCCGGAGGTGGGACGGAGAAGCTGACCGGGACCAGGGGAGCTATTATCCTGGAGACCTCTCCTCGGTGAAGTAAGTGGCAGAGCGTTGCTAGCTACTGTTTTAAGGAAACGAAGTGTCTGTGGAGAAGGGTTGTCCGCTGTCCATATTTTTCCTTTTTTTTTTCTCTAGTACATTATGTATCTGGGTGATTGGATTGGATCCTCCAGTATAGGATTCAGCGGATAAAATTCATACCCTCCATGTGATGTGCGATGAGCCTGAATTGTGTGTGATTGGTCTGTAAATACGACCACTTGCAAAGTGTAAGTCACTATAACCTTGACTTGTTCTTTTTTTCCAAACATATATGTATGTATTCAGATAGAGGCCTCTCCCAAAGTATTTTTTCTTGTCTATGTTCACAAGTCTGACAATGGCACCATTACAGCATAAAGGATGAGAAACACGTTTTGGCACCTGAATGCATGATAGGATGAGGAAGTAACTGAGATGACGACAGGGTAGCATAGCATACGTTGCAGCTAGCAGCAAGATCACATTACCACAGGTTAGTCAGTCATTGCTTGCATTATGTTACATACAGCTCCCAGGCTTATCAGGAGACAGTCAACAAAACTTTTTATATAATGAAGATAAAACCAGTATATGTATACTTGTAATATAAATTGGTTTAAAAATGTGTATATTTTTTTATTCCTGCAGCTACTGCATGTGTGTTTCTATGAGGAGTCCAAATACAGGAAGGGGGATGGACAAGCAGGGCTCTGTACACTGAGGACAAGCAGGACTCTGTTCACTGAGGACAAGCAGGGATCATTACACTGAGGACAAGCAGGGCTCTGTTCACTGAGGACAAGCAGGGCTCTGTACACTGAGGACAAGCAGGACTCTGTACACTGAGGACAAGCAGGGCTCTGTACACTGAGGACAAGCAGGGCTCTGTGCAGTGAGAACAAGCAGAGCTCTGTACACTGAGGACAAGCAGGGCTCTGTACACTGAGGACAAGCAGGGCTCTGTACACTGAGGACAAGCAGAACTCTGTACACGGAGGACAAGCAGGGCTCTGTACACTGAGGACAAGCAGGGCTCTGTGCACTGAGGACCAGCAGAGCTCTGTGCACCGAGGACAAGCAGGGCTCTGTACACTGAGGACAAGCAGGACTCTGTACACTGTGGATAAGCAAGGCTCTGTGCACTGAGGACAAGCAGGACTCTGTACACTGAGGACAAGCAGAGCTCTGTACACTGAGGATAAGCAAGGCTCTGTACATTGAGCACACGCAGGGGTCTGTACACTTAGGACAAGCAGGGCTCTGTGCTCTAAGGACAGGCAGGGCTCTTTGCACTGAGGACAAGCAGCGCTCTGTGCACTGAGGACAAGCAGGGCTCTGTACACTGAGGACAAGCAGGGCTCTGTACACCGAGGACAAGCAGGGCTCTGTACACTGAGGACAAGCAGGGCTCTGTACACTGAGGACAAGCAGGGCTCTGTACACTGAGGACAAGCAGAACTCTGTGCACCGAGGACAAGCAGGGCTCTGTACACTGAGGACAAGGAGGACTCTGTACACTGAGGACAAGCAGAGCTCTGTACACTGCGGATAAGCAAGGCTCTGTGCACTGAGGACAAGCAGGACTCTGTACACTGAGGACAAGCAGAGCTCTGTACACTGAGGATAAGCAAGGCTCTGTACATTGAGCACACGCAGGGGTCTGTACACTTAGGACAATCAGGGGTCTGCACACTTAGGACAAGCAGGGCTCTGTGCTCTAAGGACAGGCAGGGCTCTTTGCACTGAGGACAAGCAGCGCTCTGTGCACTGAGGACAAGCAGGGCTTTGTGCAGTGAGGCTCTGTAACATGCTCCCTGCTCACACATCAGGATCACTGACAAGCCAGGAGCCTCCACAGAGCCCTTCTTGTTCCGCCCTCACTTCCTGTTTGTGGACTCCTCACAGAGACATACATGCAATAGCTGCAAGGACAGCATTTTTTCACCCAAAAATATAATTTTTTTTTAACCAATATATATTTCAAATATACATATAATGGTATTATTCCCATTATATAAAAGGTTTTTGTTGATGTCAGGTAAATTTTA
The DNA here is from genome assembly GCF_029499605.1 of Hyla sarda. NCBI lineage: Eukaryota > Metazoa > Chordata > Amphibia > Anura > Hylidae > Hyla > Hyla sarda. Next base: position 292,453,343 of record NC_079193.1, read on the forward strand.
AAGGGGTATTCAAGGATTTTTTTTTACTATGCTACAGGGGCTGTAAAATTAGTGTAGTTCATAATATAGTGTCTGTACCTGTGTGTGACGGTTTTCTCACAATTTTTCTGTGATTATCGCCCCAATATTTATTTTTAACAGCATACAAAATGAGTCAGGTTTCGGGATTTCCCAGGTTGCAGTGGTTGCAAAGACGTAACATCACTAGTCAGGTGATCAGAGGGAGCCTGTCCTGCTTCAATGGGTGGAGTGACTGCTGGGTGGGAGAGATCATTTTGCAACGTAGGCACCCTGGTTAGAAAACACTGGTCTTTTGAATGGAATACAGCTCATTTGTGTTTCAATGGGTGGGGTGGCTGATGTGTGAGAGGGAGGAAAGTGACCTCACACTTAGAAACTATGGAACTTGTAGTTTGAAAATGAAATCCAACAGGATCAACCCAGTTCATAAAAAGATAGTCACAGCATTATGGTAATCTCACAACATAGCCATTTAGCCCAAAGACAAGCACAGATCCTTCCTAAGCATGCCAATTACTGTCTGGTAGGTAAGTACTAAAATCACCTTATGGTGCATAACCCCTTGAAGAGCTTGATTAAACCCTGCGGCCTCCATCTTAGGAAAAAAAAAAGCTACACAAAGAGCAATGCACAGGGGGTGCATTGCTCTTTGTGTAGCTTTTTTTTTCCACTGTGGAACTACTGATCCTAGAAATCCTTCACAAATACAATACAAAGCAAGTTGAGCAAAGCACTGTGCAGTGGGCTGACCTCACTGACCTGTCACCTGCATTACTGTGTTCTGTCTCCCTCTGTCATGGAGCTCAGGGTTATAGCTGGAGCACATTTATTTATAGATATCTGTGTGTTCATAGGTGCAGCTGCCATGCTACCCATGCTCCCCCCCCCCCCCCCCCCCTACCCTCTGGTGCCCAGAAGAAAATATGGCCTTAGTTAAGTAACTACATAGAACTTAGTAAACTTAGAACAGAAATGCTGACGGCCTTCCGGCTGCTCCCTAAGGCTGACAAGCTGTCATCAGTTGTATAACATCCAGCCGGTGCACCCGAGAGGGAAATTATGCCGGATGCCTGATATTTGTGAACCCAGCCCTACTTTACTCACAAATATAGTGAGGAAAGTTTGAAATATTTCTTATTAGACAATTCTTTTAAAGAGTTTTTTTATCCCTCTTCATTAGCTCAGGAGCACTCGGGAGGTGGGTCCCGGCAGGCATGATGTCACATGAAGCCTGGCCAGGACTCTGCTTCTGCCAGTCTTCCTGTATGCTGCTCTACCTCTGTAGAAGTGTTTCCAAACCAGGGTATCTCCAGCTGTTACAAAGCTACAACTTCCAGCATGCCCAGACAGCCAACAGCTGTCCGTGCATGCTGGGAGTTGTAGTTTTGCAACAGCTGGAGGCACCCTGGTCGAGAAATGTGCATACAGACTAAGTACAGGGGAGGGACGGCAGCCTCTATCTCTCTCTCCCCTGTGTCTCTCTGTACTAAAAAGTCAATATGCTGAGAACCAGGGGCGGTGGGAGCAATTACAGAGGCAGTAATTGAATGTCGGGGGGGGGGGGGGGTGGGGCAGGCTCAGAGCAGCACTCCCTGCTCTGTACCCCCCTGACGTCCTGAGCTGAGAGTACTGAACTTCCTAAAAGCTGTACACTTACAATGAAAAGCAGACCAGGCATAGAAGAGAGTCTGCAGAGCAGGCATAGAAGAGAGACCCCTAGTGGCCAAAAGTATAAAATGAAAAAACTGGTATAAATATTAATATTTTTTAATAAAGATATATTACAATACGTCTTCATTAATGATTGTGAGCAACATATTAAAAGTTTTTGTTGATGACTAGAGATGAAAGAATTTGCAGTAAATTCGATTTGTCACAAACTTCTCAGCTCGGCGGTTGCTGACTTTTCCTGCATAAATTAGTTCAGCCTTCAGGTGCTCCGGTGGACTGGAAAAGGTGGATACATTCCTAGGAAAGAGTCTCCTAGGACTGTACCCACCTTTTCCAGCCCACGGGAGCACCGGAAAGCTGAACTAATTTATGCAGGAAAAGTCAGCAACCGCCGAGCCGAGAAGTTCATGACGAATCGAATTTACTGTAAGTTCGCTCATCTCTATTGAGGACAGGTACTCTTTAAATTCTACTTTGTGCGATTTAGTTGTGCTTTTGTTAGAAGTTATTCAATCATCCATTTTTGGGGGGCATATTTAACAAATGCCTGAAAAGAGAATTTATAGTGTCCAGACTTGACAATGAGGTCAATTAAGCGATGATAGTATTTGCTTGATCAATTTTGCAAATTCTCTATGTTGAATTGCAATTAAATTTTAACAAACTGCTCTGGGAATAATATAATTAAACAAAGGAAAGTGGAATGACAAAATTCAAAAGGCAAAATTAAATTATTTATCTGTGAGATATGAAAGAAGATGGAAACGGTTTCATTGCATAAGATGCTAATCGACAAAATTTAATTTTCTGGACTGAAATTACATTTCATTAATATTTATATTTTTGTAATTAGGAAACTACTAAACACAATATACTATTTTCTGCTATAATGCAATCATTGTCATTTTATAAAGCCTTAAGGGGAGAAATTCCTTTGTGTTAAATTGCTAAGACATTCAATTGGTTTCATTTTACCAATTTATTCCTCTTTGTAAATCAAATTAAAGGGCTTTCTGAACATATTTATATTTCACTTTTATTTAATTACTGTTAAGAGACTAAATAGCAAACATGAAGAACTATAGAATTAAAGGCCAACATTGTGGCTATATGCTCTTAGGTAGAGATGAGAAAACACATAAAAATAGATTTTCTCAAATTTGCTAAATTCAAATCAATAAAAATCTTTGGATGGTAATTGTAAGATTATTCCTGGTCCATCAACCTCTATAGACTTTACACAGAGTGTTCTCTTGGCATCTTCTGGGCAGTTATACATTAGTCTATATATTTTTTGTTACTGTATAGGAGAGTGTAGCCACAGCAAAGATTTTTAACAGGAGAGATGGCATGTAGCTATGTCCTATGTCCAAGGATTTCGACAGCAAATAAATGAATGTAGCACCTAGATGTGAAAGTTTCTGTTTAAAATAGATAGAATATCTCATGTGAGTCCAGCCCTCACATTTTTGTAAGTATTTCATTCTATCTTTTATTTTATTTTTATTTGACAAAACTAAAGAAATGGCACTCTGCTGCAATGTAAAGTAGTTGTAGTGTGTCCCATTGTTCTTGTTTGACAAGCTGTGTTCCAATTGCTGTGAATCCATATCTTTGTTCTGCTGTCCAGTTACTAGAGATGTCGCAAATTGTTTGCCGGCGAACAGTTCCCGGCGAACTTAGCATGTTCGCGTTCGCATCGCCAGGCGAACATATGTGAAGTTCGATTTGCCCCCTATACTTTAACATTGCGGTAAACTTTGACCCTGTGAGTCAGAGTCAGCAGACATATTACAGCCAATCAATAGCAGTCCCTCCCTTCCAGACCCTCCTACCTCCTGCACGGACGCCATTTTACCTTCATTCGGCATGCTGCAGGCTTAGAAAGTGGAGGGACAGAGAAGCTGCTCCTGCTGTAATAGGGAAAGTGATAGCTAGGTTGCTGCTAGGTGGTGTATTCAGGGTCCATTTTACTCCTAAAGCACTAGTCTAACATCTGCTTTAAGGATAGCACCCAAAAAAGTCCTTTTTAGGGCTCAAATATCAGCCTGTGTGTCTTGCAACAGCTGGAGGCACCCTGGTTGGGAGGGAACCGCTGGTTAAAAGGGGTACTCCAGTGTAAAACTTAAGTTCCTTCAAGCAACTAACTACAGTATTAAAAGGGCTATAAATTCAGTCCGTGTGTCTTGCAACAGCTGGAGGCACCCTGGTTGGGAGGGAACCACTGGTTAAAAGGGGTACTCCGGTGTAAAACTTAATTTCCTTCAAGCAACTAACTACAGTATTAAAAGGGCTATAAGTTCAGTTCGTGTGTCTTGCAACTGCTGGAGGCACCCTGGTTGGGGACCTCTGCTTAAAAGGGGAACTCCGCTGTCAACCTCTTTTGCTCATTGTCACACTTGTGCAAATCACATTTGGTGTGACAGTTGTTCAAATAAAATAAAATAAAATTCCTTTTTGGCTGTGAAATAAAACCAGTGCTGCTTAAAGGGGGGCTCTAATTATGTGCTGCCTAATATGGGGGAATCTATGTGCTGCCTAAAGGGGGGATCTAAATATGTGGTGCCTAATATGGGGGAATCTATGTGCTGCCTAAAGGGGGATCTAAATATGTGCTGCCTAAAGGGGGATCTATGTGCTGCCTAAAGGGAGGCTCTAACTATGTGCTGCCTAATATGGGGGAATCTATGTGCTGCCTAAAGGGGGGGCTCTATGTGCTGCCTAAAGGGGGGCTCTAACTATGTGCTGCCTAACATGGGGAATCTATGTGCTGCCTAAAGGGGGGATCTAACTATGTGATGCCTAAAGGGGGCTCTATGTGCTGCCTAAAGGGAGGCTCTACCTATGTGCTGCCTAAAGGGTGCTAAAGCACGTTATTCCAAAGAATTTAGGAATAATAGGTGATGTATGCCCTTTATGGATTAAAACCAGACTCTGCATCAACTATCTATTTTTCCATGGGAGTTTTGCCATGGATCCCCCTCCAGCACGCCACAGTCCAGGTATCAGTCCCCTTGAAACAACTTTTAAATTACTATTGTGGCCAGAAAGAGTCCCTGTGGGCTTTAAAATTCGCCTGCCCATTGAAGTCAATGGCGGTTCGCCCGGTTCGCGAACATTTGCGAACCAAAAATTTTATGTTTGCGACATCATTGTTGGCCAAGTCCTAGTGCTTCTTTATTTTTTGGATACTTTTTGGCCATGTACATGTAGTAGAAATTAGTGTGTGACATGTGTATGGAACAGAGCTGAATGTGTGATCATGTGTAAGCATGACCACGCACACACTCAGCTCTGCTGCATACACACAATCACACACTCAGATCTGCTGCATATACACAATCACACACTCAACTCTGCTGCATACATACATCCACACACTCAGCTCTGCTGCACACACACAATCACACACTCAGCTCTGCTACATACACACAATCACACACTCAGATCTGTTGCATATACACAATCACACACTCAACTCTGCTGCATACATGCATCCACACACTCAGCTCTGCTGCACACACACAATCACACACTCAGCTTTGCTGCATACACAAAATCCCACACTCAGCTCTGCTGCATATACACAATCACACACTCAGCTCTGCTGCATATACACAATCACACACTCAGCTCTGCTGTATTCACACAATCACACACTCAGCTCTGCTGAATACACACAATCACACACTCAGCTCTGCTGCATAAACACAAGCACACACTCAGCTTTGCTGCATGCACACAATCACACACTCAGCTCTGCTGCACACACATGATCACACATATACATAGACCTAACAGCTATAGACCTAACAGCTGTACCTCCTTCTCCCTCCCTGCACATATAGTGGTATTCATAGCTGTACAGTCACCAAGGTTACACTACACAGGTGCAATCTCCTGCACTCATCAAGAACAGCAGGAGTTTGAATTTAACACAGATCTACAGATCTCCAGTCTGTACAGATCAGAGTCTAATCTAAATATGTATTACATATTGCTGAACTTGCTGGACTTATTCTTATAAAATTTTAAGTGTCCCCCTTGATGGTGTATATTTGTGCAATAAAATCAGGACTTGCGCAAAATTTGTGCGTGTAAAGAGAAAAAACGCAGTTGACAAATCCATGTCCACCACATAATCAGCTCTACCATACACCCTGATTTAGAATGTAAAGTTCACTTGTAAAGTTCTATCAAAGATTGCGCAAAGAGAACACACAAAAAAAGGAATTGCAGAAAAAAAGATTGCCCAACAGACAATGGAAACTGTGTATTTACCCAATATTTTTTTTACTGACAGGTCCACTTCAAGGTCTGATTAAAAAAAAAAAAAGTGTTAGTACCTAGAATTTTTTGTCCACGATCTGTCTGGGTCAATTTATCTGGTACATGATTATGTCTGTGTGTATGTTATATTCTAGAAAGTAGTAATCTGATGGTATAGCAAAATCTGTTGCCATTACTGTCACACCAATCGTGTCATTTTTAAAATACTATATCTATATTTAAAGGGGTATTACAAGAATTATTTTTATTTGACTATGCTACAGGGGCTGTAAAGTTAGTGTAGTTCATAATATAGTGTCTGTACTTGCAATTCTCATTTGATCTTTGCTCTGGATGTTCATTTTTAACAGCATACGAAATGACTCCTATCTCAGGTATTCCCAGGATGCAGTGCGGCCAAAACACTACCTCACTAGTCAGGTGATGACAGGGAGACTCTTCTGCTTCAATTGGTGGAGCGACCACAGGGAATTTGCAACAGCTGGAGGCACCCTGGTTAGAAAGCACTGGTCTTTTGCATGAAATTCAGCTCAATTGTGGTTCAATGGGTGGGGTGGCTGATGTGTGGGAGGGAGGAAAGTGGAATTATGGGATTTGTAGTAAAAGAGAAAACTCAACAGGAAAAAGCCAGTTCACATAAAGATAGCCACAGCTTTATAGTAATCTGACAACATAGCCATTTAACCCAAAAACACGCACAGATCCTTCCTAAGCATGCCCATTACTGTCTGGAAGGTGAGTGCTAAAATCACCTTATGGTGGAATTATAAGCACTGACCATGTGACTGGATAGTCATATTAAACATGAATCCAATAATGGAAACTGTGTTTATGCAAAAAAAAAAAAAATAAGATATTAGAGAAGCATCAACACTAAAACATAACTTTTATTATAATAAACCTTTTAAAATAATTACTGCATTACAAAATCAATTGCACAATAACACAGTTATGATCTATAATCATCCCAACTCCTTGATCAATCTGGGTCATGCATATTTATCAACCCAAACACCAATACAGAAAAGAAAAGAAATGCACAGTGACTATAAGTGGGTAAAACAATGGATATATCACCAGATCAAAGGGATACATGACCCCTCATATGAGATAATGTACTGCTGGGCACAATGTCCATCCAAAATCATTACCCCAGAAAGACAACACAATCATGGACCAAAATGAATAAAAGGTTCAAATAATAAATTGCCCTTTCCCAACACATTTTATCCATGCTTTAACAGGATCCTCAGGGGACACATATCTGGGGATCATCTGAACAATATACAATATGTCAGGTATAAATTAACATCAATATGAAAGTAACTAAAGATAGATTATCATAATAGGAAGAGAAAACTGACCCTGATAAGGTCATTCACTGTGTCCTGATACATGTGGAGGTTATTTAATAGGTTTATTATTAAAAGTTATATTTTAGTGTTGATGCTTCTGTGATATGAAGCTTTTGTACATAGATAAGGCTGTCAAAAGTTGCTATGTTTTAAAAGTTTTTTTTATGAATTGTTAGTATTAGGGGGTTCACACACAGTTACATTTTTGTGGCAGTTTTAGATAAAAAAAAAACTAAATAAATGAAAAAAAAGTGTATGTAAGATCAGTGTTTTATTCTCACTTGGCACACAGCAAACAGTCTTTAAATGCAGAACAAAGGAAAACACAACAAAAGTCCACCTGTATTCCTTAAGTGTTTGTTCACACCTGAGTCCATGCCATGTGGCATCAAGCAAGTCTTTTCCAGGCCTCCAGGCAGGCTTTTCACCAGCTTCCAAACTTGGAGCAAACTAAGGGAGGAACTCCCCATTCAGCTCTCTCTGGCAGTGTGAGCTGCAACTAGCAAACCATAAGCTGGTGAAAAAGGTTGCCTTTAAGGCCAACAAAAGGCAGCCTGGATTGTGGGGAATGACCCCATCCTGCACTTGGTCATTCCCAGTAAGAGCTGTCCTGGATTGGCCTTCCAGCCATACTATGGCCACAGTGTCATATTGCATCGCAGCACAGACACTGAATAAATACTTGCTCTTACTTCGCCTTGGTGACACATATCGCCCATCCACCACGATGCCTTTCACCTTCTTACATACACCCCCTTTGTTCAAACCTGAGGGGGTGAACACTTGTACAACAGTGGAATCGTGATAGAGCATCGGCGTTGCCTAGCAAACGACCCGCTCTGTGTTCAAACTTGAACTTAAAATTCTGTAGTGACAGAAACCACCTGGTGACCCTGGCATTTTTGTCCTTGGTCTGGCACATCCGCTTCAGGGGGAAATGATCTGTCACGAAACGAAACTTCCTACCAAACAGATAATAGCGGAGAGATTCGAGTGCCCACTTAATGGCCAGGCACTCTCTCTCCACTATACTATACCTGGTCTCTGCCGGGGTCAGTTTGCAGCTAAGAAAGACAACGGGATGCTCTTCCCCGTTGACTTCCTTGGAGAGTACAGCACCGAGACTTACCTCAGAGGCATCGGTCTGTACCACAAATTCCCTTTTGAGGGCCGACTTCAAAGCGGAAAATGCCTGCTCTGCCTGTTCGTTCCAACGGACGATGACGGACTTGGGCCCCTTCAGTAGGTCTGTTAAGGATACAGCCAAGGTAGCAAAATGGGGAATGAATCTCATATAGTAACCCATCATTCCTGGGAACGACTTCACCTGTCGGGTAGTGACAGGCGTGGCCAATTTTGGATGGCCTCTATTTTGTTTACCTGGGGTTTGACAACTCCACGCCCAATGACGTACCCCAGGTATTTGGTCTCTTCCAATCCTATGGCACACTTTTTGGGTCTAGCAGTTAACCCAGCCTTCCTAAGGGAGTCTACCACTGCCTGTACTTTTGGAAGGTGACTTTCCCAGTCTGTACTGTGGATGATGAGATCGTCCAGATGAGCTGAGGCATTCCGACGATGTGGCCGCAGTACAATATCATTAGCATTTGAAATGTAGCGGGAGTGCCATGTAAACCAAAGGGTAACACCTTGTACTGAAATAAACCTTCTGGTGTGACAAAGGCTGTTTTCTCTTTGGCAGCCTCCAGTACCCTTTGGTTAGGTCCAAAACAGAAAAATACCAAGCCTGTCCTAGCCTTTCAATAAGCTCATCAACTCGGGGCATAGGATACGCATCAAACTTGGACACATCATTAAGTTTGCGGAAATCATTACAGAACCGCAACGTACCATCTGGCTTGGGTATTAAGACTATCGGACTGACCCACTCACTCTTTGATACCTCAATGACAGCCAGTTTTAACATCTTCTATACTTCTTCCAGAGATTTCTTGTCACCGCGACTCAGGTACCCAGAATGGTTTCAACCGTATTTTTACCTGGGGTTCAGTGACAATGTCATGGTAGATGACAGAAGTACGTCCAGGAAGGTCTGAGAACACATCGGTGTTCTTACTGACGAACTCCCTGGCCTCCTGAGTCTGTGCAGAGGAAAGGCTGTCAGCTATTTTCACTGTGGCAACTTCTTCCCTCGCACCAGACTGAGGGATGAGAAACTCCACCCCTAACAAACCTGGCTGGGGGCTGTCATCCATACTAGCCTCCCTATCTTTCCAAGGTTTCAACAAGATTACATGGTACACTTGCTCTGGCATCCTTCGCCCGGGCTGGTGTACGCTGTGCGTCACCTCCCCTACCTCTTCGATCACTTTGTAGGGACCCTGCCACCCAGCCAGAAATTTACTGTCGATCGTTTGTACCAGAACCAGAATCCGATCTCCCCGGATAAAATTCCGAACCCGCGCCTGGCGATTATAAACTCTGCTTTGAGCTCGCTGAGCTGCCTCCATATGTTCCCTAACTAAGGGCAACACTGTTTCCATCCGTTCCTGCAACTGAGTGACATACTCAACTACACTTTTGTGTGGCGTGGGCTGTTGTTCCCACACCTCTTTAGCTATGTCTAACAGGCCACGTGGATGTCTGCCGTATAGCAGTTCAAAGGGCGAGAACCCAGTGCACTTCTCGCACTGCAAACATGAGATAGGGCAGCAACAGATCCCAATTTTTCCCATCTCTAGCCACCACCCGCTTTAACATATTTTTTTAATGTTTGGTTAAACCTTTCTACCAGGCCGTCCGTCTGCGGGTGGTACACGGAGGTCCGTATCTGTTTTACCTGCAGTAACTTACTGAGCTCTTTCATTACCTTTGACATAAATGGGGTGCCCTGGTCAGTCAATAACTCTTTAGGTAAACCCACTCAGGAAAACAACTCCATTAGCTCCTTAGCTATAAGTTTGGGCATGGTATATCGCAGAGGTAGCGCCTCGGTATATCGAGTCGCACAGTCCAGGACTACCAGGATGTGTTGGTGCCCCTTAGCTGATTTCGGCAATGGGCCGACCAGGTCCATAGCAATCCGTTCAAATGGGACCTCGATAATCAGGAGAGGGACCAGGGGACTACGGTAATGTGGCTGGGGGCTAGTGATTTGGCAGGTTGGGCAAGATTCACAATACCTTTCGACATCTTTAAACACACTGGGCAAGTAAAAGCGCTGCAAAATTCGGTCCTGCGTCTTCTGCTGGCCCAGGTGCCCCCCTAAAACATGCTGATGGGCTAACTCTAACACCAGCCTCCAATATGCTTTAGGCACCACCAATTGTTCCACATTCTCACCCCGAATTTGGTTTACCCGGTACAGCATCCCTTGGTTAATTCGACAATTAACCCCTTAACGACGAAGGACGTATATTTACGTCCTCCGCCTGCTCCTGCGATATGCCGCGGGGTCACGCGGTGTCCCCGCGGCATATCTGGTCGGTCCCGCCGGCTATCAATGGCCGGGACCCGTGGCTAATACAGGACATCACCGATCGCGGTGATGCCCTGTATTAACCCTTCAGATGCGCCGATCAAAGCTGACCGCCGCGTCTGAAGGGAAAGTGACCCGGCTGCTCAGTCGGGCTGTTCGGGACCGCCACGGTGAAATCGCGGTGTTCCGAACAGCTTACAGGACACCGGGAGGGCCCTTACCTGCCTCCTCGGTGTCCGATCGACGAATGACTGCTCCGTGCCTGAGATCCAGGCAGGAGCAGTCAAGTGCCGATAACACTGATCACAGGCGTGTTAATACACGCCAGTGATCAGCATGATTTTGTGCAGTGTTATAGGTCCCATACGTCCCTATGGGACCTATAACACTGCACAAAAAAAGTGAAAAAAAGTGTTAATAAATGTCATTTAACCCCTTCCTTAATAAAAGTTTGAATCACCCCCCTTTTCCCATAAAAAAATAAAACAGTGTAAATAAAAATAAACATATGTGGTATCGCCGCGTGCGTAAATGTCTGAACTATAAAAATATATAATTAATTAAACCGCACGGCCAATGGCGTACACGTAAAAAAATTCCAAAATCCAAAAAAGCGTATTTTGGTCACCTTTTATACCATTAAAAAATGAATAAAAAGTGATCAAAAAGTCCGATCAAAACTTCAGATTACGGCGCAAAAAATGAGCCCTCATACCGCCCTATATGTGGAAAAATAAAAAAGTTACAGGGGTCAGAAGAGGGCATTTTTAAACGTATAAATTTTCCTGCATGTAGTTATGATTTTTTCCAGAAGTACGACAAAATGAAATCTATATAAGTAGGGTATGATTTTAACCGTATGGACCTACAGAATAATGATAAGTTGTCATTTTTACCGAAATATGCACTGCGTAGAAACGGAAGCCCCCAAAATTACAAAATGGCGTTTTTTCGTTTCGCCGTGAATTTTTGGATAAAATGACTATTGTCCCTGCAAAGTAGAATTGGTGACGCAAAAAATAAGCCATAATATGGATTTTTAGCTGGAAAATTGAAAGGGTTATGATTTTTAAAAGGTAAGGAGGAAAAAACGAAAGTGCAAAAACTGAAAAACCATGCGTCCTTAAGGGTTTAAGGACCGGGCGTTTTTCAGTTTTTGCTCTTCCGTTTTTTCCTCCTTACCTTTAAAAAATCATAACTCTTTAAATTTTGCACCTAAAAATCTGTATTATGGCTTATTTTTTGTGCCTCCAATTCTACTTTGTAATGATATCAGTCATTTTACCCAAAAATCTATGGCGAAACAGGAAAAAAAATCATTGTGCGACAAAATTGAAAAAATACAGCCGTTTTGTACATTTTGGGGGCTTCTGTTTCTACGTAGTAAATTTTTCGGTAAAAATGACACCTTATCTTTATTCTCTAGGTCCATATGGTTAAAATGATACCCTACTTGTATAGGTTTGATTTTGTATCACTTCAGAAAAAAATCATAACTACATGCCGGAAAATTTATACGTTTAAAATTGTCATCTTCTGACCCCTATAACTTTTTTATTTTTCCGTGTTCAGGGCGCTATGAGGGTTAATTTTTTGCGCCGTGATCTGAAGTTTTTGTCATTACCATTTTTGCATTGATCTGACATCTTTTCATGATATAAAAAGTGACCAAAAATACGCTTTTAGTACTTTGGAATGTTTTTTGCGCGTACGCCATTGACCGTGCGGTTTAATTAGCGGTATATTTTTTTAATTCGGACATTTTCGCACGCTGCGATACCACATATGTTTATTTTTGTTTTTATTTACACAGTTTTTTTTATTATTGGAAATGCCGGGTGATTCAAACTTTTATTAGGGGAAGGGATAATTCAAAGGGTTTATGATTTTTTTACACTTTTCTTTTGCAATATTATAGCCCCCATTGGGGGCTATAACATTGCATTTACTGATCTTTAACAGTGTTAAATGCATCTCCATAGGGATGCATTGATCAGGGTTTTCGGCGAATGATTGCTCAAGCCTGGATCTAAGGCTTGAAGCATTCAATCGGCGATTGGACTGCAGGAAGGAAGGTAAGAGACCTTCCCCCTGTAGTACAGCTGTTCGGGATGCCGCGATTTCACCGCGGCGATCCCGAACAGCTCCCTGAGCTAACCGGCACTTTTTACTTTCACTTTTAGCCGCGTGGCTCAGCTTTGAGCGCGCTGCTAAAGGGTTAATAGCGTGCGGCACCGTGATCAGTGCCGCGCGCTATTAGCGGTGGGTCCTGGCTTCACTATGACGCCAGGCCCGCCGCAATATGATTCGGTGTCACCGTGGGACCCCGCGTTATATCACGGGAGCGGGACCAAGGACGTTAAGGGGTTCAAGGGGTATTTCAGGCAAAACCTTTTTTTATATATATCAACTTCTATTAAAAAATCTTAATTATCTCATCTTTTTAAGAGGGAGAACTTGCACAATTGGTGGCTGACTAAATACTTTTTTGCCCCACTGTGTATGTGTATATATATATATATATATATATATATATATATATACAATATATACAGTCATGGCCGTAAATGTTGGCACGCCTGAAATTATTCAAGAAAATGAAGCATTTCTCACAGAAGAGGATGGCAGTTACACATGTTTATTCCTTTTGTGTGTATTGGAGCTAAACCAAAAAAGGGAGGGAAAAAAGCAAATTGAAATAATGTCACACCAAACTCCAAAAATGGTCTGGACAAAATTATTGGCACCCTTAACTTAATATTTGGTTTCACATCCTTTGGAAAAAATAACTGAAATAAGTCGCTTCCTTACACCTCTCAGCCAGAGGACCAATCTTCCTTTGCAAACTGCTCCAGGTCTCTCTTATTGGAAGGGCGCCTTTTCCCAACAGCAATTTTAAGATCTCTCCACAGGAGTTCAATGGGATTTAAATCTGGACTCATTACTGGGCACTTCAGAACTCTCCAGCGCTTTGTTGCCATCCATTTCTGGGGGCTTTTTGACGTATGTTTGGGGTCATTGTTCTGCTGGAAGACCCAAGATCTTGGACGCAAACCCAGCTTTCTGACACTGGGCTGTACAGTGTGACCCAAAATCCATTGGTAATCCTCAGATTTCATGATGCCTTGCACACATTCAAGGCACCCAGTGCCAGAGGCAGCAAAACAACCCCAAGACATCATTGAACCTCCACCATATTTTACTGTAGGTACTGTGTTTTATTTTCTTTGTAGGCCTCATTCCGTTTTCGATAAACAGTAGAATGATGTGCTTTACCAAAAAGCTGTATCTTTGTCTCATCTGTCCAGAAGACATTTTCCCAGAAGGATTTTGGCTTACTCAAGTTCATTTTGGCAAAATGTAGTCTTGCTTTTTTTTATGTCTCTGTGTCATCAGTGGGGTCCTCCTGGGTCTCCTGCCATAGGGTTTAATTTATTTTAAATGTTGACGGATAGTTTGCGCTGACACTAATGCTCCCAGAGCCTGCAGGACAGCTTGAATATCTTTGGAAGTTGTTTGGGGCTGCTTATCCACCATCTGGACTATCCTGCGTTGACACATTTCATCAATTTTTCTCTTACATCCACGCCCAGGGAGATTAGCTACAGTACTATGGGTTGCAAACTTCTTGATAATGTTGCACACTGTGGACAAAGGCAAATCAAGATCTCTGGAGATGGACTTGTAACCTTGAGATTGTTGATATTTTTTCCACAATTTTGTTTCTCAAGTCCTCAGACAGTTCTCTTCTCCTATTTCTGTTGTCCGTGCTTAGTGTGGCACACACAGACACACAATGTAAAGGCTAAGTGAACTTCTCTCCTTTTTATCTGCTTGCAGGTGTGATTTTTATATTGACAACACCTGTTACTTGCCCCAGGAGAGTTTAAAGGAGCATCACATGCTTGAAACAATCTTATTTATCCACAATTTTGAAAGGGTGCCAATAATTTTGTCCAGACCATTTTTGGAGTTTGGTGTGACATTATGTCCAATTTGCTTTTTTTCCTCCTTTTTTGGTTTAGTTCCAATACACACAAAGGGAATAAACATGTGTATAGCAAAATATGTGTTACCACAGTCCTTTTCTATGAAAAATACTTAATTTTCTTGAAATATTTCAGGGGTGCCAACATTTATGTTCATGACTGTATGCTACAGTTAAAACTATTTTTTAGTGAAAACTAGTTTTAACTAAATGCCTTTGTGAAAACTAGTATTGACTGCTCTTCCCCAGTGAAAACTAGTTTTGACTGAATGCCTTTGTGAAAACTAGAATTGACTGCTCTTCCCCAGCAAAAACTAATTTTAACTGAATGCCATTGTGAAAGCGAGAATTAACAGTTTTTTCCTAGTTAAAACCAGCTTTTACTGAATGCCATTGTTGAAACATCAGTTATTACTATACGCCTTCTTACAAACTAGAGTATTTACTGAACGACTTCGTACCAACTAGAATATTTACTGAACGCCTTCGTACAAACTAGAATTTACTGCTAATCAAAAAACTAATGTCAATTAAAACTGGTTTAAAGTAGAGAAAACTAGTTTTAACAAAATGACTCTCCATAGAGGTCAAAGTTCATTTAGCTTACACGTGGCGCTTGAGATCAAAGTTCATCTAGCTCACACGTGCAAAGTTCATCTAGCTCAAACGTGGGGCTTGAGAATGATTTATTGGTTGTGCGACGTCACCTAACTCATGGTGGGTTAACCACGCCGCCTCAGCATACCCGTGTACCCTTTCAGATAAGCACGCTCATGCGGGCAAACCACTTTGTCCTTGCATACCTGTGTACCCCTCTGCTAAGCACAAAAGCAAAACTTTTAATATGCTGTACATTTTGGCAAAACAATAGTTTTTCTAATATACTTCTTTAAAAAAACGTCACATTTTTTAAAGAAAGCTGTCTTTGAAAATCACGTCACTAGGGGTTCCCATACCTCCTGGGACACTGAAAAGTCTTACAGCAGCATCAGCTTTTCCACGAGTCATGGCCAAGAGATGGCTGATGGACAAAGCTGCAGATGGGACTAGCGTTCTGCTATGCTCACTCCCGGCCTGTCACTTTGCCTGGGGGTGCATGCGACTGCCAGGAGCGAACGTGCATGAATTTACAGCATCAGTGCAAGGAGCATCTGAGGATTGCAGCACAAGACCAGGAGTTCATAAACTTTAATGGAGCTTCACTTCAAAGGACACCATTAATTTTTTTTGTAAATATTTCTATTTTGCTACTTTTCTGTGGTGCCATATTTTGGCACAGGGGGAAAACAGCTGATCAGATGTGGGATGTTACAGAGCTACGGGCAGTGCAGGACTTTACAAGATATGTGACTTTGACTTCTGTAATATGCTGACAGCCAGGGGCATCACTAGATTAAAATATTCAGGGCCCGTTCCCCAAATAAAAAGATAAGTAGCCCCAATGTCAGCTGCTGAGTAATTCCATATATCAGTGTTTCCCGAGCAAGATGCCTCCATCTGTTGCAAAACTACAACTCCCAGCATTATCAGAGAGCCAAAGACTGTCTGGGCATGCTGAGAGTTGTAGTTCTGAAACATCTGCTTGGAAAACAGTGCCATATACTCAGCAATCTTGGCCTGTCTGCTCAGCCCCTCCCCCTTCTTCGCCCTGCCCCCTGTTGTGCATGTGATCTCAGACTCACACAGAGACCTGCTGGGGGGATTTTAGACTGCAAGAGCAAGTTACAAAGGTAAGAGTATAAACACTCTGCCCTGGCCCCTGCCATTTTATACTACCCCACCCAACACAGTGACATCACTGCATGTGTACTCTATACTGTAAAATCACTGTGTGCATTATCTTAGTACTGTGACATCATTGGGGTTATCCCTGTAATCTGACATCATGTACTGTGTGCATTATCCCTGTATTGTGACATCACTGTGTGCATTATCCCTGTACTGTGACATCATTGGGGTTATAATCCCTGTAATGTGACATTACTCACACAGAGAACTGCTGGGGTAAGAGGAAAGATTTGAG
The DNA here is from genome assembly GCF_029499605.1 of Hyla sarda. NCBI lineage: Eukaryota > Metazoa > Chordata > Amphibia > Anura > Hylidae > Hyla > Hyla sarda. The sequence goes on from NC_079193.1 coordinate 292,470,130, forward strand.
ACATTTCACTCAAATTGGTTTGTCTAGTTGAAACAATTTTTAACCCCTTCCCGACAAATGACATACATGTACGTCATGGAAGGTTCTCCCGACCTGTGACGTACATGCAAATCATGCAGATATTGGCTGCCACTGAACGAATATCGCTGTGCCTGGTAAGATGGTGGCTGATAGCCGGCCATCTTGCTTCGGGACCAGTGCCCCCCACCACCACCATGATCACTGCACCGTGCTGGAGCTGACAGGGGGAAAAAAGAAGAGGCACAAGAGGTATGTATGCTGGAGGGGAGGGGGGGGGTGGAAATTGCTGCCTGCTATGGAGGAACTGTTCCCTACAATGAGGAAACTGCTGCCTCCTATGGGGGAACTGCTGCCAACTATGGAGGAACTGCTGCCAACTATGAGGAAACAGTTGCCTACAATGGGGGGACCTCTGCTGCCTACCTAATATTGGGGACTTCTGCTGGATACCTAATGTGGGGGAAATCTGCTTGATACCGAATGTGGGGGACTTCTGTTGCCTATGTGGGGAGCTATCTACTACCTTCACGCTATTATGGAGACTAACTACCAAGCTAATAATGGAGCTACCAACTACCTACATTGCTTATATCAGGGTTTTCCTTTGGGGGATGTACTTTTACATTCATTATGTATTTTATTTTATTTTATTTTTTTTATTAAAAAAAAGCCCTTCCCTAATAAAAACTGAAAACATCCCCTTTTTCTCATTAAAAAAAAAAAAAAAAAACTGTCATGTGACATTTAAAATAGTCTTGTAATTGGTATCGGCGAGTACTTAAAAAAGTATCAATACTCGTATTCGGTCTTTAAAAAATGGTATTAGGACATCCTTAATTAATAGATTTATTTAGCATGACTATCTCTCTTACAAGTAGAGAATTTCTAATCTAGAAAACTGCAAAAAAATATTTATTACTTATATAAAGTACAAAATGTCACACAAAAAAACTACCTCAAGCAAAAAAAAACCCCATAAATTCTCAGTTTTCACAAAGACATAAATTCTAGTATGTACAAAGGTGTTCAGTAAGTATTCTTAATTTGTACAAAGGTGTTCAGTGAATATTCTAGTTTGTACAAAGGTGTTTAGTAAAAACTGGTGTTCCAACAAAGGCATTCAGTAAAAACTGCTTTTAACTAGGAAAAAGCGATCAATTTTTGTTTTCACAAAGGTGTTCAGTCAAAACTAATTTTCACTGGGGAAGAGCAGTGCATACTAGTTTTCACAAAGGCATTTAGTTAAAACTAGTTTTCACTAGGGAAAACTAGTTTTAACTAAAAACTAGTTTCAACTGTTACATACATATATATATATATATATATATATATATATATATATATATAGTTATATTTCATCTTCCTGCTGAATCCACTTCTTGTTTTGGTTCATTCTAGATCCAAACACTGCATTAAAACTACACTGGATTTGTTAAAAACACATAAAAAATAATGCTTTCTGTGAAATTACCCTTAATCATTATTATTCTATATTTTATTTGTAAAGTGATTATTTCAACAAGAAAAACACATCAATAAAAGTGTCTGAAGTTCATTTATAAGGAGGCTAACTCCACTGAATGAATCATTCCATTTGATACAATCCACATTTTACTATGGGAGACAGATGAACATGTAAAATTAATAATCATATGTCCTGCAATTAAGAGCATGAAAGAAAAATGATGAAAAGTATATAATTCAGAGGTTTTTCGATTCTTTGAGTATAAAATTATGGGTTGTCAAAAATGAATCGTTCTTGCAAGCGGGTAATTGCTACTGATAATGAACACCACAGCATGTTCTTCTATAGTCATAGGCTTCCTTTGAATATAATACGATACAGTTTCAAGCCAAAAGTGTTTAGAAAAGAGCACAAAACTAAACTGACCTGCTTCACTTTGTAGGCATCAGCATTGTAAGTTGAAGCTTCTATGATGGCTTGTCTAAGCAAATACAATTGTATATCTTTTCCATTCTTTTGCTTCATTCAGTTCTGTAGTTATATAATCTATTGGTATGAAGCATATTCATGTTTTATCCTACTGTTACCATTATTCATCTTTTATTAAGATAAAAAAAGAAGTGTCATCAACCAATCTTATCCAAACATATCCAGCTTTAAAGTGTAACTCTCAAAAAACTTTTGACATGTCATAGTAAGACGTTTTGATAGGTGGGGGTTTGGGTGACACCCCCTCATCGACTGCTCAGCACCCGTATACCCCCTGATTAAAGCTTTAGACAGGTCTCTAAATTAATTAAAATATTAACACTTTCCAAACACTTTTGACATGTCGTGGAGTGGTTTACAACTTGGTGGACCCATTAATGGGTCATGTTTACTTTACTGGTTACTATGTTTGGACCATTTCCTAAACATGTGTGCTTTTTTTGAGGACAGCAATGTGCAGACTAAAACAGGAAATCTAATCATTGGGCCTTATAGAAAAATGTAGGATGGGCTCTGGGGGCTGCTAAGAGCTCCACTAAATGTCATTATTAGGGTAAGGGTCACATAGTTCATAAGGTTGAAAAAAGACCAGAGTCCATCACGTTCGAAATCGCAAATTTACATGTATCGCTTCCACAGAGTATTTGACTGCTCCCTGAGTAAGGCCGAGAGCAGCCACAATGTCTGGAGTACACTGCGCATGCGCGCCCGCGACTTGCAGCTCCCTCTGTGTCTGCCTGTAGCGACGGATTGCTGTTGCGAGGAAATTTTCATATTTCTGTTTTAATTCCAAAGTTATGCACTGATTAACCCCTTAGTGACCAAGCCAAATTGAGCCTTCGTACCCAAACAATTTTTCTACTTTTTTTTCATTGCCACATGCTAAGATCCAGAACATTTTTATTTTTTCATGAAGAAGATTTTTTATTTTTTTTTGTGGGACAAGTTTAACACTACATGGCTACATTTTGGGGTTCTTAAAACTTGTAGATGTGCACCATGTCTGTTTTCTACCCGAATTCTTAAAACTTATTGATGAACTTTTATTTACTTTAAATTTTTTTTTTTTTTTTGGGGGGGGGGGGGGGGGCATAATGCAAAAAAAAAATAGCAATTTTTAAATTAATTTCGTGCTTTAAATGTATGCTGATCACCATATGGTAAAAATACCAGCACAATTTTATCCTCTGGAGCATTACAATTACAGTGATACCAAACTGACATAGTTTTCTTTTTCTTTTAAAGCGGTTATCCAGGAAAAAACTTTTTTTTTATATATCAACTGGATCCAGAAAGTTAAACAGATTTGTAAATTAGAAAGAAGAAGTGTGGAAGTTGTGTAGCTCACTTGGGGGTAGATTGTACCTGAGGTTAAAGGTGTTACCTTTACCCAAAAGGCCTATAGTAGAATCTATGGAGATATATAAAAATAGAATTTATATAGATAGAACCAGTCCTCAAGGTACAATTGAAAGGATAGAAATGAAGATATAGATGAGAGTAGGTCCAGTAATTATTAATAAATGGTGTTTCTTATCATAGTGGATACAAAAATTGTTAATAATATATGTATGATAAAGGACGGCCTAAAAACCTCAGCAGGGCCCTTGCATGGGGTATAGGGGTCCAAAAATGAGTAAAAGATAGATAAAAAATGATAAAAAGTAGATAAAATCAAGGGAATATGCTGTATATCGGGGCAATAAATAGTCTCTAATGTAGATGATATAGATGATATTTTCACCAGAAATAGTTCATTCAATAAATTGTGTATGCATACAGTTCATAGGCGGTACGGTGGAAGATAGCGCTTATTGATAGAAATGTCACAGTTCAGTTATAATATTCAGCGCTGAGGTTATATTGATGCGTGGAAGTACAATGTAACAATGTACTGAGATGTGCCTGATCGGCTCCTTGTGACAAGGTTCGGTGCACAGCACCACTCACCCGCTCCTGGAGGGGACAGAACAGGCTGGCGCGGCTGGGCAGTCGGCACAAGAGGATGCCTGTCTGGCGGCTGGCTAGTTGGGTCCTGGGCTGGCACGGCTGGCGTTCGGCCTTTTGGGGTGGATGTCCAGGATTCTGGTTTGCCGCTGATCGCTCCGGAGTTGGTTGCGGGAGTGATGGGCTGTGTTGGCGTCCACTTGTCTGAACAGGGCGCTAACTGCACGCGTGATACGGTGGTCAATGAACCGGGGGCATCCAGCAGTTGCAAATGCCGTTATGACCATACAGTTCTGAATGTCGATATACAGCAGATTATGGAGGCTATATGCGTTTCAAGGCTACGGGCCTTTTCTTCAGTAGCAGTAAGAAAAAGGCTACTGCTACTGAAGAAAAGGCCCGTGACCTTGAAACGCGTATAGCCTCCATAATCTGCTGTATATCGACATTCAGAACTGTATGGTCATACCGGCATTTGCAACTGCTGGATGCCCCCGGTTCATTGACCACCGCATCATGCGCGCAGTTAGGGTCCTGTTCAGACATGTGGACGCCAACACAGCCCATCACTCCTGCAACCAACTCCGGAGCGATCAGCGGCAAACCAGAATCCTGGACATCCACCCCAAAAGGCCGGACGCCAGCCGTGCCAGCCCAGGACCCAACTAGCCAGCCGCCAGACAGGCATCCTCTTGTACGACTGCCCAGCCGCGCCAGCCTGTTCTGTCCCCTCCAGGAGCGGGTGAGAGGTGCTGTGCACCGAACCTTGTCACAAGGAGCCGATCAGGCACATCTCAGTACATTGTTACATTGTACTTCCACGCATCAATATAACCTCAGCGCTAAATATTATAACTGAACTGTGACATTTCTATCAATAAGCGCTATCTTCCACCGTACCACCTATGAACTGTATGCATACACAATTGATTGAATGAACTATTTCTGGTGAAAATATCATCTATATCATCTACATTAGAGACTATTTATTGCCCTGATATACAGCATATTCCCTTGATTTTATCTACTTTTTATCATTTTTTTTTATCTATCTTTTACTCATTTTTTGACCCCTATACCCCATGCAAGGGCCCTGCTGAGGTTTTTAGGCCGTCCTTTATCATACATATATTATTAACAATTTTTGTATCTACTATGATAATAAACACCATTTATTAATAATTACTGGACCTACTCTCATCTATATCTTCATTTCTATCCTTTCAATTGTACCTTGAGGACTGGTTCTATATAAATTCTATTTTTATATATCTCCATAGATTTGTAAATTACTTCTATTAAAAAAATCTTAATCATTTTAGTACTTATGAGCTTCTGAAGTTGAGTTGTTCTTTTCTGTCTAAGTGCTCTCTGATGACAGGTGTCTTGGGAACCACCCAGTTTAGAAGCAAATCCCCATAGTAAACCTCTAGTACTCTGTGCAGTTCCCCAGACAAGCAGAGATGTCAGCAGAGAGCACTGTTGCCAGAGAGAAAACAACTCAACTTCAGCAGCTGATAATTATTGAAAGGATTAAGATTTTTTAATAGAAGTAATTAACAAATCTTTTTAACTTTCTGGAGCCAGTTGATATAAAAAAATGTTTTTTCCTGGAATACACCTTTAACCCCTTAAGGACCGAGGGTTTTTCAATTTTGCACCTAAAAATCCATATGATGGCTTATTTTTTGTGCCACCAATTCTACTTTGTAATGACGTCAGTCATTTTGCCCAAAAATCTACGGCAAAACAGAAAAAAAAATCATTGTGAGACAAAATTGAAAAAAAAACACACGCTGTTTTGTAACTTTTGGGGGCTTCCGTTTCTACGTAGTGCATTTTTCGGTAAAAATGACACCTTATCTTTATTCTGTAGGTCCATACGATTAAAATGATACCCTACTTATGTAGATTTTATTTTGTCGTACTTCTGGAAAAAATGATAACTACATGGAGGAAAATTAATACGTTTAAAATTGTCATCTTCTGACCTCTATAACTTTTTTATTTTTGCGCATATGGGGCGGTATGAGGGCTCATTTTTTGCGCTGTAATCTAATGTTTTTAGTTTTACCATTTTTGCATTGATAGGACTTATTGACCAAAAATGTACTATTTTGGACTTTGGAATTTTTTGCGCGTACGCCATTGACCATGCGGTTTAATTAACTATATATTTTTATAATTCGGACATTTCTTTATTCACTTTTTTTCACTTTTTTTTTTGCAGTGTTATAGCTCCCATAGGGGGCTATAACACTGCACACACTGATCTAGTACATTGATCACTGGTTTCTCATAGGAAATCAGTGATCGATGATTCTGCCGCTTGACTGCTCATGCCTGGATTTCAGGCAGTGAGCAGTCATTCGGCGATCGGACAGTGAGGAGGCAGGTAGGGACCCTCCTGCTGTCCTGTAAGCTGTTCGGGATGCTGCGATTTCGCCGCGGCTATCCCGAACAGCCCACTGAGCTAAGCGGTATACTATCACTTTCGACGCGGCGTTCAACTTTGAACACCGTGTCTAAAGGGTTAATAGTCCGTGCGCTATTAGCCACAGGTCCCAGCCGTTGTTAGAGGTCGGGCCCGACCCGCTATGATGCTGTGGCCCCGCATTATAGATCGGGAGCGGACACATGACGTACCGGTACGTCATGTGTCCCTAAGGGGTTAAGTTTCATGAAACTGGCAAAATAGAAACACTTTTATATAAAAACAATTGTGTCACCACATTTAATAACCAATAACTTATTTACTTTTTTTCTTAGACTTATTACAGAAAAACAAAGTTATTGGTATCATTTTCATGTGCATGTGACTTTTTGATCGCTATCTTTTCAATTTTATGGGAGGCGTATTAATAAAATATTGTCTTTCTAAGACTTTTATTTATTGATTGATTTATGAATTTAATTACTTGGGATGGGGGGTGGAGGTATTTTTTTAAATCATTTTTTTAAACTTTTTTTTTTTACTTTTTAACTAGTCCCACTAGGGGACTAGTCGTTCATATATTACACTGCAATACTATTGTATAACAGTGTATTATGCCAGTCAGCATTAGGCTAACAGGAAGTCTATACATCTGTGCCTTTATGGCTGTATACATGGGTGATTAGAGCAGACTGGGGGCCTTCAGAATACCCTGGCTGCCATGGAAAGCCATCAGCATTAGCAATCTGAATAAGGTGAGCTTCGTTTTTCTGACTTGATAAATGATATAATTCTGTCAACACACACTTAACACTAGGGGGAGCTAAATGAATATGGATTTATATAGTACAGCCAGCATTGGCATCAGTGTGAGCTGCATAAATCTGCAGTGGCTGCTATAACAGTGTTATGGAAAACAAATGCATCCTTTCAGTGCAGGAATCCCTGCCCTGTCATTCATAGCATTTTTATGGCCCGCTACAGCAGGTGGGCCCACCATATAATGTTTTTCATACTATGGCTTCAATGTAAGTACACTGAGAAATTATCCATATCCATTTTTTAATACATTTTTAAATGTACTGTAAACAACAACAAAACCACTAGTGTCACGATGCCGGCTGGCAGGAGGTGGATCCTCTGTGCCAGAGAGGGATTGGCGTGGACCGTGCTAGTGGACCGGTTCTAAGTCACTACTGGTGTTCACCAGAGCCCGCCGCAAAGCGGGATGGTCTTGCTGCGGCGGTAGTGACCAGGTCGTATCCACTAGCAACGGCTCAACCTCTCTGACTGCTGAAGATAGGCGCGGTACAAGGGAGTAGACAGAAGCAAGGTCGGACGTAGCAGAAGGTCGGGGCAGGCAGCAAGGATCGTAGTCAGGGGCAACGGCAGGAGGTCTGGAACACAGGCTAGGAACACACAAGGAACGCTTTCACTGGCACAATGGCAACAAGATCCGGCGAGGGAGTGCAGGGGAAGTGAGGTATACATAGGGAGTGCACAGGTGAACACACTGATTAGAACCACTGCGCCAATCAGCGGCGCAGTGGCCCTTTAAATCGCAGAGACCCGGCGCGCGCGCGCCCTAGGGAGCGGGGCCGCGCGCGCCGGGACAGGACCGACGGAGAGCGAGTCAGGTACGGGAGCCGGGGTGCGCATCGCGAGCGGGCGCCACCCGCATCGCGAATCGCATCCCGGCTGGAGGCGGTATCGCAGCGCACCCGGTCAGTGGATCTGACCGGGGCGCTGCGGGAGCGAGAGTGTAGCGAGCGCTCCGGGGAGGAGCGGGGACCCGGAGCGCTCGGCGTAACAGTACCCCCCCCCCTTGGGTCTCCCCCTCTTCTTGGAGCCTGAGAACCTGAGGACCAGACTTTTATCTAGGATATTGTCCTCAGGTTCCCAGGATCTCTCTTCAGGGCCACAGCCCTCCCAGTCAACCAAAAAAAAGGTTTTTCCTCTGACCTTTTTGGAGGCCAGTATCTCCTTTACAGGAAAGATGTCCGAAGAACCGGAGACAGGAGTTGGAGAGATAAGTTTAGGAGAGAAACGGTTGATGATGAGTGGTTTAAGAAGAGAAACGTGAAAGGCATTAGGAATACGAAGAGAAGGAGGAAGAAGAAGTTTATAAGAGACAGGATTAATCTGGCACAAAATTTTGAAAGGACCAAGATAGCGTGGTCCCAATTTGTAGCTGGGAACACGGAAGCGGACATATTTAGCGGAGAGCCATACCTTGTCTCCGGGAGAAAAAATGGGGGGAGCTCTTCTTTTCTTATCAGCAAACTTCTTCATGCGTGATGAAGCCTGTAAGAGAGAATTTTGGGTCTCTTTCCATATGGTGGAAAGATCACGAGTTATTTCATCCACAGCGGGCAAACCAGAGGGCAAGGGAGTAGGGAGGGGGGGGAAGAGGGTGACAGCCGTACACCACGAAAAATGGGGATTTGGAAGAAGATTCAGAGACTCTGAAGTTGTACGAGAATTCGGCCCATGGTAGAAGATCTGCCCAGTCATCCTGGCGGGAAGAAACAAAATGTCGTAAATAATCACCCAGGACTTGGTTAATTCTTTCTACTTGCCCATTGGATTGAGGATGATAAGCAGAAGAAAAGTTCAATTTAATCTTGAGTTGTTTACAGAGAGCCCTCCAGAATTTTGACACGAATTGGACGCCTCTATCCGAGACGATCTGCGTGGGCAACCCGTGAAGACGAAAAATGTGTACAAAAAATTGTTTTGCCAACTGAGGCGCAGAAGGAAGACCAGGAAGGGGAATAAAATGTGCCATCTTGGAAAATCGATCAACGACCACCCAAATAACAGTGTTGCCACGGGATGGGGGTAAGTCTGTAATAAAGTCCATACCAATCAGAGACCAAGGCTGTTCGGGGACAGGCAGAGGATGAAGAAGACCAGCAGGCTTCTGGCGAGGAGTCTTATCCCGGGCACAGACAGTGCAGGCCCGAACAAAATCAACAACATCCGTCTCCAGAGTCGGCCACCAATAGAAACGAGAGATGAGTTGCACGGATTTCTTGATGCCCGCATGGCCTGCGAGATGGGAGGAGTGACCCCATTTGAGGATTCCGAGGCGTTGGCGTGGAGAGACGAAGGTCTTCCCTGGAGGAGTTTGCCTGATGGAGGCTGGAGAAGTGGAGATTAGGCAATCCGGAGGAATAATGTGTTGCGGAGAGAGCTCTACTTCCGAGGCCTCCGAGGAACGAGAGAGAGCATCGGCCCTAATGTTCTTATCGGCAGGCCGAAAGTGAATTTCAAAATTAAACCGGGCAAAGAACAGAGACCACCTGGCCTGGCGAGGATTCAGCCGTTGGGCAGACTGGAGATAGGAGAGATTCTTGTGATCGGTGTAAATAATAATTGGAAATTTTGATCCCTCCAGCAGATGCCTCCATTCCTCAAGTGCTAATTTAATGGCCAGAAGCTCTCGATCCCCGATGGAGTAGTTCCTCTCCGCCGGAGAGAAGGTCCTAGAAAAAAAACCACAAGTAACAGCATGCCCGGAAGAATTTTTTTGTAGAAGGACCGCTCCAGCTCCTACTGAGGAGGCATCAACCTCCAATAGGAAGGGTTTAGATGGGTCAGGTCTGGAGAGCACGGGAGCAGAAGAAAAGGCAGACTTGAGCCGTTTAAAGGCGTCTTCCGCTTGAGGAGGCCATGACTTAGGATTGGCATTCTTCTTGGTTAAAGCCACGATAGGAGCCACAATGGTGGAAAAATGTGGAATAAATTGTCTGTAATAATTGGCGAACCCCAAAAAACGTTGGATAGCACGGAGTCCGGAGGGGCGTGGCCAATCTAAGACGGCAGAGAGTTTGTCTGGATCCATTTGTAGTCCCTGGCCAGAGACCAAGTATCCTAGGAAAGGAAGAGATTGACATTCAAACAGACATTTCTCCATTTTGGCATAAAGTTGATTGTCACGAAGTCTCTGAAGAACCATGCGGACATGCTGGCGGTGTTCTTCTAGGTTGGCAGAAAAAATCAGGATATCGTCCAGATACACAACAACACAGGAATATAAGAGATCACGAAAAATTTCATTAACAAAGTCTTGGAAGACGGCAGGGGCGTTGCACAGGCCAAAGGGCATGACCAGATACTCAAAGTGTCCATCTCTAGTGTTAAATGCCGTTTTCCATTCATCCCCCTCCCTGATGCGGATGAGATTATAAGCACCTCTTAAGTCCAGTTTGGTAAAGATGTGGGCACCTTGGAGGCGATCAAAGAGTTCAGAGATAAGAGGTAGAGGGTAGCGGTTCTTTACCGTGATTTTATTAAGACCGCGGTAGTCAATGCAAGGACGTAGGGAGCCATCTTTTTTGGACACAAAGAAAAATCCAGCTCCGGCAGGAGAGGAGGATTTGCGGATAAAGCCTTTTTTTAAATTTTCCTGGATGTACTCAGACATAGCAAGAGTCTCTGGGGTGGACAGAGGATAAATTCTGCCCCGGGGTGGAGTAGTGCCCGGGAGGAGGTCAATAGGACAGTCATAAGGCCTGTGAGGAGGGAGAGTCTCAGCTTGTTTTTTGCAAAACACATCAGCAAAGTCCATATAGGCCTTAGGGAGACCGGTTACAGGGGAAACCACAGGGTCACGGCAGGGAGTACTGGTAACCGGTTTAAGGCAGTCCTTGAAACAAGAGGTACCCCAACTCTTGATCTCCCCTGTGGACCAATCCAGGGTTGGGGAATGGTGTTGAAGCCAGGGTAGTCCAAGGAGAATTTCGGAAGTGCAATTGGAGAGGACCAAAAACTCAATTTTTTCGTGATGAGGTCCGATGCACATTAGGAGGGGTTCCGTGCGGTAACGCACGGCACAGTCCAATCTTTCATTGTTAACGCAATTGATGTAGAGAGGTCTGGCGAGACTGGTCACTGGGATGTTGAACCTGTTGATGAGAGAGGCCAAAATAAAGTTTCCTGCAGATCCGGAATCCAAGAAGGCCTTAGTGGAGAAGGAGAAGGTAGAGGCAGATATCCGCACAGGCACAGTAAGACGTGGAGAAGCAGAGTTGACAGCAAGGACTGTTTCACCTTTGTGCGGAGTCAGCGTACGTCTTTCCAGGCGGGGAGGACGGATAGGACAATCCTTCAGGAAGTGTTCGGTACCGGCACAGTACAGGCAGAGATTCTCCATGCGGCGTCGTGTCCTCTCTTGAGGTGTCAGGCGAGACCGGTCAACTTGCATAGCCTCCACGGCGGGAGGCACAGGAACGGATTGCAGAGGACCAGAGGAGAGAGGAGCCGGGGAGAAAAAACGCCTCGTGCGAACAAAGTCCATATCCTGGCGGAGCTCCTGACGCCTTTCGGAAAAAGGCATGTCAATGCGAGTGGCTAGATGAATGAGTTCATGTAGGTTAGCAGGAATTTCTCGTGCGGCCAGAACATCTTTAATGTTGCTGGATAGGCCTTTTTTAAAGGTCGCGCAGAGGGCCTCATTATTCCAGGATAGTTCTGAAGCAAGAGTACGGAATTGCACGGCGTACTCGCCAACGGAAGAATTACCCTGGACCAGGTTCAGCAGGGCAGTCTCAGCAGAAGAGGCTCGGGCAGGTTCCTCAAAGACACTTCGAATTTCCGAGAAGAAGGAGTGTACAGAGGCAGTGACGGGGTCATTGCGGTCCCAGAGCGGTGTGGCCCATGACAGAGCTTTTCCAGACAGAAGGCTGACTACGAAAGCCACCTTAGACCTTTCAGTAGGAAACTGGTCCGACATCATCTCCAAGTGCAGGGAACATTGTGAAAGAAAGCCACTGCAAAACTTAGAGTCCCCATCAAATTTATCCGGCAAGGATAGTCGTAGGCCTGAGGCGGCCACTCGCTGCGGAGGAGGTGCAGGAGCTGGCGGAGGAGATGATTGCTGAAGCTGTGGTAGTAGCTGCTGTAGCATCACGGTCAGTTGAGACAGCTGGTGGCCTTGTTGCGCTATCTGTTGTGACTGCTGGGCGACCACCGTGGTGAGGTCGGCGACAACTGGCAGAGGAACTTCAGCGGGATCCATGGCCGGATCTACTGTCACGATGCCGGCTGGCAGGAGGTGGATCCTCTGTGCCAGAGAGGGATTGGCGTGGACCGTGCTAGTGGACCGGTTCTAAGTCACTACTGGTGTTCACCAGAGCCCGCCGCAAAGCGGGATGGTCTTGCTGCGGCGGTAGTGACCAGGTCGTATCCACTAGCAACGGCTCAACCTCTCTGACTGCTGAAGATAGGCGCGGTACAAGGGAGTAGACAGAAGCAAGGTCGGACGTAGCAGAAGGTCGGGGCAGGCAGCAAGGATCGTAGTCAGGGGCAACGGCAGGAGGTCTGGAAACACAGGCAAGGAACACACAAGGAAACGCTTTCACTGGCACAATGGCAACAAGATCCGGCGAGGGAGTGCAGGGGAAGTGAGGTATACATAGGGAGTGCACAGGTGAACACACTGATTAGAACCACTGCGCCAATCAGCGGCGCAGTGGCCCTTTAAATCGCAGAGACCCGGCGCGCGCGCGCCCTAGGGAGCGGGGCCGCGCGCGCCGGGACAGGACCGACGGAGAGCGAGTCAGGTACGGGAGCCGGGGTGCGCATCGCGAGCGAGCGCCACCCGCATCGCGAATCGCATCCCGGCTGGAGGCGGTATCGCAGCGCACCCGGTCAGTGGATCTGACCGGGGCGCTGCGGGAGCGAGAGTGTAGCGAGCGCTCCGGGGAGGAGCGGGGACCCGGAGCGCTCGGCGTAACAACTAGTATTATAACCTGCATTTAATTAATAATTTTCTCACTAATATCCATATTATAAAGTATGCTTCTGCATTTGGTTTACATCCTTAATTAACATCACTTTATTTTTCCTATAAACACCGTTCAGTAGAGACTATTATTTATGTATACTGCATGATACTAAAGAAAGAACAAAATAATCCTCTCGGATATTGAAGGCTTTCTTCCACTGTTGAAGCTAAGCTTACATAAAAAGATAATGGTTTAGTTTTATAACACTCATTAAAAATGTATACACACTAATGTTAACCAACTTACGCAGAAATCGCATTACTGTAGTTTAACATCATGAGGCATGAATACAATTAAAGTAATGCATCATCACAACTCACATTATGAGAAGGGCACAGAAAATGTCTAAAGATGATGCAAAAACTGAACTTTTTTTAAAAAAGAACTGTTTTTTTTTTTATAATTACTTTAGAGTACAGTACTTTAAATTACAGGGAATTTTACTTTAGCCAATAAAAATAATAAAGTAAATCTTTATGTGAACAAAAGCTTATTAATATTTGTTTGCTGTAGCTTAATCTTTATTACCTTTGCTAAATTCTTCATCACTGCATCACTTTAGATCATTTTAACTTGTAATTATTATTCTATAAACTACCATTTTGTCAACTATCATCAACCAGGAAACAAAACTAAATATTGAATATCTCCAATGCTACATGTTGCATATTTTTTTAATAAAAGACTAATATGTTAAATGTCATTACCTGCTAAAAACAAAAGAAGGAATTCAGCATAGGCTGAATGAACAATACAGATATCCACACGTACAGCACACCAAAATGAGGATCATTGAAAGGTTACAATATCTATCTATCTTTCTACAAGCAAAAGAATTACAGAAGCACACTGCTAGCACAAAGCTATTACATGCAGGGCCGGCGTTAGGGCAGGGCAAACCAGGCAATTGCCTAGGGCCCTCATTCCCCAGGGGGCCCCCTGCTGGCTGCTCAGTAGGGGGGCAACTGTTTTAAAGTGGCCGCAGCGCCGGCTGCTTGTTAAAGATTAGCAGCCTGGCCGCGGCCACTTTAAAACCGTGACCAGCAGCGGTCTAGGACACTTCTGCTTTTTCTATTTTTCATATTTCCTTACCTGGCCGTGCTCGGCAGGCTCAGGTAATGTGGCGGGTCTTGTGGGTTGTGTGGATAATATGACGAGTTACGTCTCCTGCCGGGTCCTCTGCGCGGCATCAGGGACGTCACTCCTCATTTCCTGCAGTGCCGGCCAGACTGCTAAACTTAAGAAGCCGTGGCTGCAGGAAATGATAAGTGACGTCCCTGACGCTGTGCAGAGGAGCCGGCAGGAGACGTCACTCATCATATTATCCACACAGCCCACAAGGCCCGGCTCATTACCAGAGCCTGCCGAGCGCAACCAGGTAAGGAAATATGAAAAATAGAAAAAATAGGGGGAGAGGGGGGAGCAATAAGCAGGGGTACTATACTGCCAACCTAATGTGGGGGAACATACTGCCAACCTAATGTGGGGGAACATACTGCCAACCTAATGGGGGGAACTGCAACCTAATGAGGGGGAACATACTGCCTACCTAATGATAAGGAACATACTGCCAACCTAATGGGGGGAACTGCAACCTAATGTGGGGGAACATACTGATTACCTAATGTGGGGCAAAATACTGCCAACCTAATGGGGGGGAACTGCAACCTAATGTGGGGGAACATACTGCCAAGCTAATGTTGGGGAACATACTGCCAACCTAATGTGGGGGAACTATACTGCAACCTAATGTGGGGAAACTATACTGCCAACCTAATGTGGGGGCACATACTGCCAACCTAATGGGGGGGGGGGAACTGCAACCTAATGTGGGGGAACATACTGCCTACCTAATGTGGAGGAACATACTGCCAACCTAATGGGGGGAACAGCAACCTAATGTGGGGGAACATACTGCCTACCTAATGTGGGGGAGCATACTGCCAACCTACACTCCATTACCCTTACAAAAGTATTTATGTACAACACCAGCCAGTGAGTACTTATGACTGGCCTGTCACAGTATCTACGCCCTTGAGACTTTAACAGGAACAAAATAGTACACCACTTAGATGTACATATGTGGCATGCACTTATGATTGGAGAAAAATGCGCTACAGTATGCTTAAAAAAGTATTTGTGTACAACACCAGCCGGTGAATACTTTTTCCTGGCCCTTCTCAGTATCTAGTCCTGTGAGATTTTAACAGGAACAAAATAGTACATCACTTAGATGTACGTATGTGGTATGCACTTATGAGGGGAGAAAAGTACGCTACAGTACGCTTAAAAAAGTATTTGTGCACAACACCAGCAGTAGTCGCTGTGTACTACACCCAAAATTGCACTCTCTCTCTCAATCTCACTCCCTTCCCTATCAGTGCTTCTAGGCAGGATTTGTACTTGAGCTGAATCACTGCGGATCTTCTGTGCAAAACACTGCTCTCTGTGATAGAACGCTGTAGTCAGTGACTGGGAGGTGATTCGCTGCAGTAAGAATGCTTTTCTGTAAAACACACACTGCTCTCTCTCCCTCTTTCTGTACAACAGAACGCTGACTTGACTAGGAGGTGAATTGTTGCTGGAAAAAGCTTTTCTGTGCAACACACAGCACTGTCTGTCCCTATCTATCTCTCTGCAGTGAAAGGCTGAAGTGACTGGCTGCAATATGGCTGCCGATTATATAGGGCTAAGACATCACAGGTCTGACTGGTATCTGATAGGCTGCATGCTGCATGTGATTAAGAGTCATCCCGCCTACCCTTGTTCCGCCTTCCCAGGATTCCTTGCCCCATGTCCTTACATGTGGATCCACCATTTTAGATGCCCTGGAGCCTGGACCGCATTAAATGGAGTTTAATGAAGCGATTCACGCGATGGAATCGTGGCAATATTTTCATTCATTGCGAATCAAATTTTTCCTGAAGTTCATAACTAATTTGGATTCGTCAGATTCGATTCGCTCATCCCTAATAGTAACATTAGGCTGCTGCTGCTTAGTTGCTATCTGGCTGAGAATGAAAGATGAATTTTTTATTTTATTTTATTTTTTTATGGAAAAAAAAGCATAGGGTTCCCCATATTTCGTTCTCAGCCAGATACCAACCAAACAGCAACATCCTGATGTTACCAGGGGGGGCAAGGACCATTGTTACCGGCCCTACCCAGCCTAAATAATGCCAGCCTGTTACTGCTTAGGCCCAGGAGCTCCATTTTTGACCCTAAAGGCTTGTTGGTGCCGGCTCTTCTTGGTACCCCTGTGGCGGTGGGTACCGGGGTAATATTTGGGGGTTAGCACTAGCTGTTTTTGGGGCTAATGCTAAGCCCCAGCTTAGTAATGGATTCGGTCTATAATACGGCTTCCACTACTAAGCCTGAAAATGACATTTAAAAGAACATGACACATTGTAAAAATTATTTCATTTAAAAATACCCACCTCACAGCCCTTGTTAGCCATTTTATTAAAAGAAAAAAAAATGCAGTTCATCGTCGTAGTCCAACGAATCCACCATAATCCTCTGCATACACGGATCTGAAACTAGAAGTGAAAAACCCCACAATAAATAGGTTAGTAAATTTTGGCGCTCTCCGCTGGGAAGAGCACCCATAATGCAATGTTTTCCCAAACAGGGAGCCTCAAACTGTTGCAAAACTACAACTCCCAGCATACCCAGACAGCCTTTGGCTTACCACCCTGGCTCCCATCTGTAGCTCTGCCCCTAATGACATCATCACTAGGGGACGGGGCTACACGGACCCAGTCGAGACAGGAGTGAGGGAGGTAAGTGGACCACATCTTCTGCATATGCTACATACAGCTATCTGTAGATAGCTGTATATAGTGTATACCACCCAAAGGGGCTATAGGAGCAGGGAGTTCTGTCAGTATAGTGATGAGATTCCCGGCTCCTGTATAGTATACACGGGTACACTATTGCACCACTGTCTACTATATGATGCTATACATCACTCCTCACCTCCTTACACTCCGGAGGCTGGGCGCTCTGCATCCAGCCCACAGAGTGGTACCCTGAAGGCATTAAAAATACTGCCACAGGGTACAAAATTCGCTGTTTCCACATACCAGCAAAAACGCCAGAAAAAATGCCAGGGGAACTGCCAAAACACAGGAAAATTCTGTGGCATTTTTTCTGCCATTTTTTCAGGCGTAAAAAAGTGGAAACCTAGCCTCAAACTGAATGGGGGAGATTCTCAAAGAATTTTGGGCCAAAAAAATCTATTTTGCGCCAAAATTTTGGCACGAAAAGTATCTACCACATCTTCAAAGAGCTTTGTGCCGCGGTTTACACTGTTCACATCAGTTTGTAAAAGTGGGTGGGGGGGATTCTCAAAAACTACTGTTATTTCTTTTCCAGCGATGTTATTCACACCTTTTTTTTTCTCCTCACATTTTCAAAGGTCTTTTGTGCTGCTTTGAAAATATGAAAATATGTGAAAATTCATTTTCGCGCCACTTTTTTTTTTTGCAGCCAAATTGGATTTTTTTTGCACCAAAATTGCTGAGTTGGGCAACAAAAGTGGCAATTTTGGTGCTAAATGTGACGATTTTTGCACCAAATTTTACATGCCAGAAAATTCTGGCGGAAACATCTCATGAAATATTCCACGGTTACTAGTGCCCAGACAAGCGATAATTGTCTAAGTAAAACATTTCTGAGCTTAAATGCGAGTGCAGGTGCAGTGACCAAGAAAAAAAAAAAAAAAAAAAATATATATATATATATATATATATATACTATCAAGAAGCTGGTGTGAAATTTTTTATGTAAACTGGACTCTCACCCCTTTGAAAATATGTAAAGCAGACAATTTACGTGGACACGCCCACTTTTACAAAACTGATGTGAACAGTGTAACCTGCAGCACAAAGCTCTTTGAAAATGTGGTTGATACTTTTCGTGCCAAAATTTTGGCGCAAAATTTTTTTTTTGGGCGCATAATTCTTTGAGAATCTCCCCTGGAGTGTCCATGTTTATTGTCTGCTTTACATCATATTTTCAAAGGGGTGAGAGTCCAGTTTACATCAAAAATTTCACACCAGCTTTTTGATTGTTGTTTTGATTGTAGTTTTATTTTTTTTTTTTTATTTATTTTTTTTTAAAAAGGTGTTATTTACCGTATATACTCGAGTATAGGCCGAGTTTTTCAGCACGATTTTTCGTGCTGAAAACACCCCCCTCGGCTTATACTCGAGTGAACTCCCTCACCCGCAGTGGTCTTCAACCTGCGGACCTCCAGAGGTTTCAAAACTACAACTCCCAGCAAGCCCGGGCAGCCATCGGCTGTCCGGGCTTGCTGGGAGTTGTAGTTTTGAAACCTCCGGAGGTCCGCAGGTTGAAGACCACTGCGGCCTTCAACATCATCCAGCCCCCTCTCACCCCCCTTTAGTTCTGTACAGTACTCACCTCCGCTCGGCGCTGGTCCGGTCCTGCAGGACTGTCCGGTGAGGAGGTGGTCCGGTGGGATAGTGGTTCCGGGCTGCTATCTTCACCGGGGAGGCCTCTTCTAAGCGCTTCGGGCCCGGCCTCAGAATAGTCACGTTGCCGTGACAACGACGCAGAGGTGCGTTCATTGCCAACGTACTTCTGCGTCATTGTCAAGGCAACGCCTCTATTCCGGGCCGGAAGCGCGGAGAAGAGGTGCCCCCGGTGAAGATAGCAGCCCGGACCACCTCCCCACCGGACCACCTCCTCACCGGATAGCCCTGCAGGACCGGACCAGCGCCGAGCGGAGGTGAGTACTCAGAACTAAAGGGGGTGAGAGGGGGCTGGATGATGTTGAAGGCCGCAGTGGTCTTCAACCTGCGGACCTCCGGAGGTTTCAAAACTACAACTCCCAGCAAGCCCGGACAGCCGATGGCTGCCCGGGCTTGCTGGGAGTTGTAGTTTTGAAACCTCTGGAGGTCCGCAGGTTGAAGACCACTGAGGGCGAATGATGAGAAGAGGATGATGAAGGGGGGGTGTGGGGATGATGAAGGGGGGTGGGGATGATGAAGGGGGGGGTGTGGGATGATAAGGGGATGATGAAGGGGGGATGTGCGGGATGATAAGGGGATGATGAAGGGGGGATGTGTGGGATGATAAGGGGATGATGAAGGGGGGATGTGCGGGATGATAAGGGGATGATGAAGGGGGGATGTGTGGGATGATAAGGGGATGATGAAGGGGGGATGTGTGGGATGATGACAAGGGGATGATGATGAGGATGATAATGACGGGTCTGGATGATGACAGGGGGGGATGAGGTATTTCCCACCCTAGGCTTATACTCGAGTCAATAACTTTTCCTGGGATTTTGGGTTGAAATTAGGGGTCTCGGCTTATACTCGGGTCGGCTTATACTCGAGTATATACGGTAAGTCATTATTAAAACAAAGAAATAATTATTATTGAAAAATGTTATTAAATTAATATGTTTGATTTTTTTTTTTCTTGGTCACTGCACCTGCACTCACATTTAAGCTCAGAAACGTTTTATTTATACAGTTATCGCTTGTCTGGGCACTAATAACCATAGAAATTTCTGTAATGTAAAATTTGGCACGAATTGCCGATTTTGATGCCACCTTGGCAATTTTGGCACAAAAAAAAATCCAATGACTGCAACAAAAAAAAAATGTTGGTGTGAAAAAAAACTAAAGTTGCACAAAAAGGAATTTTCACATATTTTCATATTTTTTAAGTAGCACAAAAGACCTTTGAAAATGTGAGGAGAAAAAAAAGGTATGAATAATATCACTAGAACAGAAATTACTGTCGTTTTTGAGAATCTCCCCCAATGTGTATATTTTGTCATGCACATATGGCCAGTCAGCAAAAGAAGTTACAAGTGATACATCTTCTAAAAAATACATAGAAGAGTTTTCAATCTACATCCTTAAGAAATGTCCCTACTTCAGTTGTATATACCTTCTTTACCAGATAATGGAGGCTTCTCATATTTGTCTCAAAGTGCATATTGTTTACTTGTACAAACACTTTTTAGATGACACTAAACTTTTTAGATATTCATGCAATAGTATAGAAACCTAGAAATCCTCCCAAAGCTTCATCGTCATAGACCGGTTCATTATTTGACAATGCCGAAAGGGAATATGGAAATTATGTTAACGTAAAACCTTTTCTTTCCTTTTCTCTCTTCCTAATAATATTTTCCCAAATTCCCAGAAGATATGACAAGTCCTAAGTCAATTCAGATGATGTAAACTTTTTATACACAACAGCTAAGTAAATGAGATTTCTAATGCCTTTTTCTTACTGTTCTGCACAGTACATCTGACAGGTTTACTAATTAAAAAACAAGCTAAAAGATTGTTTCTTCCTGGACAACTTGACTTCATCTTAAGCAAGATTTAGTAATGCGCCTTTTAAATTGTCCCTCTGGATCTTTCAGGGCCCATGTTACAGAGTAACTGCTTTGTAAATAAAGGTATTGACATTGATCTAGCATAAGGAAGCCCACAAAACACTATTCTGTAATGCATGCTTGAAAATTCTGTACACCAGCAAGTAATAGATAATGGATGAAGAAAATAATAAAAGCCTTGCTTTTCATTTCCAGCAGAGAGTGTTCTCCAAGAAAGATATGAGTAAATTTAAATTAGAGAACAGATACAGCATAGGAGTTTTTAAAATACAGTTATAAGCAACAAAAGAAGATGATTGGTAGTCTTCATTTCTAGTCTAGTGAATATACACTACCCCTACTACAATATCCTAAAGGGGTACTCCAGCCCATCATGCCCCATCCCATAGACTTGCATTGAGGGGGCAGGGCGTGACGTCACATGGGGGCGGAGTTGTGAAGTCACTATACTCCAGCCCCGTTGTCGTCACGCTTCACACTCGGAGCCTGCAGCACTACGGAGAGCACACAAAGGTGGGTGTGGAATGACAAGTCATACATCTTATCCTCTATCCTTTAGATAGGGGATAAGATGTTTGGGGCCAGATATATATGTATATGACATTGAGCATGCGCACTCAACTCTTTTGGTTGACCATAGCGAGGCTTGTTCTGTATGGAACCTTTTTTGTGAAACCACTGTATGTTCTTGACTATTGTGTTGGCAACTCAGTTTCAGGGTATAGCAATTATGTTAGATCCTAGAACATCTTTATGTAAAGGAACAATTCCTTTTTTTCAGATCCTCAGCCATTTGCCATGATGCCATGTTGAGCTTCCAGTGACCAGTATTGCAAAGTATGAGAACGATAACACCAAGCTTAAGACACCTGCTTCCCATTCACAACCAAGACTAATAAGTCACATGACTCTAGAGAGAAAAAATGGTTAATTGAGCCCAAATTAGATATTTTATCTTAAGTATGTACTGACTTTTGTTGCCAAGGTTAAGACATTAACCCCTTAAAGACGCAGGGTTTTTCAGTTTTAGCATTTTCGTTTTTTCCTCCTTACCTTTTAAAAATCATAACCCTTTAAATTTTCAACCTAAAAATCCATATTATAGCTTATTTTTTGCATCACCAATTCTACTTTGCAGTGACATTAGTCATTTTACCCAAAAAATTCACAGCAAAACGGAAAAAAAAATAATTGTAACACAAAATCGAAGAAAAAATGTCATTTTGTTACTTTTGGGGGCTTCCGTTTCTACGCAGTGCATATTTTGGTAAAAATGACACCTTATCATTATTCTGTAGGTCCATACTGATACCCTACTTATACAGGTTTAATTTTCTCGTACTTCTGGAAAAAATCATAACTACATGCAGGAAAATTTATACGTTTAAGAATGTCATCTTCTGACCCTTATAACTTTTTGATTTTTCCACGTACAGGGCAGTATCAGGGCTCATTTTTGTGCCGTGTTTTATTGGTACCATTTTTGTTTTGATCTGACTTTTTGATCACTTTTTATTAATTTTTTAATGGTAAAAAAGTGACCAAAAATACGCTTTTTTGGACATTGGAATTTTTTATACGTGTATGCCATTGACAGTGCTGTTTAATTAATGATATATTTTTATAGTTCGGACATTTACGCACGCGGCGATACCTCATATGTTTATGTTTATTTTTATTTACACAGTTTTTTTTTTATGGGAAAAGGGGGGTGATTCAAACTTTTATTAGGGAAGGGGTTAAATGATCTTTATTAACACTTTTTTTTTACTTTTTTTTTTGCAGTGTTATAGCTCCCATAGGGACCTATAACACTGCACACACTGATCTTTCACACAGATCACTGGCGTGTATTAACACGCCTGTGATCAGTGTTATCGGCGCTTGACTGCTCCTGCCTGGATCTCACGCACGGAGCAGTCATTTGCCGATTGGACACCGAGGAGGCAGGTAGGGTCCCTCCCGGTGTCCTGTAAGCTGTTCAGGATGCCGTGATTTCACAGCCCGACTGAGCAGCCGAACAGCCCAATTGAGCAGCCGAGATACTTTCACTTTCGCTTCAGACGCGGCGGTCAGCTTTGATCGCCGCGTCTGAAGGGTTAATACAGGGCATCACCGCGATTGGCGACGTCCTGTATTAGCCGCGGGTCCCGGCCGTTGATGGTCGCCGGGACCGACCCGATAGGACACGGGGTCCTTCATCGTTAAGGAGTTAATGGCTGTATGTTGAGTTATATTGAGGGGACACAACATTATTGTCACATGAAACTATAAATTAAACTGTTTACAAAAATGTGAAGGGTGTACTGTATATAGGAGCAGTGTAATACTCATGCATACTTTGTACAGAGGTGAAGGGGTGCAGGAGTAAGGAACCTTAAAAGTTTTTCCAGGAGATTTTGAATAAACGAGTCATGATCAGAAGAAGTCTTTATGGTCGTCTGGGACAATTGGAGAAGAAAAAGTAAACAACTCGATCAGAGAAGATATTACATGTAACATTATGTGATCACCTATATGGTCTGCAGAGCCAGAGTACATCTATTGTCTACCTTTATATGGTCAGTGCAAGGGGGGAATATTGGTCTGCATGTAATGGATTTCATTTAATAACAGTATAGTGGTATTATCCAGTCCTTGCATAGTAGTGTTCTTTGGGAACTGTATGACTATTATATTTAGGCATACAGTATTAGAATGTGTAACATTTTTACTTAAATATGTTAACAATGTATATATATATATATATATATATATATATATATATATATATATATTATTATTATTATTATTATTATTTTATACTATATATATACTAGTAGGACTGGGGCCCAATTGACTCTAATTAGGCCAGTAGATGTAATATTAGATAAAGGTTAGAATACATGAATGAGTCTGTGCTAATTTTGAACAAGTCTTTTGAATGCTGGTAGTTATGGAACATGTTATTCCCTATAGATTTGTTAAATTATAGGTTTGTATGTCTTGCCTCTGCAACTTGTGTCTATTTAAGTTAATGTGCTGTCTGTAAAATGCATAGGCAGACTGTGTCCTCCTGAGAGTGACTTGCTTTGCAGCGGTTCTCCACTACAATGGCTAATTGATGGAAATCCTGAATGAGGATTTTCTTCTATTATCCCCTTAAAAACTGAGCCTATCTTGGCATCAAGAAATTCTAAGCTTATATGTAACAGAAGGCCCTCATTGTTACTATTCCATTAACCCCTTAAGGACCGAGCCCTTTTTCACTTTAAGGACTGGAGCGTTTTTTGCAATTCTGACCACTGTCACTTTAAACATTAATAACTCTGGGATGCTTTTAGTTATCATTCTGATTCCGAGTTTTTTTTTCATGACATATTCTACTTTAACTTAGTGGTAAAATTTTATGGTAACTTGCATCCTTTCTTGGTGAAAAATCACCAAATTTGATGAAAAAAATGAAAATTTTGCATTTTTCTAACTTTGAAGCTCTCTGCTTGTAAGGAAAATGGATATTCAAAATAATTTTTATTGGGTTCACATATACAATATGTCTACTTTATGTTTGCATCATAAAATTTATGAGTTTTTACTTTTGGAAGACACCAGAGGGCTTCAAAGTTCAGCAGCAATTTTGAAATTTTTCACAAAATTATCAAACTCGCTATTTTTCATGGACCAGTTCAGGTTTGAAGTGGATTTGAAGGGTCTTCATATTAGAAATACCCCATAAAAGACCCCATTATAAAAACTACACCCCCCAAAGTATTCAAAATGACATTCAGTAAGTGTATTAACCCTTGAGGTGTTTCACAGGAATAGCAGCAAAGTGAAGGAGAAAATTCAAAATCTTCATTTTTTACACTCGCATGTTCTTGTAGACCCAATTTTTGAATTTTTGCAAGGGGTAAAAAGGAGAAAATTTTTACTTGTATTTGAAACCCAATTTCTCTTGAGTAAGCACATACCTCATATGTCTATGTTAATTGTTCGGCGGGCGCAGTAGAGGGCTCAGAAGGGAAGGAGCGACAAATGGTTTTTGGGGGGCATGTCACTTTTAGGAAGCCCCTATGGTGCCAGGACAGCAAAAAAACACACATGGCATACCATTTTGGAAACTAGACCCCTCAGGGAACGTAACAAGGGGTAAAGTGAACCTTAATACCCCACAGGTGTTTCACGACTTTTGCATATGTAAAAAAAAATTTTTTTTTTACCTAAAATGCTTGGTTTCCCAAAAATTTTACATTTTTAAAAAGGGCAATAGCAGAAAATACCCCCCAAAATTTGAAACCCAATTTCTACCGATTCAGAAAACACCCCATATGGGAGTGAAAATTGCTCTGCTGGCGCACTACAGGTCTCAGAAGAGAAGGAGTCACATTTGGCTTTTTGAAAGCAAATTTTGCTCTGGGGGCATGCCGCATTTAGGAAGCCCCTATGGTTCCAGAACAGCCAAAAAACCACATGGCATACCATTTTGGAAACTAGACCCCTCGGGGAATGTAACAAGGGGTAATGTGAACCTTAATACCCTACAGGTGTTTCACGACTTTTGCATATGTAAAAAAAATTTTTTTTTTTTACCTAATGTGCTTGGTTTCCCAAAATTTTAACATTTTTAAAAAGGGTAATAGCAGAAAATACCCCCCAAAATTTGAAGCCCAATTTCTCCTGAGTACGGCGATACCCCATATGTGGCCCTAAACTGTTGCCTTGAAATACGACAGGGCTCCAAAGTGAGAGCACCATGCGCATTTGAGGCCTAAATTAGGGACTTGCATAGGGGTGGACATAGGGGTATTCTATGCCAGTGATTCCCAAACAGGGGGCCTCCAGCTGTTGCAAAACTCCCAGCATGCCTAGACATTCAGTGGCTATCTGGCAATACTGGGAGTAGTTGTTTTGCAACAGCTGGAGGCTCCGTTCTGGTACCAGACTTTTTTCATTTTTATTGGGGAGGGAAGGGGGGCTGTGTAGGGGTATGTGTATATGTAGTGTTTTTTACTTTTTATTTTATTTTTTGTTAGTGTAGTGTAGTGTTTTTAGGGTACAGTCGCACGGGCGGGGGTTCACAGTAGTTTCTCGCTGGCAGCTTGAGCTGCAGCAGAAAATTTGCCGCAGCTCAAACTTGCAGCCGGATACTTACTGTAATCCTCCGCCCATGTGAGTGTACCCTGTACCTTCACATTGGGGGGGGGGGGGCATCCAGCTGTTGCAAAACTACAACTCCCAGCATGTACGGTCTATCAGTGCATGCTGGGAGTTGTAGTTTTGCAACCGCTGGAGGCTCCGTTTTGGAAACAGTGGCGTACAAGGCGTTTTTTCATTTTTATTGGGGAGGGGAGGGGGGCTGTGTAGGGGTATGTGTATATGTAGTGTTTTTTACTTTTTATTTTATTTTGTGTTAGTGTAGTGTAGTGTTTTTAGGGTACAGTCGCACAGGCGGGGGTTCACAGTAGTTTCTCGCTGGCAGTTTGAGCAGCGGCAGAAAATTTGCCGCAGCTCAAGCTTGCAGCCGGATACTTACTGTAATCCTCCGCCCATGTGAGTGTACCCTGTACGTTCTCATTGGGGGGGGGGGGGGGGGAAACATCCAGCTGTTACAAAACTACAACGCCCAGCATGTACGGTCTATCAGTGCATCCTGGGAGTTGTAGTTTTGCAACAGCTGGAGACACACAGGTTGTGAAACACCGAGTTTGGTAACAAACTCAGTGTTTTGCAACCTGTGTGCCTTCAGCTGTTGCAAAGGGAAACCGGCCGACGAATCAGGGCGATCGTGAGGTGGCACCAGTGCCACCTCACCCCTGCTGGCTCTGGCTGTTCGGGGCCGTCTCTGACGGCCCCGATCAGCCAGTTATTCCGGGTCATCGGGTCACTGGAGACCCGATTGACCCGGAATCCGCCCCAGATCGCTGGACTGAATTGTCCAGCTATCTGCGGCAATCGCCGACATGGGGGGACATAATGTCCCCCTGGGCGATATGCCGGGATGCCTGCTGAACGATTTCAGCAGGCATCCGGCTCCCTTCCGGCTAGCGGCGGGGGCCGGAAATACTCAGGGCGTATCCATACGCCCTCGGTCCTTAAGGACTTGGAAACGGGGGCGTATGGATACGCCCTATGTCCTTAAGGGGTTAAGATGGCATTTTATTTTTTTAATGCATCCCTTTGGGGGGTACAGCAATTCTGCCAGAGTTTTTGGTATGGCATGTACAAATATAAAAGGCATTTAACCATGGAAAGTCTAGAGGTGCAGGTGAGTTAACAAATTACGACCCCTTTATAATGACCTAGATGCTGTAGTTGATATTTAACACAGCATTCAATGTGTTATTATTGAAAACTTTGACCTTGTCTTTGAGAATACAGGGACACAAAACAAATTGTTTGTAGTGCAAGAGTAGTAAACCGTTGTTAATATGCTCATCCATAGAATAGAATAATTGAAACATGTTAATCTTGTTGCACAATGAACGGTGCTTAATTTAATCGGTAGCAAATATGCCAAAAATGATTTCTTAACCCAGAAAATAATATCTTGGCCACTAGATGTCTCACTTCTCTGCAATTTGCTGTTCACTGACTGTTGTCAGGGAAAGGAAATATCTAGTATCACAGGAAATAGGGGTAGGGCTTAGCTACTGCTCTGTGTAGGAGAAGGGGAAAGCCTGGACTGTGTACCTGAAATCTTTGAGCCTGTCTGCATCCTCCTGAGGATCCTCACTGTTTCTAAAAGGTAAATCAAGGCTTCCCTCTCATCTCAGCAGCAGTTTATGATTTAGCTTAACTTCTTCCTTGCTGTACTGCTGCTGTTTCTACTCACATAGCCCCTTGCCACATGATTGCATTAGCAATTCCTTTTCCTTCACATGCCATCTATAGTAGACTACTATGTAAATCATCAGCATTTCACTGTGTCAATCTTTTGACTCCATTGCCTTTCACCAGCAGTTTGTCATGGCATTTGGCCAGACAAAGAAGGGAGGACTATTGGAAAACAAGTGTTAAAGGGGTATTCCAGGATTTTTTTTATTCGCTGCAGGGGCAGTAAAGCTAGTGTAGTTCATAATATAGTGTCTGTACCTGTGTGTGATGGTGGTCTTGCAATTCTTCTGTAATTTTCACCATAATATTTATTTTTAACAGCATACAAAATTTCTTAGGTCTCAGATTTACCCAGGTTGCAGTGTGGCCGAGACATGACATCACTAGTCAAGTGTGCAAAGGAAGCTTGTCCTGCTTCAATGGGTAGAGCGATTGCTGGATGGGAGAAAGATGTTGGCACTCTGGTTAGAAAACACTGGTCTTTTGAGCTGAATGCAGCTCATCTGTGTTTCAATGGGTAGGGCGGCTGATATATGGGAGGGAGGAAAGTAACCTTCCACTTACAAGCAAGGAAGTATAGGATTTGTAGCTTGAGAGAACTAACTCCAACAAGAAATACCCAGTTCACAAAATGATAGTCACAGTGTTCTGGTACTCTCTCACCAAGACAAGCGCAGATCCTTCCTACGCATGTCCATTACTGTCTGGCAGGTACATAATAAAATCACCTTATGGTAGTTAACCCCTTTAAGTTTGCTGTTTAAATTGAAATTGACGTTGCAGATATCTTAAGCAGGGCTGCATTCATAGTTGGTGCTCTAAAACATTAGTGCTGTTTTGTGAAACCAGTCGAATGTAGTCTAACATACAACATAAACTGGAGTGCTACTAAGTTCTATTATCTATAACATAAAGTAAAAGAATTCTATTGCTGTATGGTCGCCCCTTAACATTTAATTTTATATCAGTGAAATCTGTTTATAGTCAGGAAATGTTGATTCAATTGTGTGTAAATTCTCTTCAGAGGTTGGAATATTACAGTCCATTCCCTTTGATGCATTTTTTTAGGACTTTAAATTGCAAAATGAACATTAAACACACCCAAATGCCTAGAATGCTAATGGCTTAACTATATCTATTCTTCAAAAATCATTATGGCTTTATAATTGTTATTACTTCAAGTATCACCTAAGCAAAAAATCAGTCATCTCTCTTTAACAACAACTAATACTCATCAACTCTGTCCCCTAGGCAAGCAACTCCAATATCAGATGAAACAGAGATGTGATGTTAGTCAATTTCCTCCTGCAGCTGGCTCACATAGCTGCAGGACAAGGAAAGCCAAAACGCTAAGGTAATAAAAATGGAGAAAAACAAACAAAATAAATAAGTGCAATAAGAAAGGTTTTTGATACTGATAATAGAGCTAAAAGGTAATATAGATGGATTGCCTCATATGGGACACATACGTATTCTGCCTTGCAAGAACACATATGGGGCTTCTAAGGATATCTTATTTCCATGTATTTACACAAATGTGACATGTACCTCACCTGGGCAAATCAGACAGGAAACGCAAACATTTGTCGTAATTCCGTGGTAGATCATTTGATTCTTGGCTACAACAGCAATTTAGTATTTCCATAATTTTCATTATTAAGTCCATATACCTTAGCCATTCTTTTTGAATAAATAAGTAGGCATACACTTCAATTCTTCTAAAATTGGCTAAATGAATATCAACTAGCTAGCACTGAAATGATAACCCAGCATACATCAACCTATAAACATGGACATCTTGGCTGCACTAGGGTACTCTGCCAGGAAACATCTTACCCCCTATCCAAAGGACAGGGGATAAGATGTCTTACAATGGGGGTCCCGTCGCTGGCCAGCAGCAGCGGCATCTGAAAGACGGAAGCTTGGAGCTTCTGTGATCGTGAAATCACGCCACGCCCCTCCATTCATGTCCATAGACATGAATGTAGGGGGCATAGCAGCTGTAGTCACCAATCACCCGGCACGGAGCAGAGTTCACTCTGTGCACCGGATGACTGGGGTGCTGGAGCGGAGATCATGGGGGTCCCCAGTGGCATGACACCTCCATGAGACATCTTATCTCCTATCCTTTGGATAGGGGATAAGTGGTTTTCCAGCGGAGTACCCCTTTAAGCAAGTTTTGGGGCTGGGCTTGCTTCAAAGATAGTAATGGCTGCTATCTGCAGCCTGGATTCACTACTGATGCCGGACATTGGTATGATTGCCAATGTCAAGCATTAATACTTTAGATGCCGCAATAAAAGTCAATTGCTGCATCTAAAAATAACAATTACATGTGCTGGGGAGTTCAGGAGAGGGGGTGGGGTTCTAACCTCCATTGTGCACAAGACTTAATATGCATACTAGCAAAGGGGGCAATATCTAAAAAACGTCTGGACTGATTTTAGTAAGTATAAGATAATTTTACTCAGGTTTACCTGCACTATAATCTAGTATATTGGGTTAAAGAGTAGCTCTCACCATCACCCCCCCCCCCCCCGCGATGGCACTAGCCCGTTCCCTCCCCCCCCCGCCTCGCATACCCCGTTCCCTCATTACACTTGCAGTTATTGCAGAGTCCGGCAGCGGGCGTGCAGGGACAGCGGCGGCAATGAGGCGGCGGCGGCGATGTGCGGGAGGCGTGGTCTCCCAGCCAGTGGCCGGGGAGCCAATGCGCTCGCTCCCGCCTGTCTGATTGACAGGCAGGGAGCGAGTGCAGCCTAACTGAAAAAGGACTGATTGCCACTCCAAAATCAGTCCTTTTTCAGTGACCGGTTTTTAAATGTAAATTAAACCTTTTTAATGAAGAAAAAAAATAATAAAAGTATATTAGAGATATGTTGTAGTACATAAGTACTACAACATATAAAAAAATAAAGTTGGTAACAGTGCCCATTTAAGTGTGAATGAGCAGCCTGTCAGTTTCTTGTTTACTTTAAACTGCAGTATGTAGAAATGAATTCACTACATAGAATCTAAATCCCCAAAAGTTGCTAAATTGCATGTTTTTGTGTAATTTTGCACCAAAATATATATATATATATATATATATATATATATATATTTTGGCCTTGCCATTAGAGATGAGCGAATTTTTTGAAAAATTCGATTCAGCCAGTTTGTCAAACTTTCAAAAAAAAAAATTGTTTTGGTCTGAATTTTTACGCAGAGAACTGCCATTAAGAAGGGATATTTCTGGCCTACAGAGAGCCTCAATAGGGGTGTAGAGCCCTTTGCCATGCTGTAACACGCATGGGGTGTTTGCTGGGTTAGTGAAATAATACTGTTATTCAGTATGATATGCAGATCAGAGGCATCACTATTAGAATCACTGTCGCAGAGCGGCCCAATGACAGAGCCTGGAGGTGGTGTCAGTATGAGAAGACCATATAGTGGCGGAATGACACGGCGTGGAGGTGGCGGCAGCATAAGGAGACCACATAGTGGCTGAATGACACAGCCTGGAGTTTGCGGCACCATGAGGAGAACATATAGTGGCTGAATGACAAAGCCTGGAGGTATCAGGTGAGGACTTCAAAGGAGCGGTGGGTTTCAGCGGCGCTGACCAGGGATGGACACGTCAGGTAGGTAGAAAGGAATTTATTTAAAACAATGCAACGCATTTCACCGCACTTGCGCAGTTTCTGCAGGCATGACAATCAAGGTGAGGAGGGATCTTATATACAGAGTAGTTTTAACTCTTTCAGAACCTGCATTTCGTCTTAACAATATTTAGAATAGAATTAATGTTCAAGCTTTATGAACAACATATATCCATATGTATATATTAAAAGATAAAGTTTCCAATCATATAAAGTATATAAATTAGAACCATATGTCAAACAATAATAATAATAATAATCATAATAATAATTAATAAAATAAAAACATATATAACCAATTTCATATTAAATAGAATATGTGTGTGTGTGGGAGACGTGCATATACATGCACAAGAAAAGCCATTCATCTATGACTTTTAATAATTTTTAATTTTTTTTTATGTTTTTTTTTTTCCATAACTGATATAGACCCAATTAGTTCTGGAGGTAAAGATAAAATATATTAAATATATTCGAATATGTATGATATCTTCCTTTATTATACTGAAATTTAAACATCAATAGAGGTATAATTGTGCACTAACATGTGCGTCAACTCACACATCATCCATATGGAGACATAATCCCTGAGGGATCAAAGTGGCCAGTTTATGTATCCAGAAAGACTCTCGGTTGATTAGTCATTGAAATCGATTAGGATGATCTTCTGGGATTTGTTCATGTATGATTAAATGTAAAGAACTTATGTCCCCCTTATGTACAATAGAAAAATGTCGCGAGACACTGTACAACAAAAATAATTTCAGGGTCACATTCGACCCCTCACTTAGATCTGCATTTTTTTATCTTGTTTATGATTACGAGAAAATCTGACCGTTTTTTTTTTTGTTTTTACCTTGTTGTAAGCTGTGCAGAATAGTTTTTTCATATATCCCTTATCACGAAAGCATTTTTGCAGTAATGTGGACTGCATTTTGAAATCTGCATCACTGGTGCAGTTTTTCCTAATGCGGACGTACTTCCCATAGGGCACATTCTTTAACCAATTGGGATAATGCAAGCTGTCAAAACTTAAAAGACTATTGACATCTACCTGTTTAAAATATGTACGAGTGGCAATTTTACCTTCCTCTGTTTTCCTGATTTCTAATTCAAAAAATTCTAATGAAGTATGGGAAAAATGTAATGTAAATTGTAACCCCCATGTATTATGATTTAAATAATTGACAAACTCTTCCGCCTACAGTTGGGTCCCTGTCCAGATAAAAAAAAAAATCGTCTTTGAACCTCAAAAATAATAAAATGTGGTGACTGTGCCATGTACTGGGACTCGAATCGCCCCATTAACAAATTTGCGTAACTAGGGGCAAAACAAGTCCCCATGGCACAGGCTTTGGTCTGTCTGTAAATGAAATTATTGAAAGTAAAAATATTGTGCTCTAAAATAAACTTGATAGAATCTAACAAAAAAGATGATCGTTCTCAATTCTGGATCACTATTTAAAAAGTATTCTATACTATTTAAGCCAAATTCGGTTCTAATGTTCGAATAGACAGAACACACATCCAAGGTCAAAAAGATAATAGGGCGGCCCTATTATTTCAGGCATCTATTCCATTACTGCTCATTTATCCCATTATGTTGATTTGTTCCTTCAACCATATGTTTTACAGCTACCCTCATATGTGAGGGATTCTACACAATTAATTCAAGATATTAGTAAAACACCCCTTCCACAATTTTTTTCTTTTTTGACCTTCCAGGAGTGCAGATAGGCAGTGGTCAGGAACAGGAGATGATTGAAGTGGAGTAGAGATTATTAGATGGCGGCAAGGCACCCTGTATCTGGGAACTATTAATGTGGAGTTATACTACCCATTACATATTGAGGCTGACAATATCATCTGTATATTATTATATATAAGGGATTCAGCTTTTCTGTGGCTTATCTTATTCCATCTACCAGGCGATTTAATGTCTGAAGGGGCAGTAGCACTTTTAAGTAAATGCCAGTACTTCCAGTGGTTTTAGAAGTGCATGAACACTATATGTTTCATAATGGAGGATACATCTGGAGCTTTGCAAAGTTAGCAGTGGGGGCCATTATGAGAAAGGTTTGATATCATTATCAATTATCCTGCCTTTGTGTACTAATGTGGACCTAACATCAATTTATATGAAGGAGATTGGACTTCAACCCAAGGACACTCACTGTCTGTTAAAACCACTGGAATAATTACCATCATGATTATCTTGCCTTAACAATATTCTTGTCAGCTATGTGCCATTTTTTGTGCCATTAATGTGCTATTTATGTGCCATCCATGTACTTTTTGTGCTCTTTTGTTAAACAGAGTGGAATAGTACATACAAACACTATATCTATACTTCTTAATATCTCCATCTTTACATATACATCTCGGTTCATTACCCCTGATGAACCGCTTATTTATCTGTATACGGAGAAACGCGTTGGGATTAAAATGTAAGGATTTACACATTGGAGTACTCCGATATTGGAGACCCTTTAATCGGAATGGTTTGCTGTTTTTTCATATTTTGGACGCTTTTGTAATTTTGTTACTTAATAAAGATGTTTTTAGCTATTTTTTGTGGATATTTGTGGTACAGCTTACAACAAGGTAAAAACAAAATAACAGTCTGATTTTCTAGTAATCAAAAACAAGATAAAAAATGCAGATCTAACTGAGGGGTGGGAAATAAATTTAAATATAATTTTACTACTAACTTTAACCAATTAAGGAAACAGGGAGTACGCTTACGACCTGACACCCTGGTACTTAAGGACCCAGGACATAAATGTACGTCCGTGGGAATTTCGGTCCCTGCCGTGCAGGGGGCAGGGACCAGACCGGCGTGACTGCTGATATCGATCAGCAGGCACCCCGCGCAAATGCCAAGGGGGGTCATCAGACCCCCCTATGTCGGCGATCGCCGCAAATAGCCGGTGAATTCACACCAGCGATTTGTGGCTATTCCGGGTCATACGGGTCTATGGTGATCTGTTGACCAGGAAAATAAGGGGGATCGGTTTGTCCAAGACAACCCCGATCCCCCTGAAGGGATAGGAGTGAGTTGGCAGGGGTGCCACCCCTCCTATCCCTGCTATTGGTCGTCTAGAAGCGACGACATATAGCAGATTGTGGGCGGGGGGGTTAACTTTTGGTTTCCCCGTTCTGCCCACCCACAATAGGCCGGGCAGAAAGGGGAAACCGAGGAGGAACGGTGCCAAAGTCCACTTACCCATTGGCGGAGGCTGCGGGCGGCGGTGATCGGCGGGCGGCGATGTCGTGCGGCTGGCTCCCTGGATCCTACAGAAGCCGGAGAGTTGCCTAGCAACATCTGGAGGGCTACAGTTTGAGACCACTATACAGTGGTCTCTAAACTGTAGCCCTCCAGATGTTGCAAAACTGATTGGTCCCCGGTTATTAGTGGTGTACCCCAAGGTTCTGTACTGGGCCCGCTGTTGTTTAATTTATTTATTAATGATATAGAGGATGGTATTAACAGCTCTGTTTCTATCTTTGCAGATGACACCAAGCTTTGTAGCACAGTACAGTCTATAGAGGATGTGCATAAGTTACAAGATGACTTGGATAGACTAAGTGTCTGGGCATCCACTTGGCAAATGAGGTTCAATGTGGATAAATGTAAAGTTATGCACCTGGGTACTAATAACCTGCATGCATCGTATGTCTTAGGGGGGATTAAACTGGCAGAGTCACTGGTAGAGAAGGATCTGGGTGTACTTGTAGATCACAGACTACAGAATAGCATGCAATGTCAGGCTGCTGCTTCCAAAGCCGGCAGGATATTGTCATGTATCAAAAGAGGCATGGACTCAAGGGACAGGGACATAATACTCCCCCTTTATAAATCATTGGTACGGCCTTACCTGGAATATGCTGTTCAGTTTTGGGCACCTGTCCATAAAAGGGACACTGCGGAGTTGGAAAGGGTGCAGAGACGCGCGACTAAACTAATATGGGGAATGGAACATCTTAGCTATGAGGAGCGATTAAAGGAGTTACAATTGTTTAGTCTTGAGAAGAGACGTTTAAGGGGGGATATGATAAACGTATATAAGTATATTAATGGCCCATACAAAAAATATGGAGAAAAACTGTTCCAGGTTAAACCCCCCCAAAGGACGAGGGGGCACTCCCTCCGTCTGGAGAAGAAAAAGTTTAGTCTCAAGGGGCGACACGCCTTCTTTACCATGAGAACTGTGAACTTATGGAACAGTCTACCTCAGGAACTGGTCACAGCAGGAACAATTAACAGCTTTAAAACAGGATTAGATACATTCCTGGAACAAAATAAGATTAATGCTTATGAAGAAATATAAAATCTCATCCCTTCCCCAATATCGCGCCACACCCCTACCCCTTAATTCCCTGGTTGAACTTGATGGACATATGTCTTTTTTCGACCGTACTAACTATGTAACTATGAAAAGGAAAACTTGGGGGCTACACCAGCCTGTTAGTGTAAAAAAAAAAAAAAATTACACTAACATGCTGGTGTTGCCCCATACTTTTTATTTTTACAAGCGGTGGTAAAAGGAAAAAAAAGACCCCCAAAATTTGTACCACAATTTCTCCTGAGTATGGAAATACTCCATATGTGGGCGTAAAATGCTCTGCGGGCGCACAACAAGGCTCAGGAATGAGAGTGCACTATGTACATTTAAAGCCTAAATTGGTGATTTGCACAGGGGTGGCTGATTTTACAGCGGTTCTGACATAAACGCAAAACAAGAAATACCCACATATGACCCCCTTTTGGAAACTACACCCCACATGGATGTGGAAGTTGGATGGGAAAAAAAAAATGTTTTCACTAAAATGCGGGTGTTACCCTAAATTTTTCCTTTTCACAAGGGCAAATAGGAAATAAGCCCCCCAAAATTTGTAACCCCCTTTCTTCTGAGTAAGAACATACCCCATATGTGGATGTAAAGTGCTCTCCGGGCAAACTACAATGCTCAGAAGAGAAGGAGCGCTATTGGGCTTTTGAAGAGAAAATTTGTCCAGAATTGAAGGCCACATGTGTTTACAAAGCCCCCATAGTGCCAGAATGAAGGACACCCCCCACAAGTGACCCCATTTTGGAAACTACACCCCTCATGTAATGTAATAACGGGTACAGTGAGCATTTACGCCCAACAGGTGTCTAACATATTTTTGGAACAGTGGTCCGTCAAAATGAAGTAATTTTTCATTTTGCACAGCCCACTGTTCCAAAGATCTGTCAAACGCCAGTGGGGTGTAAATACTCACTGCACCCCTAATTAAAT
Organism: Hyla sarda; assembly: GCF_029499605.1. NCBI lineage: Eukaryota > Metazoa > Chordata > Amphibia > Anura > Hylidae > Hyla > Hyla sarda. Next base: position 292,506,400 of record NC_079193.1, read on the forward strand.
TCTGCGAGGGGTGTAGTTTCCAAAATTCTGGCACCACAGGGGGGCTTTGTAAATGCACATGGCCCCTGACTTCCATTCCAAACAAATTTTCTTTCCAAAAGGTCAATGGCGCTACTCCTCTTCTGAGCATTGTAGTGCGCCAGCAAAGGCCTTGACGTCCACACATGGGGTGTTTCCATACGCAGAAGAAATGGGATTACAAATTTTGGTGGTCATTTTCTCCTATTACCCCTTGTAAAAATGTAAAATTTTGGGAAAAAACTGCATTTTACTGAAAAATTTTTTTTAATTTACACATCCAACTTTAACAAAAAGTGGTCAACACCTGTGAGGTGTTAAGGCTCGCTGTACCCCTTGTTACATTCCTTGAGAGGTGTAGTTTCCAAAATAGTATGCCATGTGTTTTTTTTTTTTTTTTTTTTTTTTTTTTTTTTTGCTGTTCTGGCAGCATAGGGGCTTCCTATATGTGACATGCCCCCAAGAAACATATCAGCAAAATTTGCTTTCCAAAAGCCAAATGTGTCTCCTTCTCTTTTGAGCATTGTAGTGCGGCGCCAGCAGAGCACTTGACGTCCATACATGGGGTATTTCCACACTCAGAAGAAGTGGGGTTACACATTTTGGGGGTCATTTTCTCCTATTACCCCTCGTAAAAATTTAAAATTTGGGGGAAAACTAGCATTTTAGTGAAAAAAAAATTATTTACACATCCAACTTTAACGAAAAGTCGTCAAACACCTGTGGTGTGTTAAGGCTCACTGGACCCCTTGTTATGTTCCTTGAGGGGTGTAGTTTCCAAAATAGTATGCCATGTGTTTATTTTTTTTTACATTTTTTTTTTTTTTTTGCTGTTCTGGCACCATAGGGGCTTCTTAAATGTGACATGCCCCCCAAAAACCATTTCAGAAGAACTCACTCTCCAAAATCCCACTGTTGCTCCTTCCCTTCTGAGACCTCTAGTGTACCTACCACCGGACACTTGACATACACATATGAGGTATTTCCTTACTCGAGAGAAATTGGGTTACACATTTTAGAAAGATTTCTCTCCTTTTACCCCTTGTAAAAAAAAAATAAAATTGGGTCTACAAGAACAAGCCAGTGTAAAAAATGAAGATTTTTTATTTTCTCCTTCAATTTGCTGCTATTCCTGTGAAACACCTAAAGGGTTAACAAACATTTTGAATGTCACTTTGAATACTTGGAGGGGTGCAGTTTTTATTATGGGGTATTTCTAATATGAAGGCCCTTTAAATGTACTTCCAAACTGAACTGGTCCCTGAAAAATTTCGATTTTGAACATTTTGTGAAAAATATGAAAATTGCTGCTATACTTTGAAGCCCTCTGATGTCTTCCAAAAGTAAAGACATGTAATGTAGATACATTGTATATGTGAATCAATATATATAATTTATTTGAAATATTAATTTTCCTTATAAGCAGAGAGCTTCAAAGTTTTTAAAAAAAATGCATTACTTTACATTTTTTCATCAGATTTTCGAATTTTTCACCAAGAAATGATGCGTGTATCGACAAAATTTTTACCACTAACATAAAGTAGAATATGTCACCAAAAAACTTTCTCGGAATAAGAATGAAAGGTAAAAGCATCCCAGAGTTATTAATGCTTAAAGTGATGTGCGAAAAATGGCCGGGTCCTACACTGAAAATTGGTGGGGTCCTTAAGGGGTTAATAATAGCGCATTTGAAATGAAAAAAAATCCTTAGGAATAATTGGTCTATTATTCTTGCTGACCCTGTATTAAAACAGTTAGTACCAAGATCTCCTAATGTGACATTTAGGCGTGCAAAAAATTATGCTGTAGTATGATCCAGAGTACCAGGTTTGAGAGCTTTGAATCCTTTCAAACTAAGAAAAAGTTTTCGTTATAAAAAATCCTGTTGATTGTGGTACACAATTCGCTATATATCTATTAACATGTAGTTGTAATTTTCAATATGTGGGTCGCACCATACAGACGGTGCAATCCCGCATGTGCAAACATAGATCCAATATAAAAAATCAATTTTTGTTGCACAGTGTCTCGCAACATTTTTCTATTGTACATAAGGGGGACATAAGTTCTTTACATTTAATCATACTTGAACAAATCCCAGAAGATCATCCTAATGGATTTCAACGACTAATCAACCGAGAGTCTTTCTGGATACATAAACTGGTCACTTTGATCCCTCAGGGATTAAATGAAACGATCAATAATGTGCGTTAATTCAGCATTTTTCATGTGTTTTTTTTTCATACAGTCTATAGCTTTTTATATAATTTTAACATGTGCTTTTATTATCGTTTTTGTTCGTTTTTTCTTTCCCTGGGTTCCCCTTCCCCCATGTTTTTTTTATAATATCGGTAATATCTATTTTTATTGTTACTTTATATGGTTTGAATTATGTCTCCATATGGATGATGTGTGAATTGATGCACATGTTAGTGCGCAATTATACCTTATTAATGTTTAAATTACAGTATAATAAAGGAAGATATCATACATGTTTGAATATATTTAATATATTTTACAAAACAAAGAAAAGTGGAGCACATACCAATACTGTTGAAAGCTGTGTTAACGTTTATTTAATTTCATCTGGCTGGGGTGAAAATGGTGCAAGTGGAAAGGGAGGGTGGACGTCTGCTGGGGGAACTATAGGCAACGGTCCATGTCACGCTGATCCCTCCTCACTTTGATTGTCATGCCTGATGAAACCGCACAAGTGCGGTGAAATGCGTTGCATTGTTTTAAATAAATTCCTTTCTAGCTACCTGATGTGTCCATACCTGGTCAGCGCCGCTGAAACGCACCGCTCCCTCGAAGTCATCACCTGGTACTGCTCATTTGGTTGGGGAGGCTGCAGACCGGACCTTTCATTCACCCACCCTGACCATTGTTGTGTGTGAGCCCACACAACCGTCTGTGGTAAGAGTTCCTCCAAATTACCATTGATCCTACCCTGGCGTTTTTACACTATGGAGTGCTCTCTTTCTCCCTTACGGCAGCATCAAGAGACCATATAGTGGCTGAATGACCCAGCGTGGAGGTAATGGCTGCATGAGGAGACCATATAGTGGCTAAATGTCACAGCCTGTAGTTGGCGGCAGCATGAGGAGACCATATAGTGGCTGAATGACACAGCGAGGAGGTGGCGGCAGTATGAGGAGACCATATAGTAGAAGCAAATTGGGAGTCAGTTCACCTCCCCAGCTACTTACAGAAAATGTAATACTGATCCTACACCAGATTTTAGTAGGGCATTAAGTACCTTACTTATGGAGGGAGTGGCGTTGGAGGTCATTACAGATAACCAAAAATGGCTTTTTACTGGTACTGCATCCTATTACCCCCATACTATATGATCTTCCCAAGACACATAAAGGCATCTCCCCCACTCCTATGCATCCCATCGTGTCCTCCAGGGGTTCACTCTTGGAGCGATTGTCCTCGTGGTTGGACCAGATGCTACAGCCTTTGGTCCAACGTGTCCCTGGGTTTCTCAGGGACACCAAAGATGTGTTATCCCAATTGGATGGCATGCTATGGGATTCTGGTTATAGCTGGGTGACATGTGATTTTGTTTCGCTATATACCATACCAGGATGTAGCATTGGTGGCACTTGAATTCCATTTAACAAAATACAGCAAATACACTCCAGATCTCTGTGAATTTATTTTACAAGCCACTCAATTCCTCATGTCCCACAATTATTTTTCCTTTAAAGATGAATATTTTTTACAAATTAGTGGGTAAATCCTCGTCACTGGCTAACCTCACCATGTCCTACTGGGAGTCGAAATATATTTTTTCAGAGTTTAATCCTTTTTCTGCTGATGTGGTCTTGTACGGAGGATACATCGATGATGTGCTATTAATCTGGCGCTCCTATGTGTCTTCCATGCTGGACTTTGTCAGCTATATCAATGACAACCAGTTTAATCTCAGGTTTACCTCTGAAACATATGTCAATACCGTGTCTTTCCTCAATTTGACCGTGGCCCTTACTTTTTCGCCCCAATTTTACAAAGCCTGGAGTATAATTTGGAAACATCTCCATTTGCTAAAACAGGATCCCATTTTAGCACATATATTACCAGAAGGTTGCATGATTGTCCCTAAAAAAGCCCAATCCTTAGGTCACTGCATAGCTTCCAACTATGTAGGTCGCAATCCACATTTTTCAGAAACTTGGTTGAGTTGTCGGGGATTTTACAGGTGCAGTAGACACCCATGCCGCACCTGTAAATATGTAAAAACTGTTAATTAATTTCTAATTCATCAGGGGACAAAAATTTTAAGATCAACCAATTTCTCAACTGTTGTTCCACAAACGTAATTTATGTAATTGATTGTATCCAGTGTAACATGAAGTACGTGGGTTGCACCAAAAGCAAATTTAAAACTAGAATTTTGGAACACCTCAATGACATAAACAATACGTCTAGACATACCTTATCTGCTGCATCCTCCCACTTTGTGAACATGCATGGAGGCTCTGACCGCATGTTCACTGCATATGTCATTGAAAAAATACACAAACACACCCGTGGAGGTGGTTTGCACGGGCGTCTTCTCAATCGTGAGGCCTTCTGCCAATTTACTCTCAACACTGCAGAGCCATTTTTTTGGAAATTCGTAAAGAATTATTCTTACCTTATTAGTCACATTTATATTTTGCCTTTCATGGCTCCCCAGTGTGGAGAGTATGTATACTTCATTTTCGTACATTCTTTGCATGATTGCTTGTATTATTACTATTTTAATATGCTTTCAGTTTTTTTCTCCATGACTTTAATCTGTGGTTGATGTAATTTTTATACATATGCAATTTTTTTGATACAATTGTCTTCTTTCAAATTTCAAATTTTTTTTTATTCATCATGCCACAGCTCTACGGCAGCATAAGGAGACCATATAGTGGCTGAATGACACAGCGTGGAGGTGGCGGCAGCATGAGGAGAGAATATAGAGGCTGAATGACACAGCCTGGAGGCGGCGGAAGCATAAAGAGACCATATAGTGCCTGCATGACACAGTGTGGAGGTTGTTGCAGCATGAGCAGACCATATAGTGGCTGAATTACCCAGTGTGGAGGTGGTGGCAGCAAGAGGAGACCATATAGTGGCTGAATGACACAGCAAGGAGGTGGAGGCAGCATGAGGAGACCATAAAGTGGCTGAATGACCCAGCATGGAGGTGGTGGCACCATGAGGAGACCATATAGTGGATGAATGACACCGCCTGAAGTTTGCGGCAGCATAAGAAGACCATATAGTGGCTGAATGACACAGCCTGGAGGTGGCAGAAGCATGAGGAGACCATATAGTGCCTGAATGACACAGTGTCGAGGTGGAGACAGCATGAGGAGACCATATAATGTTTGAATGACACAGTGTGGAGGTGGCAGAAGAATGAGGAGAACATATAGTGGCTAAATGTCAAAGCCTGAAGGTGGCTGAAGCATGAGGACACCATATAGTGGCTGAATGACACAGCCTGGAGTTGGCGGCAGCATGTGGAGAACATACAGTGGCTGAATGACACAGCCTGGAGTTGGCAGCAGCAAGTGGAGAACATACAGTGGCTGAATGACACAGCCTGGAGTTGGCGGCAGCATGTGGAGAACATACAGTGGCTGAATGACACAGCCTGGAGGTGACGGAAGCATGAAGAGACCATATAGTGGCTGAATGACATAGCCTGGAGTTGACAGCAGCACGAGGAGAACATATAGTGGCTGAATGACACAGCCTGAAGGTAGCGGAAGCATGAGGAGACCATATAGTGCCTGAATGACACAGCGTGGAGGCAGCATGAGGAGACCATATAGTGGCTGAATGACCCAGCATGGAGGTGGCATTAGCACGACGAGAACATATAGTGGCAAAATGAGACAGCTTAGAGGAGGCAGCAGCATCAGGAGTCCTGAAAGTGACCCGGTGACAGAGTGGTGCGGTGGGTGGCAATATCAGTTCCCGGTGACGAAGGTGGGTGAAAAAAGGAGAACTTGGCATCAGATGTGCGGCTTCAGGCGGGTGGCAGGATCAGAATAGTAGCTGAGGCAGGTAGGCAGAAGAAAATGGTCTCTTTTGTAAAACTGTTAGTGTGCACAAGTAAGTATTGAAGATATGCATTACATAAAACTTAACTTTTAATAATAAGCTTAGGCTCCTTTCACACTAGTGATTTTTCCGTTATAGAAGTTCCGTCGCATGTTCCGTCACAATTTTCGGCAAAACCCGGCCGTTACAAAACCCCTGACGGCCGAGACTAAATCGCATTGCAGCCTATGGGATTTTGTAACTGCCCGTTTTCACCCGTATGTGCCCATAATTCATTGCGGACGTTATACAGTGACGGGACATCGCGGCGGAAAAATTACTGCATGCACATTTTTCGTGGACAGACGAGTCTTCCTTGGGGTGACTATGGCCCCCGCCGCACTAAACACCCGCTCTGATTGCACACTACTGGCCAGGCAGGACAGCTTTTCCAGGGCAAACTCTGCTAGTTGCAGCCACAAAACAAGTTTGGCTGCCCAGAAGTCCATCAGATCTTCAAGGTGTGTTAGCATAGTCATGATAAGATATGTCACCCTCTGCTGGTTTAGGTCCTGCTCCAGGTCTACCTGCTGCTATTGAGCTGCTTCACTATGCGGGTGAAGAAAGCTACTCATCAGCGACTGTAGACTCAGGCTACTGCTGATGGAGCTGGTACTGCTTCTGCAACACCACCCCTCTCCAGCAGCCATGGCAGTGGAAGGTGAGCGCAGAGGGCCCCCCCGAGTCAGACCTGCGAGAGAATGGATGATGATGCAGATAGGCATCGGCCATCTGACTAGGAATCGGCCTCCCTCTCAGTGGGTGTAAAAAAGGCCCCCATTTTGTGCCAGTAACGAGGGTCCAATAAGGTGGAGAAGTGACAATTTGGCGGTCACTACGCAAGCAAGTGAGCATGCATCGTGCCATTTGTACAAGTGTCTCAGAGGGACTCCCTGCCTCCATCTCCACTGCATACTGCCACAATGTGTATGGGTCCTCTGTCTCAAGTTCCTCATAACCCTCTAGCTCCTCTAGCTGCTCCTTCTCCTCCTCTCCGGTCAGATGACTACAAAAACCGCCCATCTTGTGAAACCTAAACTGTGCTCCACTGTGCCCCTCCCCCTTCTCCTCCTCCTCCAGTTCAGCCCAAACAGGTCTTATGTGGCCGTGAGATGTAGGTGCCACATCTCCAGTGCCCTGACCAGCCATTGTTTCCAACACGTGTTGTAGAAAATGAAGCAGTGGAATGATGTTGTTCATTCCGTAATCCTGGCGACTGACAAATAATGTGGTTTCCTCAAAGGGCCTGAGCAAACGGCAGTTGTCATGTATGAGCTGCCACTTGTTTACATTGAAGTTACACAGGGGAGTCCCCCTATCCGCTTGGATCATCAAGAAATTGGTGATGGCTTTTCTCTGTTCGTATGGTCGGTCCAACATATGGAGGATGGAATTCCAATGTGTGGAAATGTCGCAAATCAGACTATGAAGGGGGATATCATTCTGACAACTCAAGGATGGTGTGCTTTTGCGGTGTACGAGTGGCTGAAGTGCATCCAAAGTTTCCTTCCCATTGATCTCTACAGATCCTCTCAAAGTGATTAAACACAACAGGGAACGCTGAAGAATTCAGAAAAAAATTACTTGACACTATATCATACTATACTATTATAGTTTACTGCAGTCATCTTCATGCACAATAGCTGATAACTATTGACATAAAAAAAATACATTACCATCAAGGGTCCACAAACACCTGATTTATGTTATTGGACTTATAGTGCATTGTGTGAACTTCTTACTCTTCTGCCCATTGTCTCTGTCTCCTGACACTCTGCAAGGTTAGGGAGAAAAAGAAAGTGACAATGGCACCAATATATCTAGTTCAGAAAAGTAGGTGTCACATTTTAAGCTGATTCAACAGTCAGGGCTTGCTATATATCTAAACTTCATCAGCACTACCTTCTATAATATTGCACCATAGGGATAAGACTGGGGATTTGAACAAGTAGGACGCATGTCCTGTTTTACAGCAGTTGCTCCACAAATTGGTTTCCTAGCCTTTGCTTAGTATTGAAATCTTTTATGATAGAATATTGAAGTAAAGTCTTGCCTTGTCATTCCAACAATACAGAGTTGATATATCTGCCTTTCCAGTAGACTTCATGATGTTTTTTGTTCCAAAGAGACAGGAAGATCAGAGACTTTTAGATATTTGTCAATGCTGTAAGCTCAAATAACCAGTGGACGCCAGATAAAAGCGGAATTCATATAGTGAAGATATAAATGAAAGGCAAGATACAACAGTGTTGCCATATAGCATTTTTCTTGAAATATACCGTATTTTTCAGCGTATAAGATGCACTTTTTCTTCCCCAAAACTGGGGGGGGGGGGAAAGTTGGTGCGTCTTATACGGCGAATACACACACCTATCGCGGCGGTCCCTGCGGCCATCAACGGCCGGGACCCGTGGCTAATACAGGACATCACCGATCGCGGTGATGCCCTGTATTAACCCTTCAGACGCGGCGATCAAAGCTGACCGCCGCGTCTGAAGGGAAAGTGACACTAACCCGGCTGCTCAGTCAGGCTGTTCGGAACCGCCGCGGTGAAATTGCGGCATCCCGAACAGCTTACAGGACACCGGGAGGGACCTTACCTGCCTCCTCGGTGTCTGCTCCGTGCTGGGATCCCCTTCATGGCCGGCGCTCTCCTTCGACGTCATCATGTTGTCGCGCACGCCGTCCCGTCATCCAGTAGGAGCGGCGTGCGCAGCGACGTGATGATGGCGACGGAGAGCGTGGATCCCGGGGAAGAAGACGTCCGGAGTGTCGGGGACACCACAGGGACGCGGTGACAGCGATGGAGCGACATCCAGGGCAGCGCTGATGGGTCCGGAGCAGCGGGGACACGTGAGTACTACCTCCTATCCAGTGGTCTTCAACCTGCGGACCTCCAGATGTTGCAAAATTACAACTCCCAGCATGCGCGGACAGCCAACGGCTGTCCGGGCATGCTGGGAGTTGTAGTTTTGCAACATCTGGAGGTCTGCAGGTTGAAGATCACTGTTGGGTTCAGAATCTTTTTTGTCCAGATTTTGCACCTTTAAAATTCGATGTGTCTTGTATGCCGGTGCGTCCTTTAGGGCGAAAAATACGGTACTTCAGAAAAGTACCTGTTAAAAGCCATTTGTATCATCCGTAATGGTAAAATAACATGTTCACCTGAAAGGGAATGATTGAAGTAGATAGATTAAACTGTATATTAATATCTTTGACATCTCATTTATGACATCCAAATCCATTTCGTAGGGCTTACATTTGAGATTTTATGTAGAAACCTTTAGCAACTTATTTACAGTTTGACAGCTGGTGGGAGCTGGTGCCATTAATAAGAAGGATTAGATCAGAATAAGAGGTTCTCAGGAGGATGACACACCTCCCCGTGATGGATTCCATTGTAAGAGATAGAGTTAATGTAGAAGGCACACGGAGAGAAATTAGGTGTTTTCCAGCAGCAATAACTCAAAGGAATTGAAAATCTATATTATGAATTGCTAAGGGGGGAAAAAAGCAGGTAGGAGATAAACAGTTGCTGTCTCACTCCATTTAGACATAGATAGCCTGACATTTGGTTAAGGAAAGCCAGTGGTTTTATATTTTACTTTCAAATTTTATAAAAATGTCAGATTCCTTTATTGTGATCTATAATATGCAGTAGTTGCCACTAGTAAAATGCTTTTATTTGCGTATATTAAAGGAAAGTGTAGCTAAGAAACAAGATTATCCTATGTGAAATAGAAGCCTAAAGAAACACGATAAAATATCTCCAAAACATTGAAAAAATGTATATAGTCATTTTAAAATTTTATAAACTTTGCAAAGGCAGAATGATACATATCATTTCCAGGTTTTCTATGTAAAATATAAAATTCTTAGTTTGGAAGTTTGTATCACTTGTTAAAGGGATACTCCGGTGGAAAATATATATATATATATATTTTTTATCCTGTTGGGGACGGAGGGCGTACAGGTATGCCCTCGTGTCCTGATACTTAAGGATGGAGAGCATACCTGTATGCCCGTGGGAATTTCAGTCCCCATCGTGCGCCGTGCGGGGACCGGACCGGGTTGACTGCTGATATCTATAAGCAGACGTCCCATGGCAATGCCTAGGGCGCAAATTCCGGCGATTTCGGGCCAATCGAGTCACTGGTGACACGATTGCCCAGAAAATAAGAATGATCGGAGCTGTCAGAGATAGCTCCAACCATCCTAAATGATAGGAGCAAGGTGGCAGTGCTGCCACCTCCTCCTATCCCCTGCCATTGGTCGGTCAGTACGACAGACCAATGGAAGTTGGGGGCGGGGAGTTAAAGTTCATTTCCCCCGCTCTGCCCACAGATCGAGGTCCGGGCAGAGCGGGGATGAACATGTGCGGCGAGGGGGGGAGCATGGCCGACTTATCGGACATGCGGCGGCACGGAGGAGTGGCGGCACGGAGCAGCGGCGTCATCGGATTGGCAGCCGTAAAGTGCGGCAGTGGAGGAGGCTGCAGTGAAGATGTCCGGTAAGTGATCTTCACTGTGGCCTTCTAAAAGTTGCAAAACTACAACTCCCAGCATGCCCAGACAACCAAAGGCTGTCTGGGCATGCTGGGAGTTGTAGTTTTGCAACATCTGGAGGGCCACAGTTTGGAGACGACTGTGTAGTGGTCTCTAAACTGTGGTCCTCCAGATGTTGCAAAACTACAAATTTTAGCATGCACTGACTGTGTGTAGAACTACAACTCCTAGCATGTCTTGACAGTCTGGGCATTCTTGGAGTTGCAGTTTTGCAACATCTGGAGGGCTACAGTTTGGAGACCACTACTTAGCGGTCTCCAAACTGTTCTTCCCCAGTTGTTGCATAACTACAACTCCTAGCATGCCCAGACTGTCCAGGCATGCTGGGAGTTGTAGTAATGCAACATCTGAAGGGCCAGATATTGCAGAACTACATTTCCCTGAAATGCTGGTCTTGCTGGTCTTGGAAATACCCCATATGTGGATGTAAACTGCTCTGCTGACAAATTACAATGCTCAGAAGAGAAGGAGCGCCATTGGGCTTTTGAAGAGAGATTTAGGCTGGAATTGAAATGCGTGTACAAAGCCCCCATGGTGCCAGAACAGTGGACCCCCCCCCCAACTGTGACCCCATTTTGGAAACTAAACCCCTCACGGAATGTAAAAAGGGGTACAGTGAGCATTTACACCCTACAGGTGTCTGCCAGATTTTTTTTGCACAGTCGTCTGTAAAAATGAAAAATTTATTTTTCATTTTCACAGCCTACTGTTCCAAAGATCTGTCAGATGCCAATGGGGTGTAAATGCTCACTGCACCCCTTATTCAATTCTGTGAGGGTGTAGTTTCCATAATGGGTTCACATGTGGGGGGGTCTACTGTTCTAGCACCATGGGGGCTTAGTAAACACACATGGCCCCCGACTTCCATTCCAAGCAAATTCTCTCTCCAAAAGCCCAATGGCGCTCTGTCTCTTCTGAGCATTATAGTTCGCCCGCAGATCACTTTACATCCACATATGGGTTATTTCCTTACTCAGAAGAAATAGGGCTACAAATTTTTGGGGGCTTTTTCTCCTATTACCCCTTGTGAAAAAAAAAAATTTTATGTCCCAATTGAATAAAAGTTTGGCAATCACCTGTGGGGTATTAAGGCTCACTGTACCCCTTATTATGTTCCTTGAGGGGTGTAGTTTACAAAATAGTATGCCATAGTATGCCATTTTGTTTTCGGTTCTGGCATCATGGGGGCTTCCTTAATGCGACATGCCCCCCAAAAACCATTTCAGCAAAATTCGCTCTTCAAAAGCCCAATGTCGCTCCTTCCCTTCTGAGCCCTATAGTGAACCCACAGAACATTTTACATCCACATGTGAGGTATTTACTTACTCAAAAGAAATGGGGTTATACATTTTTGGGAGCATTTTCTTCTATTACTCCTTGAGAAATTCAAAAGTTTGGGGTAACACCAGCATTTTAGTGTTAAAAATCAAATTTTTCATTTTCACATCCCACTTTAACGAAAGTTTGTCAATCACCTGTGGGGTGTTAAGGCTTACTGTACCCCTTGTTATGTTCCTTGAGGGGTGTAGTTTCAAAAATAGTATGCCATATGTTTTTTTTTTACTGTTCTGGTATCATGGGTGCTTCCCAAATTGGGCATGCCCCCCAAAAACCATTTCAGCAAAATACGCTCTACAAAATTCCATTGTTGATCCTTCCCTTCTGAGTCCTTTAGTGCACCCACAGAGCACTTTACATCCACACATGAGGTATTTCCTTACTCGAGAAAAAATGAATTACAAGTTTTGGGGGGGGGGTCTTTTTACTTTTTACCTCTTGTAAAAATGAAAGACCCTCAAATTCACTTCAAAACTTAAAGGGGTACTACGGTGCTAAGACATCTTATCCCCTATCCAAAGGATAATGACATATCCTTTCCTACTGAGGAAAGGGCCGTGTTTAAAACATATGAGAGCCCTGAAACGCGTCTAGATTTATTCTACATCACCGATACTCGACTATCCACCGGTGACTTCCGATCCAGTTCTGCAAATCAACAGACGATTCCTGAGACCATCTTCCAGGCAGCGCTGCCAAGCACCTGTGACGTCACCTTTAACTGCGTTTTCCAGAGGCCCGTACCTGTCCTTCTGCTGAGACACCACCTACAGCGAACAACTTCTGAAAGCGGCTATTTCTCCAACTGGCCCGTGGCAGGCGGACCGCCGCTGAGATGCATGCCAGCGTCTGGTACCATCTCAAAAGTGTGGATCTCAACTTCTGAAAGCGGACAATTTTCCATCTGGTCCGTGGCAGGCTGACCGCCGCTTAGACGCATGCAAGCGTCTGGTACCATCTCAAAAGTGCGGACCTCACAACATAACTCCAGGTGACCTCATATCAAGTTTATTGCAGACTGGTAATTATAATAAATCCTATTTACCTATATTGCTTTGGAATTTACAACATTTATATGACTTGAGCTCACTTTCCGGATTACCGGAGGCCGGATCATCCAAAGTGACATTAAAATTGTTACATTTTTCTATACATTTTTCTATGCAAGTTATCGGTGTTTGTTGATATTGTCATTTTATTCTATTTTATTTTAATTCCCTCGGCACAAGGGCCCTGTGCTTAGAGGATATATTGACAAAAAATTATATATTATATATTTTAAACAGTGTAATAAATATACATTTTCATATTTTAATTGAAGCACGGTCCAGTTTCCATTATTATTATTTCTCATTCTTGTATCAGGGAACTGATGCTAACTTTAACGGGTTGGCTACTGTTTAAACAATTTCTTTGCTATTCCCCAACACCAGGTGTAGGTGTATAGCCCTCTTACCTCGGTTAGATAATTGTGAGCTGCACATCCCCAATCTCTTTTTACCTAATTTACAAATCTGTTTAACTTTCCGGAGCCAGTTGATATATATAAAAAAAGTTTTTGCCTGGAATACCCCTTTAAGCTATCCATAAGTAAAGAGTGAAGTAGATCCCTTTACACTCTATTGATTTATTTAACCATTACCCACCTGATCGAGGAATTGATATCACCCTTTGAGACATTTGAGAAATCAATAGAGATATATTATGTAATCCTCTCACAATAAGCTGCATGACTTTCTGGCAGTTGGAGAATTAAATACAAAAATAAAAAATACTTTTTAGAGAACAAACCGGGAGAAGTGCACATATAACATGTTTTTATCCTGGCTCTGAGTCATGTAACTAGGACAGACACATATGTAAGTATATGGTGCTGTTTTTTTTTTTTTTATTGAGATACACTTTAACAGGTTTACTTACTGGTAAGTTAAGTGGAGTTAAGTTGATAAGTTTATGCAATCTGCAGATCATTTTCTGTAGAGAAAAGAGACCAATACACAAGCATTTCTCACAGTCCCTTAGGGCTGCCATCTTTTATTGAATATGGGTGGTGAGTCCCAGCACCGCACACACTGTACTCACTGGTACCAGTGATATGATATACTGAAGGTGTCTAGTATATGTTTCCTTGAGTTGTCTCCTGCCCTTCTATAAAATACATTTTTACATTTTTTTCCTGACATCAAAAGGGTTTGTTTTCTTAGCTATCTCTAAAGCTAAATAGGGTATTTTGCACCATTTTCTTGGTGATGAAAACCCCCAAATTCACAAAGCTGGAATTTTGGGATTTGTTAAACCAAATTTATAGCATGAAGAAATTGATTTTGTTTGTTCAACATAAGTTGTCTGCCTTTTGGGGGATTTGGTTGCCTTAAAACATTTTCTGTGAGTCCCCAGATCTGCAAGGTTTTTGGCCTAAGCTTAGTGAAGAGACTTGTATACATTTTCCACCTCTTTACATTCTTCCCTCTCACCCAATTTTTTTTTTTGCCCAGTGTTTCCTTTGTCTTGCTATGTTGTATCTTGTCTGTCTTTGTTGTGTTTTCTCTATGGAGGTGAGTAGGCATACCCTTAAAGCACTCCAGTAAATTAACCAATCGCTGACGCATCCAGGTATAATGACGGACATCACATGGCCAGCCAACCAATTAACGGCTAATGCGAGACATTGCATTGGACGGTAACTGAATACGCGGGCATGTGTGGCCACATCACCCAAACCCATAAGCGCTGGACACCAGTAACCGAGTTTTGTAATTCTTGCAGCAATACTGGAGCAAGGAAGATAAGATGAGAGGGTTGTTTTTTTACTGCCCCCTTCTCAGAGCTGTTTTTCACAGCATTTAATGATATGCTTCACAGCAGGACCCATGGACATAGATGACAATGTAAAGAAGCTGTCCCCTTCACATGAATTGTAACCTTTTTAGGAGTCATTCTACAGGAAAGTGTGGAGACTGTATTATGAGCAAAAGCTATTGTGTGTATTTATCTTGCTAGTGTCACCCTTTAGTACACTCATAGTCTCTGCTGTGAAGAAGGACACTACTGGAAAATTATCTGTACAGAACCAAGATAGCGTCATAGCAGGATGGTCCCGGTGGCTGCTGGAACCCATGGCTAATGTCAGACATCACTGTTCACAATCAGGAGCGGACTGACAGTCCATTTGGATTTAGTCCAAGAGCCCAGCCGGGTAAAGGGCCCGCTGCTGCTGCTACTGGGAATCAAGGAAACTTGTCCCGGATCCCCAGGCAGGCAAGTGCAGCTTTCAGCTGTATGCACGGCTTATGCACATACAGCAGAAAGCCTCCACTCAGTGTCAGCCGCATCTGCGGCATACACTGGGAGGAGACGTGACCTCCGCTCCCACGCAGCACGCAGTGCAGGTGCCGATGATGTTACTCATTGGCACCTTTCCTGTGAAGGCTGAAGAATGCAGCTGGCGGAAGACCTGAGGAGATCACTGTATGGGACAGGTGAGTATATGTTTTTGTTTTGTTTCTTACTTTTGTTTTATTTCAACTGGGAGGGGAGGGGGCCCCACATACCTGGCTGCCTAAGCACCTGGCCCACATACCTGGCTGCCTAACCACCTGGACAACATACCTGGCTGCCTAACCACCTAGCCCACATACCTGGCTGCTTAACCACCTGGATCACATACCTGGCTGCTTAACCATCTGGCCCACATACCTAGCTGCCTAACCACCTGACCCACATACCTGGCTGCCTAACCACCTGGCCCACATGCCTGGCTTCCTAAACAACCGGCCCACATACATGGCTGCCTAACTAACTGGCCCACATACCTGGATGCCTTACCACCTGGCCCACATACCTGGCTGCCTAACCACCTGGCCCACATAACTGTCTGCCTAACAACCTGGCCCACATACCTGGCTGCCTAACCAACTACCTGGCAAGTTACCTACCTACATATCTGGCTACCTAATTACATTATTAGCTATCTACTTGGCTACCCACCTGCCCTTTTTTGTGCAGGACACCAAGCAGGGCATTATAACAGCTTGGGGCCTATAGATGGGGAGACTGTGTAGAAGAGGGGACAGCACTGGAAAAATGCGAGTCCAACATGCTTTCCTGAAGTCGACATGGAGGTCTGATCCGGACAGAGAGGAAAAGGAAAGAGGACGACGCCAATCAGAAAAGATGTCTGTGAGTGCCCTAGATGTAACTGTAATCACTTATATGGTGTTTATATATTGTGTACAGATGGTATCTACCTCTATATGGTCCTGTATATAATCACTTATATGGTATACTGATCCTGTGTACAGCTGATATCTACCGCCATATGGTCCTGTATGTAATCACTTATATGGTATACAGATCCTGAATACAGCTGGTATGGGACAATACTGGTCTGTGTATAGTAGTGTATAGTAGTACAGTATAGCGGTATTATCCAGTTATTGTGTTGTGGTATATATTTCCTCCTTGTACACCGGTATTATTGGTCATAGAAAATTATCTTACCTATGTTAAAGTGTTTAATATTATATATATATATATATATATATATATATATATGTGTGTATATCATTTTTTATTTGTGTGTAGGGGTGGGCCATGAGGAGGGATATGGGTGGGATAGGGGCATGACAGAGGTGTGGCCAGGGGCGGAGTCTCACATGGGGCCCTTGCTTTATTTGATCTGTTCGCCCTTGCTCATGGTGATGTCAAGCATTAACTCCTTAAAAACAATTATCCCGGCTGCTCATTTGGGCTGATCAGGACACCCACAGTAAACACAGATTCACTCACTCCATGAGGGCTCCGGTCCGTGCTGTCATCTTCTAAAATCCTGCCTCTAGAAACCATGATTTCATTAGAGGCGGGGCTTTAAGAGAAACAAAAACAGTAAATAGCCATCTAGAAAGATAGCTGCATACTGTATAGCTCAGAAGGTGTTAAATTGTAATGCTCAGCATTGCTAATTAACCCATTCAGCACTGGTCCAATGCAGAGCGCTCACCCCAGCATTGGGGGACACTATACAATGACGTATAGACATCGGTGGATAGTGTCCCCAAAGGATTAAGGAGGGATGCAGGGCATCTCTCATTCCAAATTTCCCGAAATTATAAATTCCCTGCACAGTCCATGCCAGCAGGGCACAGAACCTTTATACCAGCTTTTGACTAGGGTGATTTTTGTGTTACTTTTACAGCACTTTTTAAAAGTCACACATAATACATCCCTAATTTGTTGCCTTAAGATGATCATAAATATTTTTTTAAAGGAAATTGTAAAATGTCACATATTCTATGATCTGTACATGGCATTTTCAATGCACTATACAGTAAATATTAAATGTTAACACTTCTATTAAATATTAAAAACATATGAACAAAATTAGTGCTGGTTACGTAACCATTTGACACAGTTGTGTGTCATTTTCCTGAGCATAAATGCATAATCACTTTCACTTCTGTAACAGATTATTACAGGGGCCAATGAAAACCTAGATTTCAATCAATGTTTTTATCTTTATTACATATCAGCAAATCCTATACTATATCGGCACTAGGAAGGTGTAGTGAGGATGTTGATGCAATCTGCCTCCGTTCAATTGTTTATTAAATAATTCACATGGCTGCATATGAGATACGTGACATGAGTTGTAATATACTTACCTGGCAGCATTCCAGTGATGGGCACAGTATCCACAGCTCTGCGATGCTGTGCACATTGTTACATTGCTATAGCTAGCAGGGATAAATGGCCAACCACAGAGCAGAGAGGCCTGGACAATCCCGCTCAATCCCAGCATCCCATGCTCTCTCAGCCTGCGATATTTGAACAGACACCTGCTGTACACAGGTGCCTGTGATTGTTTGTTCCTAAGCATCACTAGTGTTTCTTTTGTTTCTACTCACCTACTGTGTATTTGACTTCCTGCTTTGTATCTTGTTGACCCCTCTGTCTTCTGATTTTTACCCTCATAAACTCTCTTAGCTATTGAAATGAAACTTTGAAGACCAGTTGCCTGCCAATTCTGCTGCTCTGTGACCTCCTGGATTTGAACTCTTGGACTGTACCCTGGCTATCCATTGGCTTCTTGCTCTGCAACTACGTGACCTACAGGTATTAACTCTGATTGGCCTTTCTCTCCATTTGTTATCTTAGTGTTCTCTTACACTGAGCTAGGAAAGGACAATCATTATGTTTGGGGTCACCCTTTTCAGGGAGAGTGCTCCAAGTGGGCAGGGATGGGGGCACAGGTGGAGATTAGGCAGTCCTAATCTCCACTTCCACCCTTGTATCTGCCTACTTGGAGCAATTGTCCGTAAAAGGGTGACCCCCAACCATAGTGATTGTCCTTTCCTAGCTAAGTGTAAGAGGGTACTAAGATAACAGGAGGAGGGAAAGGTCTAACTATCTAACTCTATATATATATATAAAATTCAGTTAAATTTTTTTGTGACCTGCTGTCATTGGATCTTACTAAATTGATTTAGTTTGTTACATATGCAACAGGTTCTAACATACTGTACTAAGTACCCTAAATATTTTTCAAATATTCTTCAAACAAACACTGCACCTTCCTGTCACAGACTAAAAGTAAACTTTAAAGGTTGGCTATCCTCTACTCACAAGTAACCCCTGTCTGTTTTGCCAACATGGGCACAATCCAAAGGATAAACAGTGCTCTACAGTATAATTTCTTACTCCTCACTCAGGCTCATATTTAGAAACAACACGTTCCCCAAACAGTCCACACACCCAAGACCACAGATGCTGCCACCTCTTCTTGAATATGGGTCATAAGTCCAAAAACCACACACATTGTACTCACAGGTGCCAGTGCACTCTAAGGGCTCGTTCACACTATGGAAATTCTTCTTGGAGTTATGCCGAGTGGAATTCAGCTTGCATACTCTTGAAATGGTGCTACCCGGTATAAGCCCTTATTTCATGTGGAATTTATCTGAAAAAATAAGTTGAAAAAACGAACAAACCTATGTCACCAAAGTGCACAAAGACTGTTATATTTGTACACTGCAGCATTGGGGTGGGTTTCAAATAGGATCCACCTCCTCCTGGGTCAGACCAAGAGGAAAGCAAAGCATTACTAATAACCAATGACAAAAATGTCTTTCAAACATCAATGATGATGATGAACTATTATAAAATGAACTTTAACTGGAAGATGTTGCAATGACAGGCATCCTTTTACAAGTCATATTATTCGCATGATCATTTGAGTAGTAAGCATTATGGTTTTGTAACTAAAAGGAAAGCAGAAAATAATATGGCTGGAGTTAAACCTGTTGAAGGTTTGTTCAAAAAGCTTAATACATTTAAGCTCTGGTCATATTTTATAATGGAACATATCCCACCAGTAAAGTTACAGCCACCAGGGTCTATTTAGTGGGAGGACATTTACATAGAATAATTCTGCGTAACTTTATTATCAGATCACAGGGAGGTGTCAGGAGGTGTGTAGGTGTCAGAGGCATTGCATTGATACAGTCAGATGGTAATTGGATTACAAAGGAGAGGTCTAGGAGAATGCTTATATATAACAGAATTAAAGGGGTATTCAGGGTTTATACATCTTATCCCGTTTCCAAGGGATAGGGGATAAGATGTATGATCACACGCCACCATTCATGTCTATGAGAGGTGGCGTGACGCCACTAGGGGAGTGGCTGTGATGTCACGTCTCCGTCTCGGAGGCAGCACCTGGCACAGAATGCCAGGGGCTGCACCAAGATCATGAGGGTCCCCAGCAGCGGGACCCCTGCCATCATACATCTTACCCCTGGATAGGGGATAAGATGTATAAAGCCGGAATACCCCTTTAAAGAGACAGAGAGGAAACAGAGCAGGACGTGCATTTGGAAATATCACAATGTCTGTACCAATATTTCAAAAGTAAATTCTAGTCTAGTTTTTTTAAGAACCGGATTAGAAAAAGGGCAACATCTATATGCGTGAATATCAATATTTAATTATTCCATGTTGTCAATATTTAATTATTCCATGTTGTTAATATGTAGGCTACTAGAAACGTTACCACTACCTCCATGACAAAATGTGTACCAGGAAAAAGTGTACAGAAGACATGAACCTAGACATCGAAAGGGTGTGTTAGATTGGTGACATTTATTTTCATTAGAACAATCGCATTTACAACTACAAGCAGATATGTTAATCACCCTTGGCTGCAGCAATTCACAAGTGACACAGAATAGCAATTACAGCACAATTAAAACATTAGGTAGAATCTCTTAAGTAAAAGGCACATTGCATCCAATTAAGAAACATCATTAAAGGGGCTAAAAAACACATAATGGGCTTATGTATTCGGTGATGACCTATTGAGAGCATTAGCAGGTTGTAACCTCTTTTGATTATGATGCTGAATTGACAGCCTATGTAGCCTGATTTCATTGGCTATACAATACAGTTTGGTTTTACCTTGAGTCCAATCAGGTTAAAAGATTAAAGGTGAACTGCGGTACATGAGTACTTATCCCCTATCCACAGAATCCTGTGGATAGGGGATAAGTGTCTTATCACGGTAGCCTGACCGCTGGTAAGGATAGAGGATAAAATATCTAATCACAGGGGTCCCGCCAGATCTCTAAGATGTCTAAGGCCAGAATACCCCTTTAATATCTTATCTCATCTAGGTCAAGCTAGAAGGAGGAAATTGCATATCACTTCAGTCATTTCCCATGACTTTTTTCCATGAAGCCACCTGCTCCAAATGTATTTTCAATGTTACAAAGTAATGTAATTTCAAGTATTGTAACATATCAAGTGATATGTTAGCTTGGAGTTTTCCCTTCTGACTGATGAATCATCCTAATGTTGACTTGGTCAGTGTCAGACTTGGAAAGAGGTGCTTGTGAAAGGAAATTGATCTGTTGTGTATAATAACCTTGTCAGATTTCTACATTTTGGAGTCTGCATCAATGGAGGAACCCATGTTCTTGGGTCAAACATCTCTATCTTAGCAAGTGAGAACCTGTCATTTGACTAGAGTTGTTTGGACATACGGATAAGGACTAGTTAGGGAAAGTCCATAGGACTTGAAGCTAGGCCTGATTTATATCTTCTTGAAAAAGAAAATACAGTAAAAGTCTTTAGACACCTTTGAAAAGCATTTATTTAGTTTTACTCTGCACTTAGTAAGGTACAAATAACATTTTCTTGATAGGTCATTATTAAAAATGTTGCCTTTTTTTGCATCTACAGTCATGTGCAGCTTGCTGTGTGGGTTTTGTTTTCAGTTTACTTGTACACAGTTATCTTGTGATCATCACAGGCAGATATACAAAGACATATTGATAACACAGGATACATGAGCACTAGAGGACCTTTACCCTTTTGTTAGATCTGCCATATTTATATATATATATATATATATATATATATATATATATATATATATAGTGTAGGAAGTGTACTGAAGAGCTGATTGCACATCATATATAGGGTGTAAGTAGTGCACTCAAGAGATGAGTGCACATTATACAGCCAAGATTTACCACTAATGACTGTCATCAGCGATTACACTGATACTAGTCATTTAACCATTTTAATACCACAATCAATAGCAATTGCAGCATTTAAATGCTTAAATCACAGGTGCCGTGCCTGTCGGGTGTCTGATCGGACCCCCGCAATGGGATCACGGAGTACTGATTAGTTACTATAGCAGCCAGAGACATTTTCTGAATCTGCTAAAACAGTCTGCCTCAGACTTGAAATCTTATATCTATGGAAACTCTTTAAAACTCCAGATTCCATTAATGCCTATCTGCACCCACGCCACATTCATGTTGTGGGATGGTGGGATAAGGAGAGGTCAAAAGTCTTAGATGCAGTGGTCTTTATTGACTGTGGCATCAAATGGGCTAAATGGTTTTTCAATTCCACTTCTGCAGGATAGGCCATCAATAACTAATCAGCAGTGGTTCTGACATTTGGCACCCTCACCAATATGCTGTTTTGCAGGACTGCTGTAATTGGATCTCTTTGTGGCTACTTTTAACAAGGCCAGAAGCAGTTGCTGCAGTAACTAGGCCCAGCCACTAAAAACTGTGGCTGCTTTTGGTTCTGCTCATAGTGTAGATCCAGCTGCAGCAGCTCTGCAGAACAGCTAGTCATGGGGGTGCTGGATGTCAGCATCTCGCTGATAGGGTATTGGTGGCTTATAAGCCATCAATATGTGAAAATGGAAACCCCCATTTAAGTGTTTGAGATCCTTACAACCATCAAGAACCTGGCTGTCAGTTATTACTCTAAACTCCTGTTATAGTGGTGTTTCTATCTCTGCAGAAAGAGAAGTCCAGAAACTGTTATAATAGGACTAACCGACGATTGTCTTTTATCCATCTAAAATACTTTATACATACTGATGACATTTAATTAGTAAAAGTGTCAAAAATTGTCAAATTACCCTACATTTACATTACTGCAGATATAATTTACAGGCATTCATTTAATGAGGGTGGTATTTCCATTTTATATAAATGCAATTATCTTCTTTGAACCCTTTGTCCCTTTTAAAGTAGAAACTGTCATTTCGTTTCCTTTTTTGTTTAAAAAAAATGTTTCCATTTACGCTATTTTAATTTGACTTAATGGATCATGATACATACGGCACAGAACACAGAGAAACACTTGAGGCACAATTCTGTGACCTAAATTAGAAAGCTTGATGAAAATTTCAGAAAACCTTCTGGTAAAAACAAGGTTAATAAACAGCACTAGTATAACTGTTAGAACTGGGTGCTTTTGATACGTATACCTACTGAGGGATGATTATTTTTGTCTCCCAAATTATCCCAAACGGTCAGTCTGAACTCTGCAGGTATTTTGATATGAACGAAAGAATTGTTCCCATCCTAGAAAATTTAGCAATCCTGGACAACCCGGCTGCTTTCAAGCATAGACCGCACAATATGTAAATATTTCAAAAGATTAAATAAAATAATCAAACATGCTACTTATGGAATCTAGTTGTTGTAATTGGCTTCCATTAATAAATTAGAATTCTTCATATTTCCTGCTATTGCATGTAATCTAATACCATGTTCAAGAGCCTACCTTACAGATCATCAAGTTGAGAATTATGCATTGTTTTATGGTAAGTGCATAATTGACAGAGATTCAAGTTGTACCCCATTTAAAGTAGCAATTCCAATTTTAATTTTATTCGATTGAGCGTCATAAACAAAATATGTTGATATTCAGAAAACCCAATGTACTTTGCAGGATTTTATTTTGCCACTTATACACACTGGATATGATTGGCACACTATTAAAATTTCTTATCAAGTGGGCTTCAATTGTTGAAGGATTTCCCAGGACACAGGCGCAAAGCACTCACCATATGTTTATTTGCTGATTCAATACAAACCCTTGAGAATATTAAAGGTCCATGCTTATTAATAGACCACACATAGCATTCACAAATACAACAGTTATATCTCTTTCATTTAGAAATTGTTTGTTAAAATGAATGCTTTATCTGTAAAATAAAAGAAGCTTGATGTACTGTGTCTATGTTGTAATGCAGATCTTAGTGTATTGTATACATACATCTCTAAATGTTTACATTATCATGATACAAGGTTAAAGGAAATATGCAGCCATAACAACTTATCCTCTATCCACAATTCTATGGGAGAGGCGGGGAGGCAGCATTCTTGCTCTAACAGAGCGGCAATGCCGGGGCCCGTTTGGGAGATCGCGGGGTTTCCAACCCCCCACCCCCGCGATCAAACACTTATCCCATATCCTGTGGCTGCAGTTGTCCTTTAAATATAGAAGGATTAACACTCAGATTTATGGATATTAGACACCATTTCAGTTTTTTTTTGTGTGTGTTTGTTTTTATACATTTGAGGCAATATCTTGCAATATATGTTTTCCATTTATTTCTAGAAAGAATATGTCTCAAATGTCCACAATGACAACAACATGTAAACTAATTTATTTCACAATAAAGGATATAAATAGTAATTGATTTGGAACCATTTTCTAGTGCTCGGAGGCAAACCCCCAACCCTATTACCCACAGATTAACTTCAGTTCCATATAGAGTTAAAGGAAATCTGACACCAGTGTCACCTGCCCTAACCTGTTGGTTTAGACATGCAGTGCTGGTGACACTGATGACAACGGTACTTACCTTGTCCCATTCCGTGCAGTCGTTCTTCGGTAATCTTCCCTGGTATCTTCAGCTCCAGGCCCGGCTTGGAGCATGGGCGGAGCTTAATGACATCACCACTGCTGTTCTCTGCTGGGTCCCACGGCGATGTCACTAAGCTCCGCTCATGCTCAAAGAAGATTACTGAAGAACGACTGCACAGACAAGATAAGTACAGTTGTCATCAGTGTCGCCAGCACTACATGTCTAAACCGACAGGTTAGGGCAGCTGACACTGGTGACAGATTTCCTTTAAAAAAAATAAAAATAAAATATATATATATATATATATATATATATATATATATATATATTTCTTGTAGATTTTGGTCAAACTAAATACAATTATATCACATGATCAGAGATTCGTCTGTATTTATATAACCCCCATTAATGTCCCTTAATACCTAAAGGATTTTACAAAGGAAGAGGTATTCCTCTCTAATCCCTAGGTGTCTCCATAATAAGCCTCCAGGTCTGCCAAGTCTGTGAGGTAGGATCCAATAGGTTGCTTGTGCATGTAACACCAATATACAGAATACACAGTAATACATTATTGCAACACATTATATAGAAATAATCAAAGGTTTGCAAATTGAAGTCCCAAAGTGGGACCAGAAATATAGTTAAATTATGTAATTTTTTTATTACAAACCTTCAATTTCTGTACAGTGGTTCCTCAACATACGATGGTAATTTGTTCCAAACGAGCCATCGTTTGTCGAATCCATCGTATGTTGAGGGATTCGTGCAATGTAAAGTATAGGAAGCTGTACTCACCTGTCCCCGCCGCTATGGACTGCGTCCCGCCGCTCTCGATGGTGTCCCCGCCGCTCCCGATGGTGACCCCGGGCCTCCGCTGGGCTCTCCTGGTCTTCTCGGGTCCTCTGCTGGGCTCTCCTGGTCTTCTCTGGTCCTCCGCTGTCTTCTCCGGTCCTCCGCTGTCTTCCGCAAGGCCTTACTGGGCCTACGTAGCGACGTCATTACGTCGCTGTGTATGCCGTTCCTATTGGATGATGGGATGGCGTACGCAGCTTCGTATTGACGTCACCGGAGAGGGCCGAGAAGAGACCAGAGGACCAGCGCTGGACCCGAAGGGCACCCCGGAGCATCGTGGAGGGGTAAGTAATACTCACCGCACCACACGGGGAACATTAAGCTGCTATAAGGCAGCAGCTTAAGCATTTTGCACTGCCGGATAACACTTAATGCGATGGCCCCGACATAAAAAAGCATCCTATGTCGATGCTGACATCGACATGCGATGGCCTCTGAGAGGCCATCGTATTTCAATTTGATCGTATGTCGGGGCCATCATATGTCGGGGGGTCACTGTATGTGGTTATGCTAAATTAAACAAATTTCAATATAGACTGAGTTCTTAGGGGATAAATGACTATAACCTGGTATTAAATGGCTTTATGTGTGCTATCGTTATTGTTTTATGCAAAGTCATGTCATTTATGACATTTATGCCCTTCCTATATATATTTCCAGAGTAGCAGAAATAGAGATTTACCAGACTAGATATCTTTTTTCTAGCTTTGATAAGCCTGTGTCCACTTCTTAAATCTATGACATTAGACTGCAGTGTATTCTGCTGCTGCTGGAGCCCAATCATTAAAACATTTAATAACCTTTTTCACATTTTGTTATGCTGCAGTCTTGGGCTTAAAATAAAAGTAAAAAATAAAAAATCACCCATCATTCTTTACCAAATAAGCCATAATGAGAAAGTGAGCACAGAATGTTTGAAATCTTTGTTAATTCATCGAAAAGGAAAAACTAAAACTTTACATTGACATACATTTTCAGACCCTTCACTCAGTTGAAGCACCTTTGGCAGTGATTACTAGTGTTGAGCGGCATAGGCCATATTCGAATTTGCGAATATTCGTGAATATATTGACGAATATTCGTCATATATTCGGTAAATTTGCATATTCATAATATTTGCGTTAGCATATACAAATTAGCATATGCGAAAATTCGCATATCCAAAAATTTGCATATGCAAATTTTCGCATATGCGAAAATGCACACGCCAATCTCACACTGTAGCATTAGACCCTTCTCTACACCACACAAGCTGGAATCAGAGAGGGATGATCACTGGAATGTGTACTGAAAAAAAAAATAAGCGAATATTCGTAATTATGAATATATAGTGCTATATATACGATATTCACGAATAAAATTCATATTGCGAATATTCGCGAGCAACACTAGTTATTACATGTAATGATGCGATGCTCAGAATTGAGGGGAAAAAATTCAATCTTTTATCTTCAGACCAAAAAATCTTGTTTCCCACAGTCTTAGATTCATTTAGGTGCTTTTTACTAAACCCCAGATGGGTTGTCACGTGCTACTGATGAGATAAATTTTGTAGAGGTGTGGGGTACATAATCCAAATCCCAATTGTTAGGTAAATACCATAATACCATGCTATTGTATTTAATAAGTAAAGTTGCTGTCCTCTATGCTATAACCCCTGCATGACCCAGCAATTATTTTTTTTTATTTTTTTTTTGGGGGGGGGGCACTTTTTTTGCTCCTCACATTCTCATACCTATAACTTTTTATTTTCCACTGAAAAAGTTGTATTAGGGCTTATTTTTTTGTGGAGAAAGTTGAACTTTTCGTTGGCTTTTTATTTTATGATTTAATGTATTATGGAACCAGAAAAAAAATAATATAAGTAAGGCAACATTTTTATAAATAGGGAATTGTGCAATTTTGTAGGGACAATTTTTTTTCAAAGTTTACAATATGGTAAAGGAACAAAGTCCAGCTCACCTCCCCAAGTACGGTGCACGGACCTGTGCCCGGCAAGGCACACAGCAATTTCTGAAATGTAGATGATGGTCCAGCACTTCGTGAAAAAGGCAGCTTTACTGAAGATCACATGACACTGATGAAAACGACTAGGAATGAGCTAATCGAATCTGACGAATCCAAATTCATTACGAATTTCAGGAAAAAATCCATTCACAACAAAAGCGAATATTGCCACGATTCGATCACGCAAATCGCTTAATTGAACTCCATTTGGTGTGGTCCAGGCTCCAGGGGCCGGGTATCTGAAATTGCGGATCCACATGGCGGATCCACAAGGAATCCTGGGAAGGCGGGAACAAGGTTCAACAGGATTACCCTGAATCACATGCAGCATGCAGCCTATCAGCAGCCAGCCACCCCTGTGATGTCACAGCCCTATATAATCGGCAGCCATCTTGTGGCCACTCACATCAGTGTTCTATTGCAGAGAGAGAGAGGGACAGAGAGCAGTGTGTTGCACAGAAAAGCTTTTTTACAGCAGCGATTCACCTCAAGCCCAAATCGAGCCTAGAAGCACTGATAGGGAAGGGAGAGAGATTGAGAGAGAAAATGCAATTGCGGGGTGTATTACAGCAGCAATTCACATCAAGCCCAAATCCAGCCTAGGAGCCTAGATAGGGAAGGGAGAGGGATTGAGAGAGAAACTGCAATTGTGGGTGTATTACAGCAGTGAATCCCCTCAAGCCCAAATCCAGCCTAGAAGCACTGACAGGGATAGGAGTGAGATTAAGAGAGAAAGTGCAATTGTGGGTGTATTATAGCAGTGATTCACCTCAAGCCCAAATCCAGCCTCGAAGCATTGATAGGGAAGGGAGTGAGATTGAGAGAGAGTGCAATTTTGGGTGTAGTACACAGAGACTGTGTGCTGCAGCACTGGTGTGTACAACAACTGAAAAGCTAATATTAGCCAGCCAGTTTGGGTGAGCAGAGCACTAAAAGCGTATTGTCCTCTATTAAGTGTAACATGTGCGTACATCTAAGTGGTGTACCATTTTGTTCTTGTTAAAGTCTCAAGGGCCTAGTTAATGTGAAAGACCAGCCAAAAGTACACACCTACTGGTGTTGACAAATGCTGTTTTAAATGTATTGGAGAGCATTGTATTCCCCTCATAAGTGCATACCACATACATACATATACATGGTATACCATTTTGTTCCTGTTAAAGTCTTAAGGGCCTAATTACTGTGAAAAGTCAACCAAAAGTACACACCTGCTGGTGTTGTAGACAAATACTGTTTTAAGCGTAGTGGAGCGCACTGTACTCCCCTCATATACGCACTAAGTATGTCAGGCAGAGAAGTGTCACATGTACAGAGGAGCGGCAGAGGCCTAAATTCATCAGAGGCAGGCAGAGGTCACCATAGACTTGGGGCAAGTGGCAGCAGGAGTCGCAGCGAGAGGCCTGAGCTCCCGTTATCAGCTAGCGGTCATGTCTCGACCAGCAACCCATCTGCTGTCATTGACTGGTTAACTTGGTGATCCACTTCCTCAAAAGTGACATCTGACACCCCCAGTCAACAGTCGGTGGGTTCTTCAGACTCAACCATCAGTTGGCATGGCCCAGAAGCAGTCCCTGTCCTCCAATTGCCTTTGTCCTATGCTGTTCCCTCCCCCATAGAAGTATCCTTTGCTGTGGGTTCAGCTCCACTTTTTAGTAAGGACTATCTACTAGAGGTCAGCAGCTACTGCCCAGCCAAGAACTGAAGGAGACCTCCCCCTCTTCCTTCGCTAGGCGGACAAGTATTGATGAGGAGAGTGGCATGGTAGGTGGTGATGATGAAGCCGATCACACTTGGGAGCTGGGTGCAGAAGGGGCTTCATCATCATCATCAGGAAAAGAGGGTGGCAGGTTGCCCATGATGCAGCAGTTGAGCCAACAAGGTGGTAGCATGGTTTGGAGTCAGCATGGTGGCAGCAGTGGGTGCGGACTGTTGGGGGGAAATTCAACTACTCTGCGGTGTGGCAATTGTTCATCAAGTATCCGGAGGATGTTAACATGGCCACATGCAATTTAAAAAAATATCTTTAATCTTTTCAATTGTGAGGCCCTTTGGTCTGGTCAGGCTGCCGCCACCTCCAGGCTGTGTCATTCTGTCACCATATGGTCTCCTTTTGCTGCTGCCACCTCCTGGCTGGGTCATTCGGACACATTTTGGTCTCCTCATGCTGGTGCCACCCCCAAGCTGTGTCATTGTGCCACCATGTGGTCTCCTCATGCTGCTCGGACATTACCTAATCATTATGGTAATCTTTTTAAAATCTTCAATTTAAATTTGAAAATATATCTTTAATCTTTTGAGTTGTGAGGCCCTATGGTCTCCTCATGCTCATGCAGCTGGGACATTACCTAAAACATTTTATGGTAATCTATTTCAAATCTTCAATTTAAATTTGAAAATATATCTTGAATCTTTTCAATTGTGAGGCCCTGTGTTCTTCTCATGCTGCTGGGACATTACCTAAAAAATGTTTTGGTAATCTATTTAAAATCTTCAATTTAAATTAGAAAATATATCTTTAATCTGTTCAGTTGTGAGGCCCTCCTCATGCTCATGCTGCATGGACATGACCTAAAATCTTTTATTGAAATGTATTTAAAATCTTCAATTAAAATTTGAAAATATATCTTTAACCCCTAATGACCAATGACGTAAATGTACATCCTGGTTTGGCGGGACTTCGCGCACCAGGACGTACATTTACGTCCTGTGTATGACCGTGAGCATCGGAATGATGCTCGCGTCATACGCGGCAGGTTCAGTGATCGTGCTTATGTCCACCATTAACCCCTCAGATGCTGTGATCAATACAGGGTGTGCATTTTTTGTTACCATATTTTTTCCTTTTTATAATGGATCTGGGTGTAATTCAAAATCCAGCACATCCCGTTGTAACTTGAGCTTTTTAGTCTCCATAATTTGTTCCTCTAACTTTGCTATACGATCATTAGTTTTACTTAATAAATCATTTTAATCAGTCATACCTTTAAAAGGTTTCAGTTCCTGATGTAGTTTATCAATCTTCCCATTCAGGGACCCCAGCTTCTTTGTTTAATATTTAACAATAATGTTCATGAAACGTGTGGAACAGTCAGTAATGGCAGCATTCCATTCAGTCAACATTTCTTTGCAAAAAATGGTGGTGGGGATTTTTTAAATGCTTAACCCCCTCGGAATAATGTCCTTGGAGATATAGTTAGTTAGCGTGGTACAATCCCACCAAATTCTGGTCTCTTGGAGCTGTAGTTTTTCCAAATTGTGCATTAAAACTCTCAAGTTGACAGAGTGGTATCTTTTGTACCTGATGCAGAAAACTAGTTAGCAGCTTTCTGTGCACGATCCATGTTGGCAAATAGAAGATCCAGTCTGACCCAATGTAGTTGTAAGTGTGTAACCAGTGCGTGTAGGAGTTGGCAAACTCCAATGAACGATGATGAAATCAGCTGGAATAGCTGGAAACTTTCTCAAAGTATATGAACAAAGTACAGCTGACCTCCCCAAGTACAGTGCACGGATCTGTGCCCGGCAAGGCACACAGCAATTTCTGAAAAGTGGACGATGGTCCAGCACTTTGGGAAAAAAGGCAGCTTTTTTGAAGATCACATCACACACTGATAAAAACCACTATACCATCAGACGCTTATCGAGTGCATGCGCTCTTCGGTTGTATCAGTCTGTTCACAGGTGAGGGTTTAAATACCTGTTTATGGGGCAGATTTAACATACACTCCAAGTGCCCCCCACCTCACCGGGGATAAGACCGACCATATAACAGTTGAACAGTATGATAAAATACATAAAATCAACAAAGTTAAGACATTGTGGATCAAACAGCATGAGGAGTAAGTTCGGTAAGCTGGCAGAACTCAGTAATGAAATAGTAATTCTCGGCGGACATTCATTCCTGATGGGGCAGGCATCCCTAATGTAAAAAAATCCCCAACACAATTTTTTTAAATAAATGTTGACTGAATGGAATGCTGCCACTGCTGACTGTTCCACACGCTTCATGAACATTATTGTTAAATATGAAATGAAGAAGCTGGAGTCACTGAATAGGGACATTGATAAACTACCCCAGGAACTGGAACCTTTTAAAGGTATGGCTGATTATAAAAATTTACAAAGTAAAACTAATGATTATATAGCAAAGTTAGAGGAACAAATTATGAAGACTAAAAAGCTCAAATTACAATGGAATGTGCGGGATTTTGAATTAAAGCAACAATATGAATGAGTACATTGGGAATTATTATTTTTTGAATCTGAAATAAGTCAGACTCACTACTTCAAAAATGTTTTACACCCTTAAACACTTAAGTTTTTAATTTATAATTTACCCCACATGTGAGCACTTCAGCAGTTGAGTTTTTAGATTTATTAATTACCATCACCCCAACAGGTCTTGTAAGCAGTACATATCATAAGCTAGTGGCCAAGGATGGCTTTATTTAACACACCAGCTGCCACCTGCCACGGTGGCATCTAAATGTACCTACCAGTCAGTAAGGACACCTTAAAATAAATTGTACAATTCCTGAACAATTTGAAAAAGAAGCTGTGATTCTAACAGAGAAATTTGTTTAAAAAAAAGATACCCTATCAAAACGCTACAGAACTCTTTAGAGAAAGTTAGGTTGTTAGACAGAAGAAAATTTTTTATTGTCAGAGAAGAAAGAATGTGGACCGACACCACCCACAAACAGTTCAGGAAGAATTCACAGCGTGCAGTAATCCGCTTACCCCCTCTGCGATCCCGTGCAGGCAGATGCAAACTGTAGTTATGTAGAAACCAATGGTGAAGAATTCCGCAGCACTCAGAAAATAATGCAGATAAAATCCTTACTTTATTGCCGCAACTGAATGGACAATTCACAGGCACAACTGTTGTGCCTGTGAATTGTCCATTCAGTTGCGGCAATAAAGTAAGGATTTTATCTGCATTATTTCCTGAGTGCTGCGGAATTCTTCACCATTGATCATTTTTTATTGGCTAAGACATCGAACCACCTACCAGTACATATAAACAGACTTCAAAACTCAATCTACCATTTAATACGCAATATCAACAGGTGGAAAAAATAATAAAAAGATACTGGCCACTGCTTAAACAGGACAGAATTTTGGGAGATTCTCTACCTGAGAGACCACCAATAGTTTACACTAAAGTGCCCAATCTGGGCATTAAAATTGCCCCTTCCATTAGACACAAAACACAAAATAGGTCCAATACCATTTTAGACACTAAAGGCTATGACAGGTGTGGCCATTGCCCTAGTTGTAAGATCACTAAATTCCCTAAAAAAGAGTTTCTTACATGTTCAAGCAAGGGGGTTATTTATCTAATTGAGTGTCCATACCACAAGCAGTATATAGGCAGGACCTCACGGCCATTGAAGACCTGCATTATGGAACACATGTACAATATTTGAAAAAAGAGAAATCACCCCCTTGCTTTACTCTACTACGAATTCCATGCTAGTGACCCAGGCCAGATAACATTCACTGCCCTACAATCGGTTAAACAAGACTGGCGAGGAGGCTATTACTTAGCTAAAATGTCCAAAGCTGAAACCCGTAAAATTTTCTAATTTGATTCACTTACTCCAAGAGGCTTTGAAGGGGCACTCTGCCCCTAGCATTTAATCCCCTATCGAAAGGATAGGGGATAAGATGTCAGATCGCAGGGGTCCCGCTGCTGGGGACCCCCGGAATCTCTGCTGCAGCACCCCGCTAATAATTACTGCACAGAGCCAACTCGCTCAGTGCATAATGACCGGCCATGGAGGGGCCGGAGCATCGTGACGTCACGATTGTGGGGGTGGGCCGTGACGTCACGAGGGGGCGGAGCCATGATGTCACGATGCTCCGGCCCCTGTATCACCGGTCATTACGCACAGAGCGAGTTTGCTCTGTGCAGTAATGATAGCAGAGTGCTGCAGCGGAGATCCTGGGGTCCCCAGCAGCGGGACCCCGCGATCTGACATCTTATCCCCTATCCTTTGTATAGGGGATAAGTTGCTAGGGTCAGAGTACCCCTTTAACATGGACTTCAAATTATTTGTTTTTTTATATGAGGGCTGAATCAGTAGGAGGGTGGGCCCTTCCTCACGGCCCATCGTTGTCAGGCTGTATTCCAGCACAAGGATCGACCCTGGGGATCTGTCCCACTCTAATATTTATCTATTACAACGTCTACTCTAGGCACCTCCGATTGACATATGTCGATTTTAGGTACCCCCAAATGTACGTTTTGAAATTTTTTGATCTCTCTTCCCCGTGCATATTTTTGGAAAAAGTTGCACTCCATCTATTTTTCATCTAATACATATTTTATGAATATACTGTTTTTCATGCTTATAATCAACACAACTACCTCTACCTATAGACAAATATCCTTGTTTGAGGTTCCTATATGTGGTCAACATCTTTATTGTATGTATCTATATTTTCTACTTCACATATATATACATTGACTGCACTACCCCCTTTCCTCCTTTTTTTTTCTTTATTTACACATCTTTATTGACACTGTTTTTATTTATTTATTTACACATTTTTTTTCTTTTTTTTTTTTACATATATTTATTTACAATTTTTTTTCTTTATTTACACATCTTTAGTTACACATTTTTTTCTTTATTTACACATCTATATTTACACCCTTTTTTTACATCTTTAATTACAATTTTTTTATTTGTAACATTTATTTATTACAGCGGCTACTCTAGGCACCTCTGATTGATATATCTCGATTTTATGTACCCCAAATTGACATGTTTGGACATTCTTCGATACATATATATAGGATCCACCCTAGTTTTTCCTGATCCACTCCAGTTTTTCCTTATCACTTTAAGAGCAGCACTAATGAGTAGGTCTATATAAAGCGCATATCCAGCCCTATGAGCACCTTACTGCAAATATCTATTTTACTGAAGCAGGAACCTTTGGAGGTGCCGAAACGTGTCTGCTATAGATTTAGCACTGCCAACACTGTAGTACTACTATACTACATTTTATCTTATATCGCTCTCTTCTAATAATTCTTTTTTTTATTTATTTTTTTTATTCCCTGTCCATACCTTTTGGGAAACTTCAGACCCGGCGCGCAGACTTTACATGAGGCGACTATATCTGCCGTGCTTGCACACTGCCATATGTGCCGGCCAGCGTAACAAGAACCACATACTGCAGTGCAAGAAGAACTACACACCTCAGCCAGTACTGCGGACCCAGTGAGATACCCCCACTTTGCCACATCCAGGTCTGCATACTAAAAGGGCTCGCATGCGGCCCATAATGAATATCTTTGCAGCCCGACAAAGATATTCATTTATCTGGTCAGGGCCGGATCAGCATTGGTGCTCCTGGAGCACCTGCTCCTGGGCTCCGTGCCCGCAGGGGGCCCCCGTCACATTCGGGGCATCCCTGTGTCTCAAAAAATATTTTCAGGACACAAGGATGCCCAGGTTACCTCTCTACGGCCCCGCTTTAACTTTAAAAAGTGTGACACATCAAACTTATTGGGAATTTCACAAGAAAAACAATGATGTGCTTGGTTTTAACGTAACTTTATTCTTTCATGAGTTATTTACAAGTTTCTGACCACTTATAAAATTTGTTCAATGTGCTGCCCATTGTGTTGGATTGTTAATGCAACCCTCTCCTCCCACTCTTCACACACTGATAGCAACACCGCAGGAGAAATGCTAGCACAGGCTTCCAGTATCCGTAGTTTCAGGTGCTGCACATTTCGTATCTTCACAGCATAGACAATTGCCTTCAGATGACCCCAAAGATAAAAGTCTAAGGGAGTCAGATCGGCAGACCTTGGGGGCCATTCAACTGGCCCACGACGACCAATCCATCTAGGAATGCGCTGACCTGACACCCATAATGTGGTGGAGCACCATCTTGCTGGAAAAACTCAGGGAACGTGCCAGCTTCAGTGCATAAAGAGGGAAACACATCATCATGTAGATTTCGCATATCCAATGGCCTTGAGGTTTCCATTGATGAAGAATGGCCCCACTATCTTTGTACCCCATATACCACACCATACCATAAATTTTTGTGTTCCAACAGTCTTAGTGGGATCTATCCAATGTGGGTTAGTGTCAGACCAATAGCGATGGTTTTGTTTGTTAACTTCACCATTCACATAAAAGTTTGCCTCATAACTGAACAAAATCTTCTGCGTAAACTGAGGGTCCTGTACCAATTTTTGTTTTGCCCATTCTGCAAATTCAGTGTGCCGATCTGGGTTATCCTCGTTGAGATGCTGCAGTAGCTGGAGTTTGTAAGGGTGCCATTTGTGAGAAGCTAATATCCGCCGAAGGGATGTTCGACTAATGCCACTCTCCAGTGACAAGCGGCGAGTGCTACGCTGTGGGCTCATGCTGAATGAAGCTAGGACAGCCACTGATGTTTCTTCATTAGTGACAGATTTCATGCGTCCACATTTTGGCAAATCCAACACTGAACCAGTTTAACGAAACTTAGCAAGCAGTTTGTAGCATGGGATATGGGTGGTCTCGTAGGGTGTCTTGCATTGAAATCTGCTGCAATGACCCGGTTATTGCGTTCCCCAGACATCAACACAATTTCTATCCGCTCCTCAAGTGTTAACCTCGACGACATGTCAATGGCTGTAAATGAAGAGAAACTTGTAATTAACTCATGAAAGAATAAAGTTACGTTAAAACCAAGCACATCATTCTTTTCTTGTGAAATTCCTAATAAGTTTTATGTGTCACATGACCCTCTTCCTATTGAAAAAACAAACGTTGGATTCAAAATGGCCGACTTCAATATGGCCGCCATGGTCACCACCCATCTTGAAAAGTTTCCCCCCTCACATATACTAATGTGCCACAAACAGGAAGTTAATATCACCAACCATTCCCATTTTATTAAGGTGTATCCATATAAATGGCCCACCCTGTATACTTCACCTAATGTGGGGGAACTATACTGCACCGAATGTGGGGGAACTATACTGCACTTAATGTGGGGAACTATACTGCACCTAATGTGGGGGAACTATAGTGCCAACCTAATGTGGGGGAACTGTACTGCACCTAATGTGGGGAACTATACTGCCAACCTAATGTGGGGCTGAAGCATGAGGAGACCATATAGTGGCTGAATGACACAGTGTGGAGGTGTTGGCAGCAGGAGGAGACCATATAGTGGCTGAATGACACAGTGTGGAGGTGTTGGCAGCAGGAGGAGACCATATAGCGGCTGAATGACACCATGTGCAGGTGTTAACAGCATGGGAAGACCATATAGTGGCTGAATGACACAGCGTAGATGACCCTGAAGCATGAGGAGACCATATAGTGGCTGAATGACACAGCGTGGAGGTGTTGGCAGCATGAGGAGACCATAAAGTAGCTGAATGACACAGCGTGGAGGTGTAGGCAGCATGAAGAGACCATATAGTGGCTGAATGACACAGTACCCGGTGATGAAGGTGGCTGGAATGTTTGTAAATGGGTAGCAGTGCCTTAAATCTGTTTGGCATTATCCATATTTGTGAAGTGTTGGTGTAGCACCATGGTCAATCTACTCTGATGCATGTGGCATTGGTGGGTGGAAATCCTGGCTGATCCATGCCTGATTCATCTTCACAAAGGTCAGTCTCTCCACATTTTTCGTGGACAGACGAGTTCTCCTTGGGTGACTATGGCCCTGGCCACATTAAACACCTACTTTAATGGCACACTACAGGCCGGGCAGGACAGATTTTCCAGGGCAAACACTGCTAGTTGTGGCCATTAATCAAGTTTGGCTGGGGGCGTGGCCTAGACGCCGAGCGAAGCAGACGCATGCTGCTGTAGCTCCGCACTGAATCCGTGCTTATCTTTATCCTGCCATCATCCTGGACTCCTTGATTTTGCCCCAAAGGCTCCGGAAACAAAGTGGATCTCTGGGGTCCATCATGCCGGCTAACAAGAGTGCGGTGGCTGCGGCTGCAAAGTTACAGAACTTTGCGCGCTCTCAGGGCCAAGATGGCACTGAACCTGTTGCTGAGCCACTTGCTGGCCCTGGACCTGTGCTCCACCCTTCTGCCTCCACTCCACCACTTAAAGAAGCAGGAGAATTGACGTTGGGTGAGGTCTCCACACAACTGTTAACGGCCATCACAGCCTGTAAGACCTCATTCACCAGCATGCTTGAGGAGGTGAAGATTGATATCGGTCTCCTGAGACACGACATGCAGAATCTCCGCGACCGGGTGAGACACGTGGAGGACTGTGTCTCCACCGTTGAGGACTCTGTGACACCCTTGCCTGCAGCTACTGCGAACCTTGAGAAATCTGCGACCCAGTGGATAGAGAAAGCTGACGATCTGGAGAACCGTCTGAGGAGGAACAACCTCCGCATCGTTGGTCTCATGGAGTGCTCGGAGGGTCAAGATCCTGGGCCGTTTGTGGAACGCTGGCTGCGGGAGCTCCTGCCGGACGCCCCCTTCTCTGCGGCCTTTGCGGTGGAGCGAGCTCATTGGGTGCTGACTCGTCCTCTCCCACCTGGGGCCCCACCGCGGCCCCTCCTGGCCAGGATGCTTAATTGTAACCACCAGGACCATGCTCTGGGACTCCTCCGTCGTTTGCCTGCAATTACCTATAACGGAGCTGCAATCTCTATTTTTCCCGACTTCTCCCCAGATCTGCAGAGGAAAAGGGCCACCTTCCAGGCTGTTAGGCGAAAGCTGAAGGAGCTGGAGATCCCGTACTCCATGACTTACACTGCTTGCCTTAAAGTGATGGATGGAGACCGGGCCTTGTTCTTCCTTACACCTCAGGAGGCTGATGAATGGGCCTCTCAAGGCGCGGTGCCCGGCATTGATGTTCTTGGCTGGATCTCCCTTGCCGCGGGACTGCTGGTCCCCGGCCGGACCTGTTGACCCACGTATGTGACCTGCTTGCCTGAGGCTGTGCTGCGACTGTGAGTACTGTGTTCCGGTTAGGCCCCGGTTGCTGCCCGTCCTCATGTACTCTCCATGCCTCAGGGCCCCGATCCCCGTTGCTGGACACTCACCCCTGCCTGCTTCACCTCCCGTTGCGGACATTTGCCCGGACTCTTTCCCCTTTCCCTGGCCCCTCCATTCCATCTCATCTCCCCTGATACCCCCTGGCATCCCCCCGCCCCTTTTTTTTTTTTGGGGACGTCTGCTGTTATTTCCTCCTCACTATATATTACTGAGATAGGTTCATCTGCCTGAACACAGGGGTGGGGGGCGGTTGTGGCTGCTTGGGACTGTATAAATTCTGCTGTCTCTAGGGTTGTGGCCTTCTGTTTTACTACTGGGCCTCCGACTGTTCTGTGGGGTGGATGGGTGGGTCTGGTGGGGTTTATGGCTCTGATGGGTATTTTTTTATATGCTCTACTGTGATTGTTCTTGCAAGTTCCCCTTGTGTAACTGTGGCCAGTGGATATTCTAGATAAATTTCGGCCTATACTTGTTTATTTTCATTTGTCATCCTCTCAGTGTCAGGCCCGCGCCCATCCTTTGATTTCTTTCCTCTTCTCCTTCCCCCCCCCCCCCCACCTTCCGTTTGTTACAATGGGAGACGACTAAGGCGTTTCTGCGGGGTTGCCTGCAATCTGCAATTTCCTATATAAAGCGAGAGGCGGTGAGAGAGGAGAACGATTTGAGTGTGAGTTGTGCTGAGCTGGAGTCTACCTATATAAGTGACCCTTCTGACCTGAACAGGGACGCGGTACCTCCACTGTTTACATGAAAAAGCAGCCCGTAAATTGTTCTTTAGTCAGCAGGTGGCCTTTGAGCTGGGTAACCAGTCTAGTAAACTTCTAGCCCATCTCATACATCAAAACTCTATATCTCCGACGGTTTTACAGATCCGTTCGGAGACGGGTTCTGTACTCACTACCACTTCCCAGATCTCTGACAGATTTGTTTCCTTCTATTCCGATTTGTACACCTCACAGGACACTTACTCCCTTCCACAACTCTCTGACTATTTGAATATGATTACCTTTCCCAATCTCACCCCTGAGAGTGCTGACTCTCTGGAATCTGGTTTTACAGTGGAGGAACTAGAAGAAGCCTTGGGTGCCCTAGCGAGAGGTAAGTCGCCGGGCCCTGATGGTCTTCTAATGGAAGTGTACCAACAGTACAAGGAGCAGCTGGCTCTGGTGCTGTTGTCCATGTATAATGCTGCTTTTGCAGCGAATAAACTGCCTGATTCCTTCTATGATGCCTCCATTGTAGTTATATTGAAACCAGATAAAGACCCCCTTGAGTGTACTTCATATCGTCCCATTTCCTTACTAAACTTAGATTACAAGCTTCTTACTAATATGTTGGCTGTACGGCTTAACCATGTTATTTTGGACATTGTTCATGTGGATCAATCAGGATTCATGTCGGGTCATTCTACCTCCGACAATATCCGCAGGGTCCAAGTGCTCACTCAGATTGGAGTCACTGGGAATAAGGACTGGGCATTGGCCTCTTTGGATACGGCCAAGGCTTTTGACTCCCTCGAATGGCCGTACCTTATGGAGGTTCTTCGGAGGTTTGGGTTTGGACCCAACTTTATTAAATGGATTTCGGTCCTTTATAGGTCGCCCAGGGCTCGTATGTCTATAAATGGAGTGTTGTCCTCTTATTTTCCTCTTGGCAGGGGCACGCGGCAGGGCTGCCCTGTTTCTCCCTTGTTATTTGCCATTGCCATTGAGCCACTGGCTCTGCAGATCCGGCAACATCCGGACTATGCTGGTATTACTGTAGGCTCCAGGGAGGATAGGGTGGGCCTGTACGCTGATGAAATGATTCTTTTTATGTCTGCTCCTGAGATGACTCTGGGTTTGAGTGTGGCCCTTATAGATCGATTTGGTAAGTATTCTGGTCTCAAGATTAACTGGGGTAAATCAGTTTATATGCCATTTCGTGATGTGTTGGGAGTTTCTACTGTTCTTGGCCTTAAGGTTGTTTCCCCATTCAAATATCTGAGGATCATAGTGAATAGACGCTTTGGGGGTGACTTCCACTTGAATATCTCTCCTCTGCTCCCCTATATTAGGGATAAGTTCAGAGTGTGGGAGTCTTTGCCACTTTCCGTGGCAGGACGTATCAACCTTATTAAAATGGTAGTCCTCCCCAAATGCCTTTATCTGTTGGAGCACGCCTCCTCGCCTATCCCGCTGTCTTACTTTAAGCAACTACACTCCCTGTTCTCTCCCTTTATTTGGGGGCCCAACCGCTCCAAACTCAGACTATCCACTCTATAGAGATCTAGGGGACAGGGCGGTATGTCGTTGCCGGATTTGCAGTTATATTATTTGGCGGGACAGCTTAGATACTTACGTGGCTGGGTGTCTACTTCCTCCCTGTCCAATAGTGAACACAACTTAGCCCACTAACTACGACTTACACACCTGTGGCCAGTTTTGGAGGGTGGACCGGGCCTGGGTGGTCGGTGGCTTCCATTACATAGGCTGGCTCACCGGGTCTGGTCTGTTACCAAACGACTACTTGACTATACCGATGTGATGTTGGACCGTCAATTGTGGCATGACCCTCTGTGGCAACACTTTTCGGCCCATCTGGACCCTCACTTTTGGACGACTGTGTTTCTGGCATTGGTGACGTTCATGACGGTACTGACTTTAGGGACTTCCAGTACTTCCTGGATGTGAAATCTGTACCCCGACACTCCTTCTATCATTATCTCCAGCTCAGGCACGCCTTCTCCGCACAATTCCCGAGACCCTCTGCGCCGTTCTCTCGCTTCCCGATTATAGGAGTGTTTACCACACAGGGCCCTAGGGGCCTTATCTCAGTGCTCTACACCGCACTACTGAATGCTAGGATGAACAGGGAGCCTCTGCCCGTTGAGGTGAGGTGGAAAACATATATCACTGACCTGACTGACGAGGACTGGGATGATGCCCTCTCTTCCCACTTATATGTTTCTCCTTCTATAAATAAATGCCTCATCCATTTATACATGTTTCACCAATCATATCTCACTCCCTTTCGTTTGGCTAGGATGGGTAGACGTCCTGATTCATCTTGTCATAGGTGTGGTGACCTTGATTCCGACTTTATGCACATGATATGGTCCTGTAGATACATTAGCTCCTTTTGGACTGAGGTAGTTCTATTCCTTAACTTATTGCTGTCGCGCCAGATTCCCCTGGCCCCCAAATACTGCCTTCTTTGACTTTTTGATGAGGAGCAGTGGTCCCCTGCCGAAATGATCTTCCTTAGGGAGGTCCTGTTCTTTGCCCGTAAGGCCATAGCCTTGTGGTGGATGGATCCTAGAGTGCCTACTTTGGCGAGCTGGAAGGCTCTTGTGAACAATACTGTGAACTACGAATATATAGTGTATAAAAACCGGAAAAACCCTGCCAAATTCCACAGAATTCGGTCTACCTGGTGCGCCTCTCACAATTTTTGGCTACTAGAAATCAACTTACCTCGCATTCTTAGACATTATTCCTAACCCTTCCTCTTTTTCTTCTCTACCTTGGCTTATCTCTCCTCTCCTTTTCCTCTCTCTTTCTCCCTTTTTCTTGTTACCCTTCTTTTCTACCTCTCCTCTTCCCCCCCTCCCCCCTCTCTTTTCAGTTTCTTATTTTTCCTGCATTTTCATTTCTGTGGATTAGTGGTCATTGCATGTCTGTCATGTATGTCTTTGTTAGTCTTTGTCTCGTTCTCCCCTGTATTGTTATCTTTCCCGTTGTATGGTTCCCACCTTCAGTGGTTGGTTCTATTTGTACTGTTCTTAAGTTATGGTTGTTGTATTGCTGATGTATATGCATGATATGCCGCTGATTTGTTTGATGAATCCTGTGCAGAGGATGACTTCACCATCATACAGGTTCCATGTCGTATGCTGTATCTTATTGTCTATTCATCTTGTATGCATTTACATTGCAATAAAGTAAGTTTAAAAAATATATATATATATCAAGTTTGGCTGCCCAGAAGTCCAGTGGATCTTCAAGGTGTGTTGGCATGGCCATGTCAAGGTATGCCACCACCACCTGCTGGTTCAGGTCCTGCTCCATGTCTACATGCTGCTGATGAGTTGCTTCCCTATGCGGGTGAAGAAAGCTACTCATCAGCGACTGTAGACTCAGACTGCTGCTGATGGAGCTGGTACTGCTCTAGCCACCCCTCCCCAGTTGCCATGGCCATGGAAGGCCATGATGGCGCCGATAGGCATCAGCCAACTGACTACGTAGGATCTCTCTGTAGTAGGTCAGTTTGTTCTCCCTCTCAGTGGGTGTAAAAAAGGCCCCCATTTTGTGCTGGTAGCAAGGGTCCAATAAGGTGGA
This sequence comes from Hyla sarda, assembly GCF_029499605.1. Lineage (NCBI taxonomy): Eukaryota > Metazoa > Chordata > Amphibia > Anura > Hylidae > Hyla > Hyla sarda. The sequence goes on from NC_079193.1 coordinate 292,548,772, forward strand.
GAGCCAGAAGTCATCCAGCTGCCAAATGTTGACAATTCGGTGGTCACTACGCAATCAAATAAGCACGCATCGTGCCATTTGTGCAAGGGACTCGGAAGGACTCCCTGCATCCATCTTCACTGCATACTGCCACAGTGTGTCTGGGTCCTCTGTCTCACCTTCCTCATAACCCTCTAGCTCCTTTAGTTGATCATGCTCCTCCTCTTCTGTCAGATGACTAGAAGCACCTCCCATCTTATGAAACCTAAATTGTGCTCCACTGTGCCCCTCATCCTCCTCCTCCAGTTCAGCCCCCAGAGGGCTCATGTGGACGTGAGATGTAGGCACCAAGTCTCCAGTGCCCTGACCAGCCATCGTTTTCAACACGTGTTGTAAGAAATGAAGCAGTGGAATGACGTTGTTCATCCCATAATCCTGGCTACTTACTAATAATGTGGCTTCCTCAAAGGGTCTGAGCAAACGGCAGGTGCCACGTATGAGCTGCCACTGGTTCACATTGAAGTTACACAGAAGATTAACCCCATCAGCTGGGATCATCAAGAAATCGGGGATGGCTTTTCTCTGTTTGTACAGTCGGTCCAACATATGGAGGGGGGAATTCCAATGTGTGGCAACATCACAAATCAGACTATGTTGGAGGATACCATTCTGACGCTGCAGCTCAATGAGGGTGTGTTTTGCGGTGTATGAGTGGCTGAAGTGCATGCAAAGTTTCCTTCCCATTGTTAGGATGTCTTACAAATGGGGGGAACACTTCAGGAACTGCTTGACAACCAGATTTAATACGTGTGTCATGTAGGGCGCATGGCTCATCCTTCTTTGTCGCAGCGTGGCCAAGATGTTCCTCCAGTTGTTGGTCACCATGGTACCCATTTCCAATTTTTGTGGAGTAAGCCATGCACCGATTTCTTTACGAATGACTTTTAGCAGTTCCTCCCCTGTGTGACTCCGTTCGCCAAGGCAAACCATGCCCTACACACATGGTATGCTGAAGGGCCACTGAGACTTGTACAGGCAGTGGAGGCTGAGGACAGGATGGAGGATGAGGAGGCGGAGTCGCACACTGTCACAGGACCAACGGGCTGACAGCGTGGACAAGGAAGCGGCGTGACCTGTCCAAGTTGGGGTTGTGGCTGTACAGGAACCACATTCACCCAGTGAGCCATAAAGGACATGTATTGTCCCTGACCGTAGATACAGCTTCAGACGACAGCGCTGCCATGCAGTTTGGTACACACTGACAGGCTCAAGGACTGGACCACCTTCTCTTCCACAAAATTGTGCAGGGTTGGTACTGCCTTCTTTGCAAAGAAATGTTGGCTTGGCACTCTGCACCTCGGCTCGGCACAAGCCATCAGTTCTCTGAAAGGTGCAGAGTCCTCCACTTGAAAAGGGAGGGACTGCAGCACCGGAAACTTAGACAGGAGCACATTCAGCTTCTGCCCCGTTGGATGAGTGGTTGCATACTGTTGTCTCTTGGATATGGCTTCGCGGATGGATTGTTGGCGGAATGGCTGACTAAAAGTGGGAGGAGCAGGAGCTTCTGGAGCGATAAAAGGATAGTATGACACACAGCTCCCTTTGGCTGAGGTGGTAGAGCCTTGGATGGCTGACAGAGGGAGTGGCACACTGGGTGATGCAGCAGGCTGGACCACTACATCGGAGCCACGGTTCTCCCAGGCCGCTTTATGGTGGCGAAGCATATGTTGACGCAGGGAGTGGTGCCAACATTGGGACCCTTGCCACGTTTCACCTTCTGCTGACATATTTTGCATGTGGCTATGTGAACCTCTTACGGATGCTTGATGAAAAACTGCCACACCGCCGAGTAGCTGATTTTCCCACCAACAGTCCACACTAATTGACTGCTACTGCCGCCTTCCCCAGGAACCCCTGTTCCACTACCTCCCGGGAAGGTAGGCTACTGCGAATCAGGTGCTCTCCCCCGGGAACGCTTGGCTCAAGAATTTCCACTTCTGCCACCACGCTGACTGCCAACCATGCTACTACCTTGCTGGCTCAGCTGCTGCCTCATGGGCAACCTGCAACTCTCTTCTCCTGATGATGAAGCCCCTTCTGCACCCGGCTCCCAATTGCGATCGGCTTCATCATCATCAACAAGTGTCTGCACGTCACTGATGTCCTCCTCAGGTTCCTCAACAGTGTCTGCTTCAGGACCCTGAACCCTGGCAACACTGCCTCCCACTTCACACTACTTGCAGCCTAGCGGAGGAAGCTGCTGACTGTCCTCTATTAGATCATCCTCAGTGAATAGTGGAGCTGAATCCACAGCATAAGATACTTCTGTAGGAGAGGGAACAGCATAGGACAGAGGAAATGGGAGGACAGAGACTGCTCCTGGGCCATGCCAACTGAGGGTTGTGTCTGAGGAACCCACCGACTGTTGACTGGGGGTGTCAGACGTCACTTGTGATGAAGTGGATGACCGTGTTAACCAATCGACGACGGCAGATGGGTTGCTGGTCGAGACACGACTTCTAGCTGATAACGGGAGCTCAGGCCTCTCGCTGCGACTCCTGCTGCCACTCGCGCCTAGTCTGCTGCGACCTCTGCCTGAAGGATTTAGGCCTCTGCGACTCCTCTGTGCACATCCTGGCACTTCTCTGCCTTACATACTTAGTAACAATAGGCTTCACTATGCTTAAAACAGTATTTGTCTAGAACAGCAGCTGGTGTGCACTTTTGGCTGGCCTTTCACAGTATCTAGGCCCTTGACAGATTAACAGGAACAAAATAGTACACTACTTAGATGAAGGTATGTGGTATGCACTCATGAGGGCAGAAAATTGCTCTACAGTACACTTAAAAAAGTATCTGAGTACAACACCAGCTGATGAGTACTTTTGCCTGGACTTTCACAGTAGGCTCTTGACAGATTAACAGGTAAAAAATACTACAGTAGATGTACATATGTGGTATGCACTTATGAGGGCAAAAAATGCACTGCAATGCGCCTAAAAACTCTGTATTTTTGTAAAACACCAGCCGGTGATTTCTTTTGTCTGTCCTTTCACAGTATGTAGGCCGTTGACAGATTAACAGGCACAAAATAGTACACTACTTAGATGTATGTATGCAGTATGCACTTATGAGGGCAGAAAAATGCTCTACAATGCACCTAAAAACTCTGTGTTTTTGTAAAACACCAGCCGGTGATTACTTTTGTCTGTCCTTTCACAGTATGTAGGCCCTTGACAAATTAACAGGTACAAAATAGTACTCTACTTAGATGTACATATGCGGTATGCACTTATGAGGGCAGAAAAATGCACTACAAAGCGCCTAAAAATTCTGTCATTTTTTTAAAACACCATCTGGTGATTACTTTTGTCTGTCCTTTTATAGTATGTAGGCCCTTGACAGATTAACGGGTACAAAATAGTACACTACTTAGATGTACGTTTGCGGTATGCACTGATGAGGGCAGAAAAATGCGCTACAGTACCCTTAAAAAAATATATTTTTGTAAAATGCCAGCAGTACACAACAGTGCTGCAGCCAAAAAAAGCTGTGTACTAAACACAAAATTGCACTCTGTCAAAGACTATTAGGAATGGTCTGCTATGTATTATACCGTCTACAGACTAGTATAACCAGCAGATGATTTTTGGTGGAACAAAGACACTAAATTGTGCTGAAAAATTATTCCTGCCTCCTCTGCAAAGGTTTATGAAGTTGAAGAAGCTTGTTGAAATGTATGAGGCAACACACAGCTATCTACCCCTCTCTGTAATACTATGCTGAAGAAAGTGACTGGGAGGTTAATGCCTGCAGCTGCAGTAAAAATCCTTTTCAGTGAAATAAAAAACAATGCTCTCCATCCACGAGAACGCTGATGTGACTAGGAGGATGTTAAATGCTGCTGGAATGCGCATTTCTCTGCTGTAACACACACACACAGGCTATCCGTCCTATCTCTCTGCAGTGTAATGAATGAAGTGGCTGGCCGCAATATGGCTGCCGATTATATAGGCTGAGGCAGAGGTAAAAAAGGAATGGTGCTCTCCGGGGGAATGATGGGAGGAACGTGGAAGCCCAACTCACCCCTTCGTCTTGGGTTTCGTCGTGGTCCGCCAGGAGGTTCCAGCAGAGCAAAACAAAAACCCTCTGCGAGGGAGTAGATGAGTGGGATGTGTGCAGCGTGCATCTCGCTTTCCCCTTTTTTTGTATCCCTAAAGGTACGGAAATATGAATGCGAAGTAGTAGAAAGGAAAAAAGAGGGGGATCTTTAGTGGAGAGCTTCTGCTGGTAATAAACAAGACTCAACAGCCACGGTTGCACAGGACAAAAGGCTTATTGAAATAGAATAGATAGGACAACGCGTTTCGGCGCTAACAAGCGCCTTCCTCAGGTCCACAGAGATCAAGTTGGTGTATCCTGTCTGTGTATGCTGTGCAGCGGTGGCATTCCGTGATTGAGAAGTCAGGTCCCGAAACACACGGGATCATGAATCTATCTGACAGAAGTTTATCTGTAGATCAGGTTTCTTTGTTATCTAAGGGTCTGAATTTTGCACCTGTTAATATTAAATTTGTTTGGGACTCTGTGTGAAATAAATTGCTTCATCCTTAATTTAACTGTTAAAAGACATTTCTTTGAGATGGAAACTAATAGTGACCATAGGGGACCATCAGTAACCCAAGGGTATTTTTCTAATGAATATCAAAATTTTTACTTTTCAGACCAATTAAAGGAGTACTCCAATGGAAAACTTTATATGGGCAAACAAAGCATTAAATAAAGTTATGTAAATTTCTAATGTACTTGCGCTGTCCAGACTGAAAGGATCCCGGTGTTCTTCTTTCTGCTGCTCACCGGAAGCTCAGTAGTTTTCCTTCATTTGATGACGCTCGACTTCTTATTCCGAGCGCTCCGCCGCCATCTTAGCCCGGTGACTCATACATCCCATGAGTCATCGCGGGCTCTGCCGGCCTCCTAGCCCGGAGTCGGCTACTCCTTCCGCAATGATATATTCATTTATGCTTGTTTGCTGAGCTGCCATAGGCTTAGCTCAGCAAACACCACCAGCCAATCTCTATTATAGACATGCGCCTGCGCACATCGTTAACTCCGCTTGCCAATAACTGTCTTAGTTGTGCGCATGAGCACATCGTTCTCCGGCATAATCTGCGCACGCAGCCGTGGCCGAAAGCTCATTGGAGCTTCAGCTGCACGTGAGTAAGGATGTTTTTTTCAAATCTCGTAATATGAAAATGAGAGGGAGCGAAGGGGGCATACTTTATTAAAATTTAGGAAGTGGGACTAGCAGGAGAGAAGCAGGGGGAGGGCAGGAGCTGGCCGGATATGATGAGTGGGTATTCTGGGAAATGCAGTTTTTAACCATGTGCTGCCCAGGCATATAACCCGGAAGTGACCGAAACTTCGGTCGGGCATAGCGCGAAAACGGCTGGGCCATTCCGCGTGATTGTAGGTGCTATGTGAAGGTATGTGAATGGGCTACATTTGGAGATTAGTTTGTTCTTTCTAGGGGGGCATCGGAGTTTTCCTTTAACTTTATGTAATTTACAAGAATTGGGAAACTGTACTAACAATACCAACAATGTTATTAATTCTAACATTTGGCATGTCCACAAGAATCCCTATTTCTACCCATTTGCCTCCCTTACAGATGGAATGGAATTGTTCCAAAGTGCGGTGGAGAGGGATCTTGTTGCTCTTGGCAACAATCTAACGGACATTACTCCCACATCCAACAATTTTACTAGTGGGTGTCATCACCAAGAGGGTCAGGGATTACCTCTTTGTGGAGGAGTCTGTCATCCCGGTTATGTACGGCCCTTCCTAAGACGCACAAAGTTTTTATGCCCCCTCTAATGAGGCCAATAGTTTCCAGTAATGGATCCCTGCTTAAATGTCTGTCCACATGGGTGGACCAATTGCTCCAACCATTGGTACAATGTGTACCTGGTTACCTTAAAGATTCTAGGGATGTACTGAGAGCATTTCAACGGACACAGTGGGATCCAGGGTTTGCATGGCTTTAAAGGGGTACTCCGCTCCTAGACATCTTATCCCCTATCCAATGGATAGGGGATAAGATGTCAGATCACCGCGGTCCCGCTGCTGGGGAGCCCCGGGATCCCCGCTGCGGCACCCCGCTATCATTACAGAACAGAGTGAGTTCGCTCTGTGGGTAATGACGGGCGATATAGGGGACGGAGCAGCGTGACATCATAGCTCCGCCCCTCGTGACATCACGGCCTGTCCCCTTAATGTAAGTCTATGGGAGGGGGCGTGACGACCACCATGCCCCCTCCCATAGACTTGTATTGAAAGGGGCATGCCGTAACGTCACGAGGGGCGAAGCCGTGACGTAACGATGCTCTGGCCCCTGTATTGCGAACTCGCTTTGTGCTGTAATGATAGCACAGTGCCGCAGTGGGGATCCAGGGGCTCCCCAGCATCGGGACCGCGGCGATCTGACATCTTATCCCCTATCCTTTGGATAGGGGATAAGATGTCTAGGGGCGGAGTACCCCTTTAATGCAATGTTGTTTCCTAACACAGGTGTATTCTGTAGAACATTGCCATGCAGGCACTGGATCACCATTTATTTAAGTATAGCAACTATTCCCAGGATCTTTTTGATTTCAACAAGATGGCTGTCTGGTTTCTCATGTCCTGCAAATATTTCAATTTTTTATAGGGAATTGTTTGTTCAGACAAGTGGTGTTTCCATGGGGCCAGTGGAAACACCACTTGTCTTCCCATCTCTGGGCCATCTCCCCATGTCTTTTTGGGAGTCCAAATACATTTTTACTTTAGATAATCCGTTCAGTAACAGCGTACAGTGGTATGGCCGATTTATTGACGACCTTCTCCTCACTTGGGGTGGGGACGTCGTGGCCGTACCACTGATTGCTGAATAACTGACACCAATCCATATAATTTGAAGTTCACTTATCATGTTAATTCAACATTCATTGTTTTTTTTTTTTTTTGGACTTAATCATCAGGCAGTGACAGGCAAACATCATAGCATCATTTCAGTTGCCACTCACCGCAAACCCATTTCAGGTAACACTGTTCTTAGGGCTGATAGCAATCACCCTTCCCTACTACACAGGCCATACCTGTAGGAGAACTCACTAGGCTAAAAAGAAATTGCACAGAACCTGAGGTTTTCAAAAAACTCAAATGTAGGCGTTACTATTCACACATACTAAAAAAGAGCCAATCATATTGTAGCTGGAAAGGATCTGACTAAATGAATAAACCCTCCACATGTTACCAGAGTATGGTGTCAAAAACCTCTTCTTGCACTCAGGTTTTCTCCTTACTTTAATAGTGTGAAAAAATATAGTATTGAGACACTTACATTTTTTAAAGCAAGATGAAGTTCTTTTTGATTTATTGTGTGAGGAGTGTCATGTCGTCTCCAAGAGGGCACCTACATTGAGAGACCAACTATCACCCAGCATTGTCCACACTCAAACACATTCTAACAATAGTTGGCTAGCCCAAAAGGGCTTTTTCAAATGTGGCCATAAAATCTGTTGCACTTGTAACTTTGTTAAGCCTACCAAGCAATTTGAAAATGCAGATGGTACCAAAACATTTTACATAAAGAATTACATTAACTGTAATTACAGTAATGTAGTCTACATCATTGAATGTACCTTATGTAAATTGAAATATGTGGGCTAGACCACATGGAAGCTCAAAGTACGAGCGCTGGAACATCTTAATGACAGCAGCGCCACTGCTGCTCGCAATAGGTCTGCCGCATCTGCACATTTCCATTTTGGATTTAAGATTTATGCAATAGAACATGTAAATGCTGTAAGAAAGGGCTGTTTGCGTAAAAAAATTGGCTGACAGAGAATCATTCTGGCAATTTACATTAGGGATGCCTGCCTCATCAGGAACGAACGTCCGCCAAGAATTAGTTTTGCCAGCTTCTCTAACTTACTCCTCACACTGTTTGATCCACAATGTCTTATCTTTGTTGATTTTATGTATTTTATCATACTGTTCAACTGTTATATGGTCGGTCTTATCTCCGATGAGGTGGGTGGCACTTGGAGTGTATTTCCACTCCGCCCCGTAAACAGGTATTCTAACCCTTACCTGTGAACAGACCGATGTCACCGAGGAAGAGCGCATGCGCTTGAATCGTGTCTGATGGTATAGTCGGTTTTATCAGTGTATGATGTGATCTTCAATAAAGTTGCCTTTTCTCACAAAGTGCTGGACCATCGTCTACTTTTCGGAATTTACAATATGGTAAACCTGACATGCTGTCTTTATTCTATAGGTCAGTTTGCTTTCATTCTACAGTTAAAAAAAAAAAAAAAAAGAAAACTTGAAAAAGTGCCTTTAATTCCATGTCAATTTTTTATGTTTCCACCTACAGAGCTGTTTTAGGTTGTTTTTTCCCCCCATGAGCTGTAGTTTTTAACGGTACCACTTTTGCGCATATATGGCATTTAGTGATTTTTTTCTAGGACATGATGTGACCAAATCAAGCAATTTTGGTGTTTGAATAATTTTTTTGCATTTACATCGTTCACTGTGCAGGATCAGGAACATCATAATTTAATAGTTTGGACAAATATGCACAGGGCGATACCAAACATGTAAATTTTTTTATAGTGTATTTTTTTTTATGGGAAAGGGGATTTGATTTGAGTTTTATTAGGGTGGGTATTTTCTTATATTTTTAAAAATAATTTTTCAACTTTTTTTTTACAAATTTTTTGAGTAGATGGCTTACATAGATCAATGTAATGCTATTGCATTACATTGATCTGTGTTTTTGGTGGTCGATTGCCAAGGGTTGCCTAAGGCAGCCTTAAAGAGTAGCTCCCACCATCCTTTTTTTTTTTCTCTGTCCCTGCCTATTGCCCATCTATCCCTAATCCCTTTTCTGCCTTAATCCTAGAAATGCCATTTTGTCTGCCTGGTAGTATGCTCACTACCAGGCAGACTTCCCCAGCAGGCATGACGTCACTGATGCCTGCTAGGGGGGACTTCCACCCTTAGTTCACCTATACAGAGTGCCTCCAGCTGTTTCACCACTACAACTCCCTGCTTGCCCTGACATCTATTGGCTGTCAGGGCATGCTGGGAGTTGTAGTGGTGAAACAGCTTGAGGCACCCTCTAGTGAAAACAGTATCTGAGTTACGGCCGGGCAACCCCCTCCCCCGAACACGCTCCTTTCAACCCGCTCTCCCAAACCCCACAACCCATTCCCCACTGCGCTCCCCACCCCAAAAAATACCCGTGGAGTGCTGGACTTCAGCGGCAGCGTGTGTATGCAGGGAGGCGGGGCCGGCGTGCGAGCCAATGCACTCTGCAATCCTCTGTGTTGTCAGTGCTCGCTCTCGCCTGTCTGATTGACAGGCAGGGAGTGAGTGCAGCCTGATTGAATTCGGACCGATTGCCCGGCCGGCATCGGTCCGAATTCAGGTTTGACATCACGCCAGGCTGCAGACGGCCACCAGGAGGGAGACCCCTAGTGGCCGGTTTTCAAATGTAAATTTAAACATTTTAATTAAAAAAAAATAATTTAACTATATTAGACATGTGTTGTAGTACATAAGTACTACAATATATAAAAAGAAAAGTTGGTGACAGTGCCCATTTAAGCAATTGCCAATCCACCAAGGACTGGGAAAGACTTGTTAGTCCCCATTCTTCCCCAGCAACCCATATACAGACCGTGATTACATTGCAAAGCTGACGATTAATCCCCTAGACCTCAGCGATAACTGGCATCTAATGTTTAAATGCTGTGATTGCAATTAATCACAACATTAAACCATTTTAATGCTCTGATGTCCATCATTACTGTCAGATGTCAGCTGCTGATAGGAGTAGGCATCTGCTGGTTATGATGTAGACCCGACTCGTGGGCCAGCATCATATTCCCCTCACCCGACCTATGATGTACCAATACGTCATAGGTCGGGATTGGCTTAATCATCATTTTGATATTCATTTGGGTTTCCCACACAAGTGCTATCTTCAGGTTAAGGACACTCTTATCAGAGTCTGTATTCCAATAGACAAGTATCGGTTGTTAACTTACCATCCTGTATATTTTTGTCCTTAGATGTGCGTTTAATTTTGAGAACACAGGCTCGATTCTGTGACAAGAGGAATTAGCTTAACAAGAATATCATACAAAAGAAAGAATTACCCATCTGTTGTTGCCTTTCATCATTACAGAGCAGGGCGCGGGCTGACTGGCAGAGAGGCCATTGTTGTGGGACTGAAGTAATAATGTCCTAGGCATTCAGAGGTGCTAATCAATATGACTATTGTAAGGAAAGGTTATGTGAGTCACTCCTGCCTTTTGTCAGCTCTACAAGGTTGGCCAATCATCTCTGCTATTTTCTTTTACTAATAAGGGACTTTCGCAAGAACATCCAAGAATGAAGCCATGTCTGTGATACTAACAGCTCCCCAGGGTTTTTTGGTCCAATATCTTGTTGCCTGCTACCTTCTCCCTAGCCTATGCTGGAGCCTAGGCTGGTGTTATCTTCTGGTTATCTCCCCCTACTCCCAACTCACTCACACACACACATTTTATTTTTATTTTGTGTGTGTATATGTATATGTATATATATATATATATATATATATATATATATATATATAATTTCTTCATAACTGTGATCAAAACTGGACAATTCCTTGAAAAGAAATAAGTAAACATTTGCAACAATAGTGTACAAGTTGTATGCATTAATTGGGTGCAAAATGTAGCAAACATTGTATAAAGTTAAAAAAAATTTACAGCTATGTTTAACATTGCTTGTTAATATAAAGTGGCCTCCTTTTGTTTAATAATTAATATGTAAAGCTTACAAATTGGATAAAATACAAATACTACTTTTCTACTTGACTCTTACTTATTAAGCCATAAAGGTTATTTAATTAAGCCAACGTTTTCTGGATTATAAGCATTTATGCAACGGTCAGGAAGTTTAAGCAATTATTCCAATAGAATGAAAATTAAACTTCTCTGCATGTTTTATATTAAAAGTGTGATAAAAGTTAAAGAACATGGGCTAGTATCTAATAAGCATACTGAGCTGGAATACACAGGACTAATGGACTTCAAATAAGCAGCATTCACTAATAATATAATAATGATTTAATAAATATTGGGAGACATTCAGGTCCCCCTACATCTGCTATCAGATGCCACTGTAACACTGATCGACATAATACATTATAGTATATATCTATACTGCAGTGTATTATACCTGCAATCCGGAGATGGCAGGGACCAGTCCCTTAGTGGGAAATTAAAAAAAATATATATATAATATATCCCAAAATCACAATAAATAAAAAAAATAATAATAATTCAACATACACAACCCCCATTTTCTCTCACTACAAATTATGTTTTTAGGAAAAAAAAATATTGCTTTTGTCAAAATGGTCCTCTGGAGAACTAAACCCATAGTCCAGCCTTTCCCTCTCACCAACCTATTTCATTGTCTTCATTCAAGGCCGGATGAAGCGCAGATGCACAAAATGACTGGTTATATTGCAGGACGCAATAGTCGTCCTGCAGTCTCAGTCCCGCTGCTAACTACATTTAGGAGTATCGAATGCCGTTCCCATTGGTGAGAGCCGATATGCATTATTTTCCTTCTATACCTTTGCTATTTCATTGCCTAAATGTCATTCATTAGCTATATAGAGCAGTTGACCCTCTTTAAGCTGTCAGTCACATGTAGGAAGTGGGGAAAAGACGTCATCCAGCCATCCACTTTGTCTCTGTCCAAGTCTCTCTCTGAAAGCAATCCCCACCCTTCTGAGAGACACAGAGACACAGACCAAGCGGTTTCTGCCCTGTACTGATGAGTCATGTTCCCTTTGGCTGGGGGGGGGGGGGGGGGGGGCCTTAAAGTTTGGTGGCTTTGGAGCTTTTTTTTTAGATGTACTTCCCTGGAGCACCCCTTTAATTTCACCCCAAAATTCTACCCTAGAGTGACATATGTATCATAAAATGGTGCTAATGGAAACATCAATGGGCTTCTGTATCTTGATATAATGCCTACAAATCATCCTATATAAAAGGAAGCCCCAAAATCCACTATTGCTCCAGGGCCACATGTGGGATGTTTTGCATTTCTCTGTCAGAATCTGATCATACATTAAAGTAACGCTACAGGTTGATTGAAATTATTTTGTTTATGGCTAGAATTCCACTGAGGTTTTTCATGCAAAATCGCTGATTAAAACATCCACTTTGCCACACAGTTTTTCTGTGAAATAACGCCATGGCCAGATGTTAGCTGAAAGTCAATAGTAAACTGCAAAATGCCAGATCCACTTGGCGTTTTTCATTTTGGCATTTTTATTTTCCTTTGGGCACTTTACAGCTCTTTTGGGCTCAGGGGCTGGTTTTCAAAATGTCCTCAAATTCAGAGTATGCCATGTGGGTTTTAATTTTGGCTTTTTGCAGGTGGTTCTTATTATTTTTTTGGACTTGAGCGAAATTTCGTAGGGTACCATTAACATTTTTTTTTTTAAAGATACAGTAGTGATGGAAAAATTGTATTTAACTAAATTTATATTTTTTAGAACAAAATATTGATCAAATTTTAAACAGGGCTCAATTTATGTGGTCGGGCAGAGAACTAAAAATCTAGCCGGCAATATAAAAAATGTACAAAGGGGCCATTTAATTTTAAAAATTATATATATTTTTTAAATTAATTATGTAAAACTTCTTATTAGTAATGTATTTTAATTGTGTTTAATAAAATGTGTGTTTTTAACTTTTTTTTAACTTTTTATTTTTTAGGTAGTACTATTACTCCCAGCTCGTACCAGAGGATCGCAGCGGGCGTCAGGAGTGACACCTGCTGTGATCTGACCTTAACTGCAGGTAATACTCCCAACATGGAGCACACTCTGCTCCATGCTGGGAGCTATAGTACCTGCATTAATAGACAGATCGTAATGGGTCAGAAGTGACACCTGCCATCTTTCTATTAGCACAGTTACTACAGCTCCCAGCATTGAGCAGAGTGTGCTCCATGTTGGGAGCAGTAGTACCTGCAGTAAGGGACAGATCACAACAAGTGTCACTCCTGACACCTGTTGCGATCGTCCTGATGTGAATTTCGGAAATCAGCTGTGCTCACAGGAGAACAGCTGATGATGAGCAGTAGATATACGTCATTTATCGACTGCCCAGCAAGAACTTACAGTGAGCCTGCAATGTATATACAGTATACACATTGCTGACTCACTTAACCCCTTGCGCCAGCCTGGCAAGGAAAGAGTTAACTTACCGTATATACTCGAGTATAAGCCGAGTTTTTCAGCACGATTTTTCGTGCTGAAAACACCCCCTCGGCTTATACTCGAGTGAACTCCCCACCCGCAGTGGTCTTCAACCTGCGGACCTCCAGAGGTTTCAAAACTACAACTCCCAGCAAGCCCAGGCATCCATCGGCTGTCCGGGCTTCCTGGGAGTTGTAGTTTTGAAACCTCTGGAGGTCCGCAGGTTGAATACCACTGCGGCCTTCGACATCATCCAGCCCCCTCTCACCCCCTTTTAGTTCTGTACAGTACTCACCTCCGCTCGGCGCTGGTCCGGTGCTGCAGGACTGTCCGGTGAGGAGGTCGTCCGGTGGGATAGTGGTTCCGGGCTGCTATCTTTACCGGGGAGGCCTCTTCTAAGCGCTTCGGGCCCGGCCCCAGAATAGTCACGTTGCCTTGACGACGACGCAGAGGTACATTCATTACCAACGTACTTCTGCGTCATCGTCAAGGCAACGCCTCTATTCTGGGCCCGAAGCACGGAGAAGAAGCGCCCCCGGTGAAGATATCAGCCCGGAACCACTATCCCACCGGACGACCTCCTCACCGGACAGTCCTGCAGCACCGGACCAACGCCGAGCGGAGGCGAGTACTGTACAGAACTAAAGGGGGTGAGAGGGGGCTGGATGATGTTGAAGGCCGCAGTGGTCTTCAACCTGCGGACCTCCAGAGGTTTCAAAACTACAACTCCCAGCAAGCCCGGACAGCCGATGGCTGCCCGGGCTTGCTGGGAGTTGTAGTTTTGAAACCTCTTGAGGTCCGCAGGTTGAAGACCACTGAGGGCGGATGATGACAAGAGGATGATGAAGGGGGGGTGTGGGATGATGACAAGGGGATGATGAAGGGGGTGGGGATGATGACAAGGGGATGATGAAAGGGGGGTGGGGATGATGACAAGGGGATGATGAAGGGGGGGGTGTGGGATGATGACAAGGGGATGATGAAGGGGGGTGGGGATGATGACAAGGGGATGATGAAGGGGGGTGTGGGATGATGACAAGGGGATGATGAAGGGGGTGGGGATGATTACAAGGGGATGATGAAGGGGGTGTGTGGGATGATGACAAGGGGATGATGACAGGTGATGATGATGAGGGTCTGGATGATGACAGGGGGATGATGATGATGATGTTAATGACGGGGGTCTGGATGATGACAGGGGGGGATGATGTATTTCCCACTCTAGGCTTATACTCGAGTCAATAACTTTTCCTGGAATTTTGGGTTGAAATTAGGGGCCTCGGCTTATACTCGGGTCGGCTTATACTCGAGTATATACGGTACACTGCTGGACAGTATAATTTAACCCTTTGGGCAGTATACACTATATAATATACCTATAGTGTATACAGAAGATGAAGAAGTCTCCTTACCTCCCTCCAGTTCCAGCTGGGTCTGTGTAGCTCTGCCCCTAGTGATGATGTCATTAGGGGGCAGAGCTACATATGGGAGCCCGGCTGGTAAGGGTGTAAGGCTCTATTCACATTGTACATTTGGTATAATGTGAACAGACCCTTCTGCTAGTCTCCCCCCAGATAGGGAGACTCCAGCTGTTGCTAAACTACAGCCAAAGGCTGTCTGGGCATGCTGGGATTTGTAGTTTGCAACAATTGGAGGCTCCCTTTTTGGGAAGACACTGCAATATGGGTGCACTCCCCAGCGGAGAGTGCCCAAACATTTTCAAACCAATTTTTTTGTGTTTTTTTTTCTTCTTGTTTCAGATCCATGTATACAGAGGATTACGGCGGATTCGTAGGACTACTGCAGATGAACTGTATTTTTTTTCCTTTTAATAAAATGGCTAACGAGGGCTGGGGAGAGTGTTTTTTTTTTTTTAAATAAACATTTTTTTCCAATGTGTTGTGTTTTTTTAATTGAATTTTCAGGTTAAGTAGTGGAAGCCGTCTTATTGACGAAATCCATTACTAAGCCGGGGCTTAGCGTTAGTCCCAAAAACAGCTAGCGCTAAGCCCCAATTATTACCCCGGTATCCACCGCCACAGGAGCACAAGAGCCGATACCAACAGGCCCAGAGCATCAAAAATGGCGCTCCTGGGCCTATACGGTAACAGGATGATGTTATTTAGGCTGGGGAGGGCCAGTAACAATGGTCCTCGACCACCCTGGTAACATCACACTGTTGCTGCTTGGTTGGTATTTGGCTGTGAATAAAAATACGAGGAGCCCTATGCATTTTTTCATAAATAAATGTAAAAAAAAAACGCATAGGGTTCCCCGTAGTTTTATTCTCAGCTAGATACCAACCAAGCAGCAAAAGCCTGACGATACCAGGGTGGGCCAGGACCATTGTTACTGGCCCTCCTCAGCCTAAATAACACCAGCCTTTTACCGCCAAGGCCCAGGTACGCCATTTTTGACGCTCCAGGCCTGTTGATACCGGCTCTTCCCAGCATCCCTGTGGCGGTGGGTGACCGGGGTAATAATTTGGGGTTAGCGCTAGCTGTTTTTGGGGCTAACGCTAAGCCCCCGCTTAGTAATGGATTCCATCAATAAGACGACTTCCACTACTAAACCTGAGAATTGAATTTTTTAAAAATGGAGACACATTGGAAAAATTATTTTATTTAAAAAAACACTCCCCTCATTAACCATTTTATTAAAAGGAAAAAAAATCCAGTTCATCCGCAGCAGTTCTCCGAATCCGCCGTAATCCTCTGCATACACGGATCTGAAATGAGAAGAAGAAAGAAACACAAAAAATCATTTAGGACATTTTTGGCACTCTCCGCTGTGGATAGTGCCCATAATGCAATGTCTTCCCAAACAGAGAGCCTCCAATTGTTGCAAAACTACAACTCCCAGCAAGCTCAGACAGCCTTTGGCTATCTGGGCATGCTGGGAGTTGTAGTTTAGCAACAGGTGGAGTCTCCCTGTCTGGGAAGACACTGGCAGAAGGGTCTGTTCACATTATACAAAACGTTCAATGTGAACAGAGCCTCACACCCTTACCCGCCTGGCTCCCGTCTGTAGCTGTACCCCTAATGATGTCATCACTAGGTGCGGAGCTACACAGACCCAGCAGGGACAGGGAGCGAGGGAGGTAAGGGGACCTCATTTCCTGTATACACTATATACAGCTATCTATAGATAGCTGTATATCCTGTATACCTCCCAACGGGGCTATAGGAGTAGGGAGTCCTGTAAGTCTGGTGACGGGATTCCTGGCTCCTGTACACTATGCACCCCTGTATAGTATATGGCCGGGGAGGTGAGTAGTGATGCTATACATCCCTCCTCATCTCCTTACACTCTGTGGACCGGGCGCTCAGCATCCAACCCACAGAGTGGTATCCTGAAGGCAGTGAGAAAACTGCCACAGGGGACAAATTTGGCTGTTTCCACTCCAAGAAAAAAGCCAGAAAAAACGTCAGTAAATCCTGGCGTTTTTGCTGGTGGGAAAAAACCTCAGTGGAATCCTAGCCTATGAGTTCAAGCAGATTGTCATGAAGGTCAAGTAGATTGGGCCCCCATTAAATCCTTTGGACAAGTATTATTTTCCCACCCCTGCGTATACGTAAATCTTTTGAATAAGTCTGAAATATAGTGCAAAGAACTGGTTTTGTGCCAAAATGGTCTGTTATACTAATGTGTTGTATACTACAATGTAAGTGCTGTAAAACAAAACAAAGCAGCAATAAAAAAAACAAAAACATTTTATGATCTTATTCAAAAGAATACTCCGGAGAAAATAAAATCTTTTCAAATAAACTGGTGACAGAAAATATACAGATTTATAAATTACTTCAATAAAAAAAAAATGACTTGTTGTATCTATTCTGGAAAAAAATTGTGTTGTTCTTTCCAATCCAACACAGTTCTCCCTGCTGCCTCTTCTGTCTGGGTCTAAAGCAGGAGAACAGAGAGGGTCCGGACATGGACAGAGGTGTCAGCAGTGAGCACTATTGTCAGATTGGAAAGAACTACACAACTTCCTTCGTGGTAGATATACATATATATATATATATATATATATATATATATACGTGTGTG
This sequence comes from Hyla sarda, assembly GCF_029499605.1. Taxonomy (NCBI): domain Eukaryota; kingdom Metazoa; phylum Chordata; class Amphibia; order Anura; family Hylidae; genus Hyla; species Hyla sarda. The sequence continues at coordinate 292,566,122 of NC_079193.1, forward strand.
TGTGTGTGTGTGTGTAATAAAGCAGCTAAGTTCAGGAAGGATTGCATTTTATTTTTATAAAGAGGTAATCTGTATGAACGTATAACTGTCAGGCACTTTTCTCTCCAGAACACCCCTTTAAAGGGGTACTCAACCCCTAGACATCTTATCCCCTATCCAAAGGATAGGAGATAAGATGTCTGATCGTGGGGGTCCCTCCGCTGGGGACCCCTGCAATATAGCATGCGGAACCCACCTGTTTCTGCTCTGAAAGTGCTGGAGGGTCTTGCTCCCGACCACTGAAACGGAAGTCCGTGATGTCACAACTCCGCCCCGTGTGACGTCACGCCCCGTCCCCTCAATGCAAGTCTATGGGAGGGGGCGTCACGCCCCCTCCCATAGACTTGCATTGAGGGGACGGGGCATGACGTCACACGGGGCGGAGTCTTGACGCCACAGACTTCCGTTTCAGTGGTCGGGACCCAGACCCTCCAGCGATTCCAGAGCAGACACAGGTGGGTTCCGCATGTTATATTGCAGGGGTCCCCAGCGGAGGGACCCCCGCGATCAGACATCTTATCCCCTATCCTTTGGATAAGAGATACGATGTCTTGGGGTGGAGTACCCCTTTAAGCTAAACTCCATTATTGAAATGTAGGCACATGCTGTCAAGTCCCACATCACAACAGTCCAAAGCTCTAATGCTGGCTACAAAATACATAGCTCTCAAATATTCAGATTTCCATCTGATTTGATTAATAACAATACCGTAAACAAAAGAGAGAAATAATGACTGTAAATATGACTGATATCTTGGCCATTATAAGAAATGAAAGGTCATTGCAGAGGCCGATAAACTGTACTCGTCTTTGTTGCAAATCAAATATTTTTTTTTGTGTGATGCATTAGCTGTAAGGGGTATTAGATAACTTCCTTAACAAATTACCGCTCCTTTTCCCTAATTATGGATTCCTTTAAGTGCATCTTAGCCTACCTTATGGTATAATATGCTTTTTGTTAAAGCTGAACTCAAGATGAAAGAAGGTTGTTTGATTATCTGCTGAACTGTTTCTCTAATAGTCCTTATTTAGAACAACTCAATTCACTGGAAACCCTTTTCACTGATTTGTGTAAATAGCACAGCAATTTTCTGCTGAAACTACATCAAAGATAAGAAATTAGAGCCCTACAATTGTATAGCCATAGTGTGATGGAAGGGAACTTCAGAGATTGTTTGACCCTTTCCTAACCAAGGTATCTTTTATCTTACGGAGTTTGTGCTTCATATAATGGTATATCAATGACCATACTGTAAGGATTTCATTATTTCTTTTTTACTTTAAAGGAACAGTACATTGGTAACAGGTTACGTAACAACAGGTTGGTGATGAAATTTTCTAGATTAGAATGAATCAATGTATGTATGTAACACTATTAACCCCTAGATGACACATCTATACACCCTTCGCATCTGGGGCTTATCAACTAAAGGCACACCTGTATGTCCTGGAAAGTTTAGTGACTATGAAGAAATCACAAGAGCTGTGCCAAGACTTAAAGGGGTACTCCCATGGAAAACTTAAAAAAATAAAAAATAAACTGGTGCCAGAAAGTTAAACAGATTTGTAAATTACTTTTATTAAAAAAATCTTAATCCTTCCAATACATTTTATGGGCTGTATACTACATAGGAAATGCTTTTCTTTTTGGATTTCTCTGATGTCATGACCACAGTGCTCTCTGCTGACCTCTGCTGTCCATTTTAGGAACTGTCCAGAGCAGCATATGTTTGCTATGGGGATTTTCTCCTGCTCTGGACAGTTCCAAAAATGGACAGCAGAAGTCAGCAGAGAGCACTGTGGTCGCAACATCAGAGAAATCCAAAAAGAAAAGCATTCCTTCTGTAGTATATAGCCACTAAAAAGTACTGGAAGGATTAAGATTTTTTAATAGAAGTAATTTACAAATCTGTTTAACTTTCTGGCACCAGTTGATTTAAAAAAAAAAAAAGTTTTCCACGGAAGTACCCCTTTATCTGCGAGTGACGTGGTACGGCGATCCTGCCGCTGTGTGTCATTAAACCCTTAGACACTATGATTAATGCCAATCACGGCATCTAATAGTATAAATGACAGGTGCTGGTAGCTCAGTGGTGCTCATCACATGAGATAAAATGGTAGCGGAGTGGTCCCTTTACCAGCTTCCTGTCGTCAGATCGTCAGACCAATGATGTAGCCTGGTTGAACCATGCTGTGTCAGCAGAGTGCCGATCACACTGTAAAATGTAATAGGCATAGCATCATACAGTAAATGCAATCTAATGAAAAGTGTAAAATAATAAATAAATGTTTTGAAGATATAGAAAAGCTCATCTCCTAATAGAAAATACCATTCTTTTCCAATTTCACAAAAAAAATACATAAATATAAATACTAAATATATTTGGTATTGATACGTATAGAAATGTACGTATAGAAGTGCACTGCGTAAAAGCAACTCCCCCACCCCAACTTGCAAAACTGTGGCTTTCTTTTCAATTCCCCCACAAATAATAATTTTCTGATTATGCCATAAATTTTATGGTAAAAAGAAAAATGCGAATATAGAGTACAATTGGTCTTAAAGGGGTACTCTGCCCCTAGACATCTTAACCCCTATCCAAAGGAGCCGGAGCATTGTGACGTCACGGCTCCTTCCCTCGTGGCGTTACGTTCCGCCTCCTCAATACAAGTCTATGGGAGGGGGCGTGGCGGCTGTCACGTCCCCCCATATACTTGCATTAAGGGGGCGTGCCATGACATCACGAGGGGCGGAGCCATGGCGTCACGATGCTCTGACCCCTGTTTCGCCCGTCATTACGCACAGAGCGAGTTTGCTCAGTGCAGTGATGAGAGTGGGGTGCCACAACCAAGGTCACGGGGTCCCGCGATCAGAAATCTTTTCCCCTAGGGGCAGAGCACCCCTTTAAGGATAAAATGGGCTGTGTCCTTAAGGGGTTAAACACCAACCAAATCTATTAAAACTATAAAGCTAGATTCTCATATTCTTTTTGGATGCAGGTTTTTTTTTTTCATTAACTTTTTGAAGACAATGTCAGGAGGGAATCGTAATGGGGGGGGATATCAATGGGTTATCAAAAATGACCTATTGTTTAAATACATTTTTATATTCAATATATTTTTTTTAATTGGTTGGTGTTTCTTTAATTCTCTTAAAGGGGTACTCCAGTTGAAAACAATTTGTTTTAAAACAACTGGTGCCAAAAAGTTGAACAGATTTGTAAATGACTTCTATTTAAAAATCTTAATCCTTTCAGTACTTATCAGCTGCTGTATGCTACAAAGGAAGTTGATTAGTTCTTTTCTGACTGACCACAGTGCTCTCTGCTAACACCTCTGTCCATGTCAGGAACTGTCCAGAACAGGATATTAGAGATGAGCGAATTTACAGTAAATTTGATTCGTCACGAACTTCTCGGCTCGGCAGTTGATGACTTTTCCTGCATAAATTTGTTCAGCTTTCAGGTGCTCCGGTGGGCTGGAAAAGGTGGATACAGTCCTAGGAGACTCTTTCCTAGGAATGTATCCACCTTTTCCAGCCCACCGGAGCACCTGAAGGCTGAACTAATTTACGCAGGATAAGCCATCAACTGCCGAGCCGAGAAGTTCTTGACGAATCGAATTTACTGTAAGTTCGCTCATCTCTACAGGATATGTTTGCTATGGGGATTTGCTCCTACTCTACCCAGTTGATTTTTGAAAAACACTGGAGTACCCGTTCAAGTCACTGCCAATTTTGTTTTTTAATTTTAAAATATTGCAGTTTTCATTCTGGCCACTAAGGCTACGAATAAATTGTCACTGTCTGTTCTGTAGCAGTCTCAGGTGACACCATTATATAAAGTCACCAAAATATCCATCAGTGACTATAGTTAAAGTAGGTGATGGCTGCAATTCCCTCATCACAAGATGCACCCCAACCCCTCCTGCCCCCCCCCCCCCATTTGCCCTGAACAATTATCTTTCTCAGACCCAGTGAACAAGTGTTAGGGTCCATTCACACCACATTTTTACAAAACCGTACAAGATGTGAAATGGATGCAACCAGATGCATACGGTTTTCAATGGAGAGTCAATGCATCCGGTTTTCAATACGGTTCCATACGGTTTTCTAATTGAAAACGTATGCAAGAACTGCTTTGCAAAAACGTGGTGTGAATGCAGCCTTAGACAGCTTTTTGGAGCAAATTATGGGGCTTCAGCACACTAGTATATCTGGGCCAATGAATAATTTCCAGACTACAGGCTTCTATGCCCCATGCAGCTGCTGTAAAGAACATCTCTAATTACTGTTGAAAGCAGCTCAAGCAAGATAGCTGCCCTCCCAATCATATTCCAGTATATAAAATGACAATCAAAAAATAAAAACTGTTAGGAAGAAAGAATATGTATCAATATCTGGTTTGTAGGGGGAAAAAAGTAAAAGTTTTAGTTTGAAGCTACTTTAAAGACTATTTGAGGAAATTGCTCAGGCAGTAACAATCTTGCCATTTTAATGCAATTTGAAGCAGTTTTTATAGCCAAAACTAGGAGTGAATTTTCTTTATGATTTTATCCACTTAACAATCCTCTCCTAACTTTGGCTTCAAAAAGCTTAATCAAAATGTGATGCATAAAAGCAGCCTAACAAATGGTATTACTGGAACAGTTCTCTTCACAAGTGGGAGCTAGAGGGGATTGTGGAGATTCACTTCAAACACACAGCAGATAGACATTGGGGTCTTAATAAATCCTGCTGAACATGCACAGCACAGTGTAAGGATCTCTCTGCGTCACAACCAGCGCTTATTATACACTGTCTCGGCGGAGCTGGTTATGTACATGACTATTCAGTTTTTGTTCCTTGTTTTTTTATTTTGTTTTAACCCCTTAAGGACGCAGCCCTTTTTCACCTTAAGGACTGAGCCCTTTTTCGCAATTCTGACCACCGTCGCTTTACGAATTAATAATGCGAAAACGCTTTTACCGAATATTCTGATTCTGAGAATGTTTTTTCGTGACATATTCTACTTTACTTTGGTGGTAAATTTTCGGCATTACTTGCACCCTTTTTTGGTGAAAAATCCCCAAATTTCATGAAAATTTTGAAAATTTAGCATTTTTCTAACTTTGAAGCTCTCTACTTGTAAGGAAAATGGATATTCACAATACATTTTATTTTTATTCACAAATACGATATGTTCACTTTATGTTGGCATCATAAAATGGACATATTTTTGCTTCTTGAAAAAATTAGAGGGCTTCAAAGTAGAGCAGCAATTTTCAAAAATGTCATGAAAATTGCTAAATCTGAAGGGACAGATGTTACAGAACTATAACTCCCAGCATGCCTGGGCAGTCCAGGCATGCTGAGAGTTGTTGTTTGGCAACATCTGGAGGGCTACCGTTTGGGCACCACTGTAACAGTGGACTCCAAACTGTGATCCTCCAGATGTTGCAAAACTACAACTCCTAGGACGCTCAGACAGCCTTTGGCTGTCTGGGCATCCTGGGAGTTGCAGCTTGACCTTCCTAGTGGTTGCCACAGTAAAGATCGATTTACTTTCACTTTCAATTCCAGCCCCTCATTCCCCCCCCCCCCACCACAATAGTTTCCCTACCTGAGCCAGGATCCAGCAGTCTCCAGCAAAGATCGGGGGGTCCCCAGGTATCTTCTCCTCCAGGTACCGGCCTCCATATTCTGTCCATGTTCCCCTCGACATCCAGGGGTGGGAAGAATGGGGGGTTGCCATGGCAACCCACTGTCCTGCTCTGCCATTGGTCAGAATCAGTTCTGACCAATGACAGGGGATAGGAGGAGATCGCAGCACTGCGACCTCACTCCTAGCCCTCAGGATGATCGGGGCTGTCCCTGAGAGCTCCGATCATCGCTATTTTCCGGGTGATCGGGTCACCAGAGACCAGAGACGGAATAGTCTGCGATCGCCGACATGCCGGGGGTCTCAGGACCCCCCTGGGCGATGTTCTGGGATGCCTGCAGAATGATTTCAGCAGGCATTCCGGTTCGGTCCCCAACCGGCTAGCGGCGGGGACCGGAATTCCCACAGGCGTATGCATACGCCCCACATCCTTAAGGACAAGGGATGCAGGGCGTATGCATACACCCGGCATCCTGAACAGGTTAAATACAGCCCTGTATCAATATTTGTCTGAGAACAAGTCTCCTTCCTCTTTCCTTTTATAATTGTGTAGTAAATTTTCTCATGATTGTGTCTTAGTAATAATAAAGTTATGTAGATCTGTGTGAGAAAACATAGCAGAACTCCTCATGGTGCAGTATGTTTCCAATACAAGCAAGCAAGGCACAACAACTTACCGCGCTCTCAGTTAAGAGTAACCAAAAGAAACAATGCAGTCACGTGCCGGTCAGGGGTCCTCAATCCACCAGAAAACACGTGTTCCAAGAAGGCAGCAGAAGATACCAGAGATCATCAGGCACAAAACGTTCAGATGACAAATCTCTTGTAACAGCAATATGTCTGGTAAGAAATTCTATATTTATTTAAGTGTATTTAAAGGCCACATAAATAGCTTGTCTCTGAGGAAGTGGCTCATTCTCTGTCACTTCAGAAGCAGGGAGACAATATGGCATTGAGTCAGCTATCACTGGATTCCTCATCCTTTACAGTTACGTGGCATGGGGGAAATGTCCTTCCTAGACGGTAAGTGTGGTGGTTATATTATAAAGCTTCATGGTGGATAAGCTGAGGAGAAGCAAAGAGCCCATGATCAGACATCAGAAGTTCATGCTGAGAGGAGTAGCAAGGAGGAGGAGTTTGATGATGATAATGTAGTTTTGAACCGGACAGGTGATGAAACAAGGTGACGAGAGTAGTCCAGAAAAGAGGCACAATCGGGTGGTGGTGTTCCTCCTATCCAGTGTTCTGCCCTATGGAAATTCTTTTCTACCTTACCAGATGCAGAAAACCTTTCACCGTGCTGTCTCTGCAAGCAGACAGTAGGCCTTGGCCATGCCAAAAAAAGGCCAAAAAAAAAATTGTCCATGCTGCTGCTCCTCTAAATCACTCTCATCTATCGAGCAGCTAGATAAGTGTTGAATACAGAAAGGACAAGCAAATACACCTTCTGTGGTAATGAACAATATAATGGCCGACATTTATCATTGTCTTTAGACTGTGTTTAGTGTCTGCAAAAGGTGCTAAAAAGGCGCAAGCAGGGTTTATTTGTGCCTTTTTTGCGCCTTTTGGTTTACACATTTCTGCTGATTTTGAGTTGCAATCCACTGATTTTGGCAATACACATGATATGTAAGGGTTTTATGAACTGCGCCTTTTCACAAAAAGAGGCGCAAAGCCACTGAAAAGTCTCTAAGACTACACCAGCCCAGACTTAGTTTAGCTTTTTGGTGTATGTGAAGAGAGAAATTTCAGAAAATGGGACCTGCACAAAATGTATCAAATGTTCTGTGACCATTTAATAAATTTGGTGCACCTACACATTACCAGCACACAAAAAAAGGTGCAAAAAAATGCTTCATTTACACCTAAAATGATAAATGGCGGACATTTTTAAAAAAAATATACAGGTTCTTTAACCCCTTAAGGATGCAGGATCCATATGCCCCTGTTTACGAGTCCTTAAGGACTGAGGACGTATGGGTACGCCCTGCGTTCTTCTGGCCCCTGCCGCTTGCCGGGCAGGGACTGGACCGGGATGCCTGCTGATATCATTCAGCAGGCATCCTGGCATATCGCCCAGGGGGGGTTATGAGGTCCCCCCCATATCGGCGATCGCCTCAAATTTGCGGCGATTCCGGGTCAATCCGGTCTCTGGTGACCCGGAAAAAAAGGATGCATGGGGCTGTTCGAGACAGCCCCATTCACCCTTACGCAGCAGGAGTGAGGTGGCACGGGTGCCGCCTCACGATCACGTGATTGATCGGTCGGAACGACCGACCAATCACGGCCCTGCTGGGCGGTGATCGGGACGGCGATCATGTTGGCGATCGGGGCCGGCGGGGTCTCTTACCTTGCCCTGGTCCCACGGGGGTCCCCTCAGGAGTGGTGGCAGCGACAGGAGCAGCAGGATCGGTGACAGCAGCGGCGGTTGTCCCGGTGGAAGGATACAGCAGGAGGTGAGGCCTGTTCACCTCCTGCTGTTGCTTAGCAACAATTCTCACCATGCAAAGCCAAAGGGCATGCTGGGAGTTGTAGTTTTGCAACAGCTGGAGTTCCAACTACAACTCAAAGCATGCCCTTTGGTAGTCTATGCATGCTGGGGGTTGTAGTTATGCAACAGCTGGAGGCACATTTTTTTCTTTGAAAAAGTGTGCATCCAGCTGTTGCATAACTACAACTTCCAACATGCACAGACTACCAAAGGGCATGCTAGGAGTTGTAGCAGTGTGCCTCCAGCTGTTGCAAAACTACAACTCTCAGCATGCCCTTCGGCTGTCAATGCATGCTGATTGTTGCAGTTTTGCAACAGCTGGAGACACATTGGTTACCTAAATCAGTGTTTTGCAACCAGTGTATTAATTCAGCCTTCAAACAATTATCGTGTACATTTAGGGCACATACAAGATCATGGTGGGACATTGCTAGCCTGCAAGCTTACATTCAATAAATTATAGTGTACAGGGGCTTGCGAATTCTATATCAATCCACATTCACACACCAAGGATGTAGAATTCAAGCGAGGTTGGGAACAAATGTTAACCAAGAATTCATTACGGATGATGACTTACTTGGTTGAATATGAGAAAAAGTATTATAATCAAATAACTGAACAACTTGAAAAAGAGATATCTGAAATTAAAACATTTGCCAGTACACCAGATTTTAGTAAGCTTGAAAGTAATCTACAGAGGAACATTGAGAGCTACAAAAAAGAACTAAAAGAACATAAACATAGGAAGTACATCAGAGATAGTACTGATTTTGAAACAGGTAGGATTTATAATTTGAATAAATCCCAGAATAGAGTACCTAGAAAAAACTTCAATCCAGCACTCTCTGATAGTGAAACTTCCGAAACAGATAGCTCTGTAAAAGAAAAATGTCCAGCGCGAATGTCAAGGAACTGGATGTTTATTCCAATGAAAGCCAAAAAGACAAGGAGAACATGACAAGGTGACGCGTTTCGGTCCTAAGACTGGACCTTAGTCATACACTAGCATACAGTGAGTACAAACCTTATATAGGTGGCCCCTCAAGCAACGACCAGTAATCCGGCCGCGGCTGAATAGGGTCCTCCTCCTCTTTCGTGACGTGGGGGTGACAGGTAAAACCCGGAGAAAAGATGAGAAAGCAGCAAGAAACAAGGGAGACAAAGAAGGAACCAAGGGAAAGGAAATAGGGAAGAGAAGAAAAAGGGGAGGAAAAGAACAAGAAGAAAGAAAAAAGAAAAAAGAAGAAAAAGGAAAAAGAGGAGAAATGAGGATCATGGGCAGTCACCCTCACGTAATGGAAAAAGGTTACAATCTTAGACAATACAAAAATATATAAAAACATTTTTTTATATAAATGTTTATTACATGTAACTGGAGTATTTTAAAAAAGTCAATAATAAAACACATAATCATATTCTAAGACAGCTCCCCAAAGGGAGAAAAAAATGAAAGGAATGAGCTATATTTAAGGTTTCATATGGAAAAATATATTCAATGGTAAACAGTAAATTGAATGGTGTTCACATTCTTTGTCTAATAAATAAAAAGATACATAGTATAATAGTATAGTGTACACCAATCACTTTCTCACAAGAGAAAGAATACTGTATCCTATGAAACCATAACATAGATACTCTTACAGGATCAGCACGTGTCTTAATACATCTGGGACACTGAAACCGGCAAAGGAAAAGGGGAAAAGGGGAGGGAGGAGGAAAGAAAGACTATAGTAGAGTAGTCATGGTTAAAAGGAACAAAGGGAATAACAATACCAATATAGTGGAGAGAAAAATAAATAATTAAATAAGTATAAACTCCAATATAGGGTACCCATATAGATAGATAACTAATAAATCACATATTAAGGCAAACAGAAGGAATAAAGCTGGACGAATCTCAGCCAATATACCTAATAGTGGAGAATGGTATCCATCCTTTTATTAAGGCCCCGAGGGACGCGACTGTCCAATCTCAAGATCCAATAGACCTCTCGGTCCAGGAGCTTGAGCTTGACATTGCCACCCCTAATAGGTGGGCTAACTCGTTCTAACCCCTGTAGCATAAGAGATGATGTATTACCAGCATGTGCCTCGGCTATGTGCCTGGAGACCATAGATATATGTCTTGAGTTAAAATGGGGTATATCCGAAATGTGTTTTCGGATACGTACCTTGAGAGGAGTCGAAGTACACCCCACATATTGGAGATGACAGTCTCTGCAGATAAGGACATAGACAACGTACGGTGTGTTGCAGTTAATATATGCGTTAATTTTGTGGGTATCGCCCGTAGTAGTCGACACCACTGAATCCGAATTCTGCATAAAGCCGCAACACACGCACCTGCCATGTCCACACCTGTAGGACCCTGCATAATGTAGCCAGGTTGGCTGTGATTTATGCTGTGTAGAAAATAAACTGGGTGAAATACTTTGAAAAATACTTTAACGTAAAATTCCCTTAATTTGAGGTTCACTCTTAATCATGAGGTATCCATAGTAAGTTTTCTTGACTTGCATTTGGTGGGTGACAGCGAGAGATGCTGTGTGAAAACTACTACATATCGTAAAAAAAACGCAGTAAATTCAATATTACATGCGTCCTCCTGCCACCCACCACATGTAATTCGTAACTTACCCACGGGTGAAATGGTCAGGGCCTGCAGAAATTGCTCGGTCGACCCTGACTTTAGATGGGAGGTATGCGAAATTTCTTCTCGCCTCCAAGTCCGTGGGTATCAGTCTCGAGATATAGAGAGGGGTGTCAACATTGCCTCGAATAAGAATAGGACGGTGTTGATTTCCTCCTCTATCAACAAGGCACGATGGATCCAGAAGACCACTGATTCTCCGGTGGTCTTCTGTACTAAGTACAGTCTTGAATACAAACGGATCTGTAACATCATACATAAATACATGACAATTGTTCTATGTGACCCCGCCTTCCAAGGGGTGTTCCCTGTAGGATATAAATGTATATCCAGAAGGGCCCCGACTATCGGTCAAAGTATTTCACCCAGTTTATTTTCTACACAGCATAAATCACAGCCAACCTGGCTACGTTATGCAGGGTCCTACAGGTGTGGACATGGCAGGTGCGTGTGTTGCGGCTTTATGCAGAATTCGGATTCGGTGGTGTCGACTACTACAGGCGATACCCACAAAATTAACGCATATATTAACTGCAACACACCGTACGTTTTCTATGTCCTTACCTGCAGAGACTGTCATCTCCAATATTTGGGGTGTACTTCGACTCCTCTCAAGGTACGCATCCGAAAACACCTTCGGATATACCCCATTTTAACTCAAGACATATATCTATGGTCTCCAGGCACATAGCCGAGGCACATGCTGGTAATACATCATCTCTTATGCTACAGGGGTTAGAACGAGTTAGCCCACCTATTAGGGGTGGCAATGTCAAGCTCAAGCTCCTGGATCGAGAGGTCTATTGGATCTTGAGATTGGACAGTCGCTTCCCTCGGGGCCTTAATAAAAGGATGGATACCATTCTCCACTATTAGGTATATTGGCTGAGATTCGTCCAGCTTTATTCCTTCTGTTTGCCTTAATATGTGATTTATTAGTTATCTATCTATATGGGTACCCTATATTGGAGTTTATACTTATTTAATTTATTTTTCTCTCCATTGGTATTGTTATTCCCTTTGTTCCTTTTAACCATGATGCCCATGACTACTCTACTATAGTCTTTCTTTCCTCCTCCCTCCCCTTTTCCCCTTTTCCTTTGCCGGTTTCAGTGTCCCAGATGTATTAAGACACGTGCTGATCCTGTAAGAGTATCTATGTTAAGGTTTCATAGGATACAGTATTCTTTCTCTTGTGAGAAAGTGATTGGTGTACACTATACTATTATACTATGTATCTTTTTATTTATTAGACAAAGAATGTGAACACCATTCAATTTACTGTTTACCGTTGAATATATTTTTCCATATGAAACCTTAAATATAGCTCATTCCTTTCATTTTTTTTCTCCCTTTGGGGAGCTGTCTTAGAATATGATTATGTGTTTTATTATTGACTTTTTTTTAAATATTCCAGTTACATGTAATAAACATTTATATAAATGTATTGTATTTGTATTGTCTAAGATTGTAACCTTTTTCCGTTACGTGAGGGTGACTGCCCATGATCCTCATTTCTCCTCTTTTTCCTTTTTCTTCTTTTTTCTTTTTTCTTTCTTCTTGTTCTTTTCCTCCCCTTTTTCTTCTCTTCCCTATTTCCTTTCCCTTGGCTCCTTCTTTTCTCCCTTGTTTCTTGCTGCTTTCTCATCTTTTCTCCGGGTTTTACCTGCCACCCCCACGTCACGAAAGAGGAGGAGGACCCAATTCAGCCGCGGCCGGATTACTGGTCGTTGCTTGAGGGGCCACCTATATAAGGTTTGTACTCACTGTATGCTAGTGTATGACGAAGGTCCAGTCTTAGGACCGAAACGCGTCACCTTGTCATGTTCTCCTTGTCTTTTTGGCTTTCATTGGAATAAACATCCAGTTCCTTGACATTCGCGCTGGACATTTTTCTTTTGCTTGTTGGTTCCAGTCGGTGTTGCCCACGCCGGTCCTGGCGCGACGGGCTGAGGGAGTGAGCTGGACTATACACTTCTTTGTCTGCAGATAGCTCTGTAGGTACAGGAAGTGGTCAACAACAGTTTGGGACTAAACGTAAAAGTGCCCCCAAGAGATCATTTAAACCACGGAAGTCCTCAATACCGAAATCAAGCCATGATCTGGGATGTACAAGCATTCCCCAACCACCATTGAATTCAGGGATGACCAATCCCACAATAATACAAAATCAGGGACCACCAGGTAGCGGTCAAAATGGTACCCCTTTTTCCTTGGCATCATCCTCTATATCGGGCAGTGTGTCGACCCCTGCAGGGATGCACAACAATCATGGAATAGGTACACCAAATTTCCCCCATCAGACTAGATCTACGGTTACTCCACAGATGATTGCCCCAGGTTTTATACCAGCTCCCCCCTATGTGGGATGGCAACAGCTACCTCTTTTTTAGGCCTCAGGAGGCAGATCTAATGCTGCCTCAACAGAGTACACAGCAAATAAGCAATCCTATTGACTCCTTGTTGAGTAACACAACGCAAAAAGAGGACCTACAAGTGATCAATATATCCGACTACCTATTGAGTGAATTTGAAGTAAAGATTCTATTGAAGGGCCTCTCCTTCTCTCCTACACCTGACTTTGACCTATTTACATGGGTCAAAGATATTAATCTTTTTGCAAGAAAATTGGCTTTGCATAAATATCACGCTAATCTTGCAAGGAATGAAGCAAGAAGTGGCTATTGCGATTCAGTGGCATTGAAAGCCCTGATTGATTTGTTGGAAGAAAACGAGACTGACCCTAGGGATCCTATAGCTCCTCTACCTTCCTTGAAAATTAGGAGCAAAAAAAAAACGCCATTTTCTCAATACCATTGAATAGATAGCTTTGTGAGACTAGTCACTCAAGATCGATCGACAATTACAACGAAGAAAGGATCTAAACCCCTAAATCTAACCAAGATAGAGTGGGAAGCCCTAAAGTCTCTACAAGAGAATAAAGATATTGAATTAAAACCTTGAGACAAAGGAGGCAACATAGTCGTCCTGTAACGCCGAGAGCTCCAGGTCCCGCGGCTTCCCCGGAGCGCTCGCGGCGTTATAGTAACAGCAGCGCTCCGGTCTCTGTCTCTGACCGCGAGCGCTGCTGTGTTCATGTCGGCGGGGACGCGATCCGTGTGGCGGGTCAGACCCGTTCACGGATCGCGCCCCGTTCTACTCACCCTCCTCCTGTGGCTGTCTCGTCCCGGTGCACGCGGGCCCCCCCCTAGGGCGCACGCACCGATGTTCTAAGATTAAAAGGGCCAGCGCACCGCTAATTGGTGCCTGGCCCAATTAGTTCAATCACATCCCTACTCATAAATACTTCCCCTTCCCTTCCTTGCCGGATCTTGTTGCCTTGTGCCCTGAGAAAGCGTTATAGTGTGTTCCCAAGCCTGTGTACCCAGACCTTCTGCTGTTGCCCCTGACTACGAACCTCGCTGCCTGCCCTGACCTTCTGCTACGTCTGACCTCGCCTCCATCTAGTGCTTGTGTACCACGCCAGTCTCAGCTGCCTGAGAGGGAACACGACCTGGTAGTTACCGCCGCAGCAAGTCCATCCCGCTTTGCAACAGGCTCTGGTGAACACCAGTAACTGCTTAGAACCGATTCCCCAGTACTACTCACGTCATCGCCTCTCAGGTACAGAGGATCCACCTCCAGCTGCTAGTCCGGACCCTGACAGTAGATCCGGCCATGGATCCCGCTGAGGTACCGCTGCCAAGCCTCGCTGACCTCACCTCCGTGGTCACCCAGCAGTCCCAACAGATTGCCCAACAAGGACAACAGCTGTCGCAGTTGACCACCATGATTCAACAGCTTCTGCCTCCACAGCCTCAACCATCTCCTCCTCCAGCTCCTGCATCCCCTCCTCTCCGAGCTGCCACTACCACTGCTAGAGTCCGCTTGTCTCTCCCGGATAAGTTTGACGGGGACTCTAAGAAGTGCTGGGGATTCCTGTCCCAATGTTCCCTGCACCTGGAGATGTTGTCGGACCAATTCCCCACGGAACGGTCTAAGGTGGCGTTTGCGGTCAGCTTATTATCTGGGAAGGCCTCGGCCTGGGCCATGCCGCTCTGGGACCACAACGATCCTGCCACTGCCTCCGTCCTGTCATTATTTTCTGAAGTCTGCAGTATCTTTGAGGAACCTGCCCATGCCTCATCCGCGGATACAGCTTTGCTGAACCTTGTCCAAGGAGATTCTACAGTGGGCGAATATGCCATACAATTCCGTACTTTGGCCTCTGAGTTGGCATGGAACAATGAGGCTCTCTGCGCGACCTTTAAAAAAGGTTTATCCAGCCACATTAAGGATTGTCTGGCCGCACGAGAGATACCCTCCTCTCTGACTGAACTTATCCACTTGGCTACCCGCATTGAGATGCGCTACATTGAAAGACGTCAGGAGCTCCGCCAGGAGAAAGAGTTTGTTCGCACCAGGCGATACCCACGCCTGGCTCCTCTCTTCCAGCATCCTTTGCAGCCTGTTACTGTGCCTCCCGCTGAGGAGGCCATGCAAGTAGACCGGTCTCGCCTGACCCAGCAAGAGAGGACTTGCCGGAGGAACGAGAACTTATGCTTATACTGTGCGAGCTCTGAGCATTTCCTAAAGGACTGTCCTCTTCGTCTTCAGCGTCCGGGAAACGCTCGCACCTAGTGAACGTGGGAGAGGCGTCACTGGGTGTAAATTCTTCCTCTCCACGCCTGACTATTCCAGTGCGGATTTCTCCAGCCGCTAAAGCCTCCTTCTCTGCGGAGGATTTCTTGGACTCTGGTTCAGCAGGAAACTTCATTAAAGCCTCCTTCATCAACTGGTTTAACATCCCTGTTATCCGTCTCGGTAAACCCTTCTTCATTTCTTCGGTTAACGGAGAAAAACTGAATTGCACCGTGCGCTACCGCACTGAACCCGTGCACATGACCGTGGGGGTTCTCCATCAAGAAACTATTTTTTGTTTTGTCAAACTGCACCTCTGACATCCTTCTAGGCTTACCCTGGCTCCAGCGACACTCTCCTACCCTCAACTGGACCACTGGGGACATTGAATCCTGGGGCTCTTCCTGCCACACACGCTGCCTTAAGTCTGTACCTACTAGCCAAGTCTCCATCGCTTCTCCATTGCTCGGCCTTCCTAAGTCCTATCAGGACTTTTCTGACGTCTTTTGCAAGAAACAGGCAGAGGCTTTACCACCACATAGGCCCTACGATTGTCCTATTGACTTGCTCCCTGGTACCACACCGCCCCGTGGCAGGATTTACCCTCTCTCCGCTCCTGAAACTAAGGCCATGACGGAGTATATTCAGGAGAATCTCAAGAAAGGTTTCATCAGGAAGTTTTCTTCCCCCGCCGGAGCAGGATTCTTCTTTGTTGCCAAGAAGGAGGGGTCACTACGCTCTTGCATTGGCTACCGCGGCCTCAATAAAATCACTGTAAAGAACCGCTACCCTCTACCTCTCATCTCGGAACTCTTTGACCGTCTGCGCGGAGCTAAGATTTTTACTAAGCTTGACCTCAGGGGAGAATACAGCCTCATCAGAATTCGTGAAGGAGATGAGTGGAAAACCGCTTTTAACACCAGAGATGGTCACTTCGAATACCTCGTCATGCCGTTTGGACTCTGCATCGCCCCTGCAGTCTTCCAAGACTTTGTCAATGAAATCTTCTGGGACTTATTGTATACCTGTGTAGTGTCTATCTTGATGACATACTAATCTTCTCCTCCAACTTAGCGGAACATCGCCTCCATGTTCGTCAACTGCTCCAGCGCCTCCGTGTTAACCATCTCTATGCCAAAATTGAAAAATGCCTCTTTGAACGTACCTGTCTTCCTTTCCTGGGATACCTGGTCTCAGGACAAGGTCTTCAAATGGACCCCGACAAGCTCTCCGTGGTCTTGGATTGGCCACACCCCTCGGGACTTCGCTCTATCCAGCGCTTCCTCGGATTCGCTAATTACTACCGTCAGTTCATCCCCCACTTCTCCACTATCGTGGCTCCCATTGTGGCACAGACAAAGAAAGATGCAAATCCGAGATCCTGGCCTCCCCAAGCGGAAGAAGCTTTTACTCGCCTTAAGGCCGCCTTCGCCTCCGACCCCGTCTTGACTAGGCCCGATCCCCTGAAACCATTCTTCCTTGAGGTAGATGCTTCTTCGGTAGGAGCCGGGGCGATTTTTCTTCAAAAAACCGCTAAAGGAAAAAAACGTCACTTGTGTTTTTTTTCTAAAACGTTTTCTCCTCCTGAAAGGAACTACGCTATTGGTGAACATGAATTGTTGGCCATTAAGTTGGCCCTAGAGGAGTGAAGACATCTCCTGGAAGGATCCCTTCACCCTATCACCATCTACACTAACCACAAAAATCTGTCCTACCTACAGTCCGCCCAGCGCTTAAATCCTCGCCAGGCCAGGTGGTCGTTGTTCTTTGCCCGCTTCAATTTCCAGATCCATTTTCGTCCTGCTGACAAGAATGTCAGGGCGGATGCCCTATCACGTTCCACCAATGCCACAGAAGCTGAAGTCTCTCCTCAACATGTCATCCCTCCTGAGTGTCTGATCTCTGCTGCTCCTGCTTCTTTGGTGCCTGTTCCTCCAGGAAAAACTTTTGTCCCTCCACGTCTTCGCCGCCGGACTCTCAAATGGGGTCTTTCCTCCCACTTGGTGGGTCACGCTGGAATCAAAAAATCCATTCAGTTGATTGCCAGACACTATTGGTGGCCTGCCTTTGAAAAAGATGTGACTGAGTTCGTACGGTCCTGTACTGTCTGTGCACGTAACAAAACTCCTCGCCAGAGGCCTGCAGGTCTTCTTCTTCCCCTGCCGGTGCCGGGGCCCGAACAGCCTTGGTCACATATAGCGATGAACTTCGTCACTGACCTTCCTGTATCCCATGGCAACACTGTCATTTGGGTGGTCGTTGATCGATTCTCCAAGATGGCTGATTTTGTCCTGCTTCCTGTCCTCCCTTCTGCGCCACAGTTGGCGAAGCAATTCTTTTCACACATTTTCGTCTCCACGGACTGCCTACGCATATCGTCTCTGATAGAGGCGTTCAATTCTTCTCAAAATTCTGGAGAGCACTCTGCACCCAAATGAAGATTATATTAAATGTTTCCTCAGCCTAGCATCCGCAGTCCAATGGACAAGTGGAGAGAGTGAACCAGATCCTTGGTGACTACCTGCGACATTTTGTCTCCTCCCGCCAAGACGATTGGGTTGACCTGTTACCCTGGGCTGAATTCTCGTACAATTCAAAGACTCTGAGTCATCCGCCAAATCTCCATTCTTTGTGGTGTACGGCCGTCACCCGCTTCCCCCCCTCCCCATTCCCACTTCATTTGGAGTTCCTGCCGTAGA
Organism: Hyla sarda; assembly: GCF_029499605.1. NCBI lineage: Eukaryota > Metazoa > Chordata > Amphibia > Anura > Hylidae > Hyla > Hyla sarda. Next base: position 292,584,280 of record NC_079193.1, read on the forward strand.
TGAATTGACCCGGGACTTTTCCTCGATTTGGAAAGAGTCGCTCTCACTGGCCTCTTCTCGAATGAAGAGACATGCGGGTAAGAAGTGAAGAACTCCTCCTGTCTTTGCCCCTGGTGACAAGGTGTGGCTCTCTGCCAAATATATTCGGTTTCGTGTCCCAACTACAAGTTGGGTCCACGTTACCTCGGGCCATTTAGAGTCAAAAGTCAAATCAACTCTGTCTCCTACAAGCTTCATCTTCCTCCTTCTCTTCGTATTCCTAACTCCTTTCATGTTTCCCTTCTCAAACCTCTCGTTCTTAACCGCTTTTCCCCCAAGGTCACCGTTCCTGCTCCTGTCTCTGGCTCATCTGATATCTTCTCGGTAAAAGAAATCTTCGCCTCCAAGGTTGTCAGAGGTAAAAAAAAAAAATTCTTGTTGACTGGGAGAATTGTGGCCCCGAAGAGAGGTCTTGGGAGCCAGAGGACAATATTCTCGACAAGGAGCTCATCCATTAGGTTCCTAGGCTCCAAAAAGAGGTGGAGACCTAAGGGGGGGGGATATTGTAATGCCAAGCGCTCCGGGTCCCGCGGCTTCCCCGGAACGCTCGCGGTGTTATAGTAATAGCAGAGCTCCAGTCTCTGTCTCTGACCACGAGTGCTGCTGTGTTCAAGCCGGCGGGGACGCGATCCGTGTGGCGGGTCAGACCAGTTCACGGATCGCGCCCCGTTCTACTCACCCTCCTGCTCCTGTGGCTGTCTCATCCCGGCATGCGCGGCTCCGCTCCCTAGGGCGCGCGTGCCGATGTTCTAAGATTTAAAGGGCCAGCGCACAGCTAATTGGTGCCTGGCCCAATTAGTTCAATCACCTCCCTACTCATAAATACTCACTTCCCCTTCCCTTTCTTGCTGGATCTTGTTGCCTTGTGCCCTGAGAAAGCGTTATAGTGTGTTCCCAAGCCTGTGTACCCAGACCTTCTGCTGTTGCCCCTGACTACGAACCTCGCTGCCTGCCTTGACCTTCTGCTACGTCTGACCTCGCCTCTGTCTAGTCCTTGTGTACCGTGCCAGTCTCAGCTGCCTGAGAGGTCGAGTCGCTACTGGGGAACATGACCTGGTAGTTACCGACGCAGCAAGTCCATCCCGCTTTGCGGCGGGCTCTGGTGAACACCAGTAACTGCTAAGAACCGATTCCCCAGTACGACCCGCGCCATCGCCTCTCAGGTACAGAGGATCTACCTCCAGCCGCAAGTCCGGACCCTGACACATCCTTAATAAGGACGACTATGTTGCTATGGTAAATAGGATCATCATGGATGATAATACCTATGAGGTCCTACCAAGGAACCCCACAAGAGAATATCTAGGGGAACTACGAGATCTATTACAGGAGGCTCTATCCAATGGTTATATTACTGAGGAGGAATATAGGGTGCTGTATAATCCATGTCCAGTTGTAGCAACATTCTATGCATTACCTAAGGTGCATAAGCAGGTAACCCTGATTCCAGACAGACCAATTGTGTCAGGGAATGGCAATCTAACACAAGAATGCAGTAAATATGTCAATTAACTTTTGATCCCGTTTGTGGGCACCCTCCCCTCGTTCCTAAAGGACACTAAGGACACAGTCTGTAAAATTAGTGAAATCACTGTTTCTAATGACACTATATTGGCTAGTCTAGACGTAGAGGCCCTATATAGTAACACCAGACACGATCTAGGTCTTAAAGCAGTGGCACATTTCTTAAGAACGAAAGGTACACAATTTCACGGGCACAACCAATTTGTTTTGTCACTTCTTAATTTTGTCCTCACTCACAATTTTTTCACCTTCAACGGAAAATTCTTTCACCAGATAAAAGGCTCAGCCATGGGCACGGTGTGTGCACCTACTTATGCAAACCTTTTTCTTGGGTGGTGGGAAGATACTATAGTTTTCACGGAGGACAATGAAAAATACACTGAGCACATTTCCTTTTGGGGCCGATTTATTGATGATATTTTAATTTTGTGGGATGGTGATGGATTGTTTTTTCAGGATTTTGTTTTAACACTTAATCAGAACGAGGTGGGGATGCATTTCACATCCGAATTTCAGAGAGAAAAGATAAACTTCCTTGACTTGATAATATCTAAGAATGAAAAGGGTTACCTGGAGACATGCACCTTTAGAAAAAAAACTGCGACAATTAAGTTACTCCATTGGAACAGCTGGCACCCTGTGCCTCTGAAGAGGGGGATCCCTACAGGGCAGTTTCTTTGTATGAAAAGGAACTGCTCCGATGAGCAGACCTTCGAATCAGAGAGCACAATACTTAGCCAACGATTCGTGGATAGGGGCTATCCACGAAAATGGATTAAGAAAGCCTACAAAAGACCGAAGGAGAGTCCCAGATCCAGTTTACTAAGCTCATTAAGTAGTCAGAATAGGTAGTGAAATTGGTCCCATGAAAGTAATCAGATGTGTAGGTACCTATGATAATAGATCAAGGGAAGTCAATAACATCTTAGAACGATACTGGCCTATACTTCTGTAGGATGAAGATCTGAAGGGGGTTCTTAAAAATCATCCTGGTATGACATATAGAAGAGGCCCAAACCTACATGATAAACTGGTCCATAGTCATTTTTCAGCTGAACCAAAACAAACGTGGCTTCAAAATCCAATTACAGGTATATGTCCATGTGGTAGCTGCAGTTTTTGCATATACCTAAAGAGAAAGAAGGAGTTCACAAATCCTGCAGATGGAAAAGTATATAAGTTATTGGATTTTGTTAATTGCCGCAGCCAGGGAGTCGTATACGGGGTTTTATGTTCATGCCCTATAATGTACGTCGGCAAGACTATTCAGGAGTAAAGACGATGTATATCAAAACACATTAGCTGCATCAACACTCGTGCTGAGACCCCTTTGGCAAGACACGTTTGGATCAAGCATGGAGGAAATCCGAAGGATTTGCAGTTCTTCGGTATATGACAAATTAAAATGGGCCCAAGAGGAGGAAGTCTGGATAAGATTTTACAGAAGGAAGAGGCAAAGTGGATTTTCCGCTTAAAGAGTCTGAACCCCTTAGGATTAAACAAGGGTTTCACGTTTACACCATTTATTTAAGTAAGAGCTGTGAATCTAGATTTGTTGTATAAGAAAAGAAAAAGAAAGTAAAATAGGGAGAGTACAAGTGAATGCTCTATTACACTCATGTTTATATAAAGGAATTAACATATAAATGGATTTTGAATGACTAAAATTGCCAAGAAGACTGGACACTGGCATCACCATAGCAAATTAACCAGGGTAGAGATGAAACATGGATTATTAAAACAGATGAACGATTATATTAAGGAAGAGTACAGAAGAAGATTATAGTATTTACATATAAAAATATCACAAATTTCATAAATATTCAAGACTAAATAAATAAAATACAAATGAAAATAGAACCAATATGTGCCAAATAAAACATTAGAAATGAGGTTAAATAAATAAATGAACAATCCCACCAATACATGTCAGTTTTATAGGAATGAGGTTAAATGAATGAACAATCCCACCAATACTTGTCAATTTATTGACATTATAACTATAGTCATAACAACTGTAACATTATAATTATAATCTTAGATTTTGATTTGATAATCAATATATATTAAATTAATATGCGTTATAATACCCATGTAATATACACCTGTGAAAGAAATAAGACAAGAACAGTCCTGTCATGTACACAAAAATCGTAATATGCTGAAAATTTTAAGTCTGGAGACATGCGCACTAAAAATCTTAATGTGCCGAAAAGTTTAAGTCCGATGACATGCGCAGTTTACAAGGGACGAGCCGAGTCAGATGACTTGCGCTCCGCACGCCTATGGATTGCCCGATGACGCGCGTGCGCTGCGCTAATCCAGTTGCGGCGAGCGCGCGATCATGGACGCGATCAGGGGGCGGAGCCTAGGCCATCCCGAAGCATGTCTCGGAGGATTTAATTGCACAAGGACTGATCTGACACCTATGAAGGTATGTTTATTTACAGGTAAGGAGAGCGGTGATTGGTGTGACAGTTATAGAATGCGACCCAGTGTGGATCAATTAATGATGACGTCAGACTCGGAGTACATAAAAGCCGGTCTAACATGTGGAGCACTCACTCTGCTACCTGCCATCCTTGATAAAGCCACATACAGTGGCGAAACATGTAGGATGGTAGCAGAATGATCTTTTTAATTGCACTAGTGTCCACTGAAATAACAGTATAAGTGGAAGACTTTGCACACTGCAGGTGCAATAATCCCCCACTTTGGCAGACAGCCTGGTTGAGCAAAAATTCTACTACTAGTCAGCACCAGTGTGTGCTGAATATCCTTCCCAAACTAGTTCTTGTTCAGAACAGTGAGCAACTATATTGGGTTGGATAGTGGACCAACTCAGTGGCAACTAGTTGTTATTTTAAATAACTTTCCTGGTTTTATAGGAGTAGGATTCAGGAGGCTTTGTGTACCTTATGCGCACTACTGTTGTTTATTGTCAGAGTTACCCTCCCCTTCTCCTGGGGCAATAGTACTTTGGTTGTTGCAACCAGTGTGCCTCCAGCTGTTGAATAACTACAACTCCCAGCATGTAAATGCTGGGAGATGTAGTTTTGCAACAGCTGAAGGTTCCCCCCCCCCCCCCCACATGTGAATGTACAGGGTACATTCACACGGACAGGTTTACAGCTATTTTTCTGCTGCAAGTCTGAGATGCGGCAAATTTTCTGCCACAGCTCAAACTTTCAGCGAGAAACTCACTGTAAACCCGCCCGTGTGAATGTATCCTAAAAACACTACACTACACCTACACAAAATAAAAGTAAAACACTACATATACACTTACCCCTACACAGTCCCATCCCCCCCCGCCCATAAAAAAAAGTCTTGTATGGTACTGTTTCCAAAACGGAGCCTCCAGCTGTTGAAAAACAACAACTCCCAGTATAGCCGGACAGCCACTGACTGTCCAGGCATGCTGGGAGTTTTGCAACAGCTGGAGACACTCCATTTGGGAAACACTGCCGTAGGCTATTTATGTGGCGGATTCAAATCCCCAATCCAGGCCTCAAATGCGCATGGCTCTCTCTCGCTTTGGAGCCTTGTCGTATTTCAAGGAAACAATTTAGGGCCACATATGGGGTATCTCCGTACTCGGGACAAATTGCGTTTCAAATTTTGGGAGCTTTTTCTCCTTTTACCCCTTCTGAAAATGGTAAAGTTGGGGTCTACACCAGCATGTTAGTGTAAAAATAAAAAATGTTACACTAACATGCTGGTGATTCCCCATACTTTAAATTTTAACAAGTGGTAAAAGGGAAAAAAAGACCCCCAAAATTTGTACCCCATATGTGGGCGTAAAGTGCTCTGCGGGCGCACAAGAAGGCTCAGAAGTGAGAGCGCACTATGTACATTTGAGGCCTAAATTGGTGATTTGCACAGGGGTGGCTGATTTTACAGCAGTTACAGCTGATTTTGGAAACTACACCCCTCACAAAACATACCAAGGGGTATAGTGAGTAAAAAAAAATGTCACTAAAATGCTTGTGTAAACCTACATTTTTCATTTTCACAAGGGAGAATAGGAAAAAATCCCCCCAAAATATGTAGCCCAGTTTCTTCTGAGTAAGAACATACCCCATATGTAGATGTAAAGTTCTCTGCAGGTGAACTACAATGCTCAGAAGAGAAGGAGCGCCATTCGGCTTTTGGAGAGAGAATGTGTCTGAATGTGTCTGAAAATGAAAGCCCCCATAGTGCCAGAACAGTGGACCCCCCCCCACATGTGACCCCATGTTGTAAACTACACCCCTCACGTAATGTAATAAGGGGTACAGTGAGCATTTACACCCCACAGGTGTCTGACAGATTTTTTGAACAGTGGTTCGTGAAAATGAAAAATTTAATTTTTCATTTACATCTCACTGTTCCAAAGATCTGTCAAACGCAGTGGGGTGTAAATGTTCACTGCCCCCCTTATTAAATTCTGTGAGGGGTGTAGTTTCCAAAATGGGTTCACATGTGGGGGGTCCACTGTTCTGGCACCACCGGGGGCTCTCACCAAAAGCACAATGCCACTCCTTCCCTTCTGCGCATTGTAGTTTGCCCGCAGATCACTTTATATCCCCATATGGGATATTTCCATACTCAGAAGAAATGGGGTTAAAAATTTTGTGAGGCTTTTTCTCCAATTACCCCTTGTGAAAATGAAAAATTTGGGGTAACACGAGCATTTTAGTGAAAAAAATAAAATTTTTCATTTTCACGTCCAAATTTAGTGGAAATTTGTCAAGCACCTGTGGGGTTTTAAGGCTCACTGCACCCCTTGTTACGTTCCTTAAGGGGTGTACTTTCCAAAATAGTATGCCATGTGTTTGTTGTTTTTGCTGTTCTGGCACCATTGAGGCTTCCTAAATGCGACATGCCCCCAAAAACCATTTCAGCAAAATTTGCTTTCCAAAAGCCAAATGTGGCTTCTTCTCTTCTGAGCATTGTAGTGCGCCCGCAGTGCACTTGATGTCCACACAGGGGGTATTTTGATACTCCAAAGAGATGGGGTTACAAATTTTGGGGGGCATTTTCTCCTATAACCCCTTGTAAAAAATGTAAGTTTGCGAGAAAACCATTTTAGTGAAAAAAAATAATAATTTACACATCCGACTTTAACGAAAAGTCGTCAAACATCTGTGGGGAGTTAAGGCTCACTGGACCCCTTGTTACGTTCCTTGAGGGGGGTAGTTTCCAAAATAGTATGCCATGTCTGTTTTTTTTGCATTTCTGGCACCATAGGGGCTCCCTAAATGTGACATACCCCCCCCCCCAAAAAACCATTTCAGAAAAACTCACTCTCCAAAATCCCACTGTCGCTCCTTCCCTTCTGAGCATGTAGTGCATCCACAGAGCACTTGACATACACACATGAGGTATTTCCTTACACAAGAGAAATTGGGTTACAAATTTTGGGGGGCTTTTTCTCCTTTTACCCCTTGTAAAATTTCAAAAACTGGGTCTACAAGAACATGTTAGTGTAAAAAATGAAGATTTTAAATTTTGTCCCTCACCTTGCTGCTATTCCTGTGAAACAATACAGAAATGTAGGTGCACTACTGTGGTAGATGGATACAATGACATTGGCTAATCCCTCAACACTGATGTTAAAATTGAGACATTCGCCAGTGTATCCTTATATGAAGGACACACCAGAGCCCGCACACCAACGCCAAGGTTTCTCAGATGGCACGGGACCTAACGCTAACCTACCTGTGCATAATAAGCAAAAACCAGGGGCCAGTGGGCAATTACAGCAGCACTAGGTCGACATGTAGCCTGCTCCCAGTTCCCTCCAGCGTGACTAAGCACACATACAATGGGAGGGGGGAGAGAGGCTACAAGCCCCACCCAAGTTGGCTGATATAGGTGCATGGCCTCACAGGTGCAACCCTAATGCTGCCTGGAAAATGTTCAAGGCGCATTAACATATGGAGTTTACACACCTCCACGTATAAATTTACAAACAACAACAAAAAACGTGGTCTCAAATGGCTGGAGGTGCTCAACCCCAAATGCAGTTGTGCATATATACTGGGGGAGCAGATCCTGCCCTTGTAATCCGTTGCTAGGGGCGATCCCCAGCATAAAAATGCATACAATGGAGGATGCCTGCAGCGGACTACAAGTGCCACAATAGAATCCTACACCAGATAGACGGTGTGGATGTGTAACAATTAGAATAATACAATACAGAAATGTAGGTGCACTACTGTGGTAGATGGATACAATGACATTGGCTAATCCCTCAACACTGATGTTAAAATTGAGACATTCGCCAGTGTATCCTTATATGAAGGACACACCAGAGCCCGCACACCAATGCCAAGGTTTCTCAGATGGCATGGGACCTAACGCTAACCTACCTGTGCATAATAAGCAAAAACCAGGGGCCAGTGGGCAATTACAGCAGCACTAGGTCGACATGTAGCCTGCTCCCAGTTCCCTCCAGCGTGACTAAGCACACATACAATGGGAGGGGGGAGAGAGGCTACAAGCCCCACCCAAGTTGGCTGATATAGGTGCATGGCCTCACAGGTGCAACCCTAATGCTGCCTGGAAAATGTTCAAGGCGCATTAACATATGGAGTTTACACACCTCCACGTATAAATTTACAAATAACAACAAAAAACGTGGTCTCAAATGGCTGGAGGTGCTCAACCCCAAATGCAGTTGTGCATATATACTGGGGGAGCAGATCCTGTCCTTGTAATCCGTTGCTAGGGGCGATCCCCAGCATAAAAATGCATACAATGGAGGATGCCTGCAGCGGACTACAAGTGCCACAATAGAATCCTACACCAGATAAACGGTGTGGATGTGTAACAATTAGAATAATACAATACAGAAATGTAGGTGCACTACTGTGGTAGATGTATACAATGACATTGGCTAATCCCTCAACACTGATGTTAAAATTGAGACATTCGCCAGTGTATCCTTATATGAAGGACACACCAGAACCAGATATTCCTGTGAAACACCTAAAGGGTTAAGACACTTTCTGAATATCATGTTGAATACTTTGGGGTTATTAATGGGGTTATTTATTGAGTATTTCTATTATGAAGACCCCTCAAATCCCCTTCAAAACTGAACTGGTCCCTGAAAAATTCCAATTTTGAAAATGTTGTTAAAAATTGGAAGATTGCTGCTAAACTTTGAAGCCCTCTGATGTCTTCCAAAAGTATAAACATGTAAATTTTATGATACAAATATAAAGAAGATATATTGTATATGTGAATCAATATATAATTTATTTGGAATATCCATTTTCCTTATAAGCAGAGAGTTTCAAAGTTAGAAAAATGCTAAATTTTCAAACTTTTCATGACATTTTGGGATTTTTCACCAAGAAAGGATGCAAGTAACGACGAAAATGTACCACTACGTTAAAGTAAAATATGTCACGAAAAAAAATCTCGGTATCAGAATAATCGGTAAAAGCATCCCAGAGTTATTAATGCATAAAGTGACCGTGGTCAGAATTGCAAAAAAGGGCTCAGTCCTTAAGGTGAAAAAGGGCTCCTTAAGGGGTTAAAAAAAATCTCCTGTACATTATTTCCCTTATGTTAACATTATGGATACCGAAACTAAACTTCAGCCACTAATCTTTCAATTAAAGGTCAGTTCATCATTATTTAAAAGCAGATTTGTGGCATCAAAGACCCTTTTGTTTTGCATAAAAGTAGGTGACAGACCCAAGCACAAAGTTGCTTAGAGTCTTATAAATAAGGTTTCCTCAAACTCAACCTCATATGCCAATATTTGTTCCCCTTTTACCTCTCCAGAGCATGTGGGACTCGTTTTCCTATGTGCCTACCAGGGTTAAACTGTTTTCTGATCACCAACACACGTTCACCATAATTCAGTCTAATAGGACAGAGAATCCATACCACATTAAAGTCTACCACACAAGTAATAATTGTTTGCTTCTGCCATGAGAGATTTGCTTAATAACAATTAAATTTAAGAATGCCCCCGAGCTGTTTAGAATCAGCACAAAATGTAACATAGTGTTGTCCAGCTAACAGTAGGTAAAGTTCTTTAAATGAACTGTAAGCCATCAAAAACATCGCCTACCTTAGAGGATTAAAAGAGAATCTAGCAGTCATTATTATGCTTTATACTGTAGGCTACACATAAAGAATTATATTTTGTCACAAAACTACAAAATAATAATATTATAATATAATATAGCATTTATAAGCAAATACAATAACAAAGCTGAATGATACTTAACCCCTTAAGGACACAGTCCATTTTGACCGTGAGGACACATTTTTACATTTTTGTTTTTTCCCTTCTCACCTTCTCAGAACGATAGGTCTTTTATTTTTCCATCTAAAAACCCAAATGATGGCACATTTTTTGTGTGACCAATTGTACTTTGTATTGACACCTTTAATTTTAACATAAAATGTAACAAAAAAATTATTAATTTTGTTAGGAAAATGAAAAGAAAACTGCAATTTTGCTACTTTTAGAGGGTTTTGTTTTTATGCAGTTGATGATTAACATTATATTTTAATAGTTTAGACATTTATGCATGTGACAATATCAAATATGTTTATTTATTTATTTAACTTTTTTGTAAAATGTGATAAGGGGGGTTTAATTATTATTGATGGAGGGGCTTAGTCACAGTTACATTTTTTTTTTTTTACTTTAAAACATTTTAAACTTTTTTGTTACAAACTTTACATTTTTTTTTCCATAGGGGACTACTTATAGCAATTGCAATACTGTATAGTGGTATTCATAAGGAACTGATCACTTCAATCTGCAATCTACATTTATGGTCTTCCAGAAGGCAAATCATAGAAGAAGACTGCAGTAGAGCCGCAGGGGGCAGGTTAGAATATCTTCTGCCCCCATCTTGACTCATTAGATCCCTGCGATTAAGCTGCAGGTGGTCCAATGAGTTTTACTGAGCCCCGATAGTAAATGCTTACAAATGCTGTGACTAGTATTGATCAGCATGATTGATGTCCACCGTTACTGGATCGCAGTCAAGATGCTGATCGCAGCCAGGACATGCCATGCATGAAGTGACCAGAGCAACTGCGATCGCTTCATGTATAGGTTGTAAATGTACATCCTGGGAGCATTAAGTACCAGGACAACAGAAAATACATTTACATTCAGTGTCCTTAAAGGGGTACTCCGGTGCTTAGACATCTTATCTCCTATCCAAAGTATAGGGGATAAGATGCCTGATCGCGGGAGTCCCGCCGCTGGGGACCCCCGTGATCTTGCACGCGGCACCCCATTTGTAATCAGTCCTGATTATCGGCGACTACAGGGCGGGGTGTGATGTCACGCCCCGCCCCCGTGTGATGTCACACTCCGCCCCTCAATGCAAGCCTACGGGAGGGGGCGTGATAGCTGACTCCCACGATCAGGCATCTTATCCCCTATCCTTTGGATAGGGGATAAGATGTCTAAGCACCAGAGTACCCCTTTAAAGGGTTAAATAATCACTAACCTTTCAACTATCTATGTTTAAATCAATATTACAAGCAAAAATATAAAACTTTGCAATATATCCTCTTACAGAAAGGGGTCACTTTTCTTTTCCCTTCTCCCTATACCTATTAAAGTAACCATTTAGATCATAATTTAAAAAAAAAGGATAAAATCTCTTTCCAGACATATCATTTCATTGAGGGATCAGTTTTAGGGTACGTTAACATTGCGGAATCTCCACTTGCAGAATTCCGCGAGCGGAGATTCCATCTGGGGGCCACCGCTGAAAATGCTTTGGTGGTAGGACCGCGCGGCACTGCAACCATCACCATTGATAGCTATGCAGTGCTCATGGAATTCCGCACAAAGAATGAACATGTTCATTCTCTGTGCGAAACAAGTTCACCTGTGAATTGTCCGCCGCAGATATTCCTCATGCGATTGGGTCTCGTGGAAGACAGATTCACGCTGATGGTAATGTTTACTGCGTGGAATTCCATTCACAGAATTCCACTCGCGGAATTCTGCGGGAATTCCGCAGTGTGAACGTACCCTAATGCTGCCTATAAAGGTAACTTTTAGCTGCACTGTGAAACAGGCAAAAAAAGACAAAAATACTGCTGAAAGCTCTTGTAAGTGTTATTATCTCATTTGTGCTTGATTAACAGCTCATACTGCTCAGTATTGTTCTATAATGTCCTCCATGCTGCTGCTGCTTCAGAGCATGTGCTACACAGATATGGAGCCTACAAAGGAGAACATTTGTGAAAAAAAAATGGCTGATTCAAAATATATAATGATATGTATTCATAAACTTTTACCCCTCATGTACACACACAAGTTCACTTTGTGAACACAAAAGATATTCAGTTAACCCCTTATTGACCCAGACCTTGTATGTCATGGGCAGCTGCCAGTTACTGCTTCACAATGTACTTTTTCTGTACATGATCTGTGGCAGAAGCTGGGCTGTATATTACTGCTGCAGCTGCTGGGGAGACAGTTCTGTTCCTGGCAGTTTATTCCCTAGATGTTGCGGTCGCTAGCAATTTCAGCATTTGGTGGTTAGAAAGAGGGAGATGGTTCCCTTATTGTCCCATTAGCACCTGCAATGCAATTGTGGAGTGCCAAACGGTTTCTATGACAGTCGAAAGCCTAACAAGGATCTCTGGGTTGGCCATATCCTAAGAGGATGCTTGTCAGTTTTACATTGACAGGTATAATACACTATAATACAAAAGTATTGTAGTGTATTATACCAGTGATCAGAGTATTGCATCTTTAACCCCTTAAGGACTCAGGGTTTTTCCGTTTTTGCACTTTCGTTTTTTCCTCCTTACCTTTTAAAAATCATAACCCTTTCAATTTTCCACCTAAAAATCCATATTATGGCTTATTTTTTGCGTCACAAATTCTACTTTGCAGTGACATTAGTCATTTTACCCAAAAATGCACAGCGAAACGGAAAAAAAAATCATTGTGCGACAAAATCGAAAAAAAACGCCATTTTGTAACTTTTGGGGGCTTTCGTTTCTACGCAGTGCATATTTCGGTAAAAATTACACCTTATCATTATTCTGTAGGTCCATACGGTTAAAATGATACCCTACTTATATAGGTTTGATTTTGTCGCACTTCTGGAAAAAATCATAACTACATGCAGGAAAATTTGTACGTTTAAAAATGTCATCTTCTGACCCCTATAACTTTTTTATTTTTCCACGTACAGGGCGGTATGAGGACTCATTTTTTGCGCCGTGATCTGAAGTTTTTATCAGTATGATTTTTGTTTTGATCGGACTTTTTGATCACTTTTTATTCATTTTGTAATGATATAAAAAGTGACCAAAATACGCTTTTTTGGACTTTGGAATTTTTTTACGCGTACGCCATTGACCGTACGGCTTAATTAATGATATATTTTTATAGTTCGGACAATTACGCACGCGGCGATACCACATATGTTTATTTTTTTTTTTTTTACACTATTTTATTTTTTTTATGGGAAAAGGGGGGTGATTCAAACTTTTATTAGGGAAGGGGTTAAATGATCTTTATTAACACTTTTTTTAACATTTTTTTTGCAGTGTTATAGGTCCCATAGGGACCTAAAACACTGCACACACTGATCTCTAATGCTGATCACTGGCGTGCATTAACACGCCTGTGATCAGCATTATCGGCGCTTGACTGCTCCTGCCTGGATCTCAGGCACGGAGCAGTCATTCGTCGATCGGACACCGGGGAGGCAGGTAAGAGCCCTCCCGGTGTCCGATCAGCTGTTCGGGACGCCGCGATTTCACCGCGGCGGTCCCGAACAGCCCGACTGAGCAGCCGGGTCACTTTCACTTTCACTTTAGAAGCGGCGGTCAGCTTTGACCGCCGCTTCTAAAGGGTTAATACCGCACATCGCCGTGATCGGCGATGTGTGGTATTAGCCGCGGGTCCCGGCCGTTGATTAGCGCCGGGACCGACGCGATATGATGCGGGATCGCGGCGCGATCCCGCTTCATATCGCGGGAGCCGGCGCAGGACGTAAATATACGTCCTGCGTCGTTAAGGGGTTAAAGGGGTACTGCGGTGGTAAATTTTTTGGACTATATGGCATCGTCTTAGTAAGTTTTGTTTTTTTGCAATATACATGTGTTATATGCTTTGGCAGCATGTGTATGTTTTGCTTACCTGTTTGTTGGGCAGGAAGTTCTGTAGTTCAGAGGATTTTCTGAGTCTGTTGTGGACAAGATGTCACAGCTTTTTTGCATCTCTGTCTGCATTAGTGTTGCTCGCGAATATTCGCAATACAAATTTTATTCGCGAATATCACATATTCGCGAATTCACGAATATTCGCGAATATAGCACTATATATTCGTAATTACGAATATTCGTTTTTTTTGTTTTTTTTTCACAGTACATATAACAGTGATGATCCCTCTCTGCTTCCAGCTTGTGTGGTGTAAAGAAGGCTCTAATACTACTGTGTGAAACTGGTGTGCGAATTTTCGCATATGCGAAAATTTGCATATGCTAATTTTATTTTTGCATATGCTAATTTTTGCATGTACTGATTTTTGTATATGCTAATTTTCGCATATGTTAATTTTCGCATACGCGAATTTTTGCATATGCGAAAATAAAACGCGAATATTCGCGAATATATGACGAATATTCGTCCATATATTCGCGAATATTTGCGAATTCGAATATGGTCTATGCCGCTCAACACTAGTCTGCATGATAAAAATAAGCCACGTCCCCTCATCTCATCCAGCTGAGTACACAGCTCCTCACTTCCCTTCCCCCCTGCACTGTATATTCTAAGGACGCAGGTCTGCACAGGAGAAGCCATAGTACACAGCTCCTCCCCTCCCCCCGCTCTATATTCTAAGGACGCAGGTCTTTGCACAGGAGAAGGAACACAGATAAGATAAGTGTGTTATCTGAAGGGAAGGATGAAAAGGTGCATGGGCTGGGGATATATGGACTGCAGGGGAATAAATCTCATACTGTGAATGATCTCTATATGTGAAGGGGGAGGGGACTCCTGAATGACACATGCTGGGAGTTGTAGTCCCTGTTGTGTGTGTGCATGCTAGTGTTTACAAACCAGTGTCCCTTCAGGGGTTGCAAAACTACAACTCCCAGCATGCCCTGACAGACTTTGGGCATGCTGGGAGTTGTAGATTTGCAACAGCTGGAGGCACACTGGTTGGGAAACACTGTTCTAGCCTATTCAGCATACACATCATGTTACACTAGTGTTTCCCAACCAGTGTGCCTCCAGCTGTTGCAAAACTACAACTTCTAGAATGCCCAAAGGCTGTCAGGGCATGCTGGGAGTTGTAGTTTTGTACCACCTGGAGGCACTTTGGTTGGGAAACACTGGTGTATGCCCTACAGAGGTGTGGTGAACTACAACCCCCAGGAGACTACAGAGGCAGCATGCTGGTGTTATACCACAGACTGAAGACTCCTGAATGACACATGCTGGGAGTTGTAGTCCCTTTTGTGTGTGTATGCCAGTGTATCCCAACCAGGGCTGATTATATTAGTGTGCTGTGTATAAGGGGGCTGAACCGGGAAAATAGTAGGATGGGTAAAGGGCGGAACAAAAAAAAAAGAAGCTGCCCCAAATCAGCAAGGCATGTGGCATGCTGGGATTTGTAGTTTTCAGCACAGCAAGAAACAGGAAATAGAAGCAAAGATAGGTAAACAAAGTGGGGCATAAAAAGACAACAAAGAACGAAAATAGAGTAGGCTAAACAACAAGAATAGAAATGAAACAGAACAAATAGGGTAAGTCACAAACGGAAAAACACGTTGACCACCGGAGTACCTCTTTAATACGTACCTGGCAGACAGTAATGGACATGCATAGGAAGGATCTGCGCTTGTCTTGGGGCTAAATGGCTATGTTGTGAGATTATCATAACATTGTGGCTCGCTTTTTGGGAACTGGTATTTCCTGTTTGACTTTTCTTTTTTTTACTACAAATCCCACAATTCAATTTTCCTCCCTCCCACACATCAGCCCCCCCCCCCCCACCCATTGAAATATAAATGAGCTGCATCCATTAAAAAGACTTGTGGTTTTCAATCAGGGTGCCTACGGCTGTTGCATTAGTTGCAGATTGATCTCTATCCCACCAAGCGATCCCTCCACCCATTGAAGCAGACATGCTCCCTGTCATCAGCTGACTAGTGAGTCAGGTCTCGGCCGCATTGCAACCTGGGAAAAATCTGAGACAACAGTAATTTTGTATCCTGGTAAAAATAAATATTGAGGTGAAAATCACAGAAGAATTGTGAGAAAACCGTCACACACAGGTACAGACACTATATTATGAACTACACTAACTTTAGCATAGTCAAATAAAAAAATTGTAGCATAGGCAAATAAAAAACATTCTTGGAATACCCCCTTTAAGTTTCTAAGGGGGAGAAAATAAACTGAAAACAATAAAAAGTTTTAAACTAGTAAAAAATCCAAGTTACATTTTTTTTAAATAAATTAACCTTTCCCATATTAATATGCAAGGAAGTGCCAATGGTATAATATCATACGCACTCAAATACGTAATACAGCAAAAACAAGCGTATATGAATCAAATTAAATCAAAGTTTATTTATTTATATATATATATATATATATATATATATATATATGCAAACACATACATTTAAAAGCATTAAAAACAGAGAAATAAGGAAATAATTGTCTAATGTAATGAACATATACAACTGAGGGAATAATCCAGAGAAGAAAGGAGAGAGAAAGGCCTAAACAATGTACAGCATGGATACGCCCAATTGTAAACAGATATGCATTTAAACATCAAATGCTAAAGTGCAAAGTTACATATATTGTAATAGCACAGTACATGGGTCACTTAGTGCTATAATATGCAAAATAGCGTTCCAGGCATAAAGCTGACATTATGAAGCTGCATAGAGTAAATACATAGTAACTTGCCTAGTGGCTAATAATGGCAGGCCTCCAGCACCCGACGTTTCATCACCAGACTTCTTCCATATTAAACAAACTTAAATAATAATAATAGTAATAATAACAATAAAAAAAAGCTATAAAAGCTATAAAAAGCTATACATTATTGACGACCCCAATAACAAATGAGTAACATATGATTGAGATGAGTGAATATTTAAACAGGGCTTCTCTTGTTTTGTTTTTGTTTTCTGTTTTTTATATAGCAAACACAAATAAAGCCTTTGAAGGGTTACTCCAGTGGAAAACATTTTTTTTTTTAAATCAACTGGTGCCAGAAAGTTAAACAGATTTGTAAATTATATATAAAAAATTGGTATAACCAATCCTTCAAGGATTTTACCCTTAAAAAAGGTACACAATGATATCAAATCAATAATGGATATGCTTCAATTGATGGTTGTTTTTATTAAACATAAAACAATAAAATATAATAAAATTGCTTATATATCCTGGCACAAATATATCTATAAAAAAATAAATAAATAAAAAGGTGAAAGTCCACTGGGCCCTAGTATTAATCACCGTAAAACATTAGATTGTGGCAACCAAGTAGCACATCATTTATGTTGCTGGATATTCCAGTTTGAAAAAAGATATCACAGTCCCTTCCAATATAAATATTAAAAGAGTCTGGTATAACAAATATAGTCTCTGGAATAGATATTGTGGTGGATAATGTAACAGTGTAATTGTTATTTGTTACAGTCTTTAGACTGTTACAGTCTATGCCAAATAGGACACTGCTAGTACAGTGTATCTCACCCGCTCCTGACAGATGGTATCCTCTCCGCTCACCACACGCCGGCAGCGTTGGCACAGGGCTGTTATTACTGCAGAGATGTCCTTATGCAGGGGTACATTTGGCACAATGTCCCGGAAAAGCCTCCGTGTTCGTCCTGTGGTGGTATTGCAGAACGGGCTCAGCGCTTGGCGTCCCTCGGGGTGGATATAATGGAGTCTTTTGGGCGGGTGGATAGATGGATCTTTCCTAGCAGATTCCGGCTGGAATTAAGGCACAGTGAAGATCCGGACCAGACTGCGGCTGCAATGATTGCCGATTTCAATAAATCGCGAATAGCAGTGCCAGGTTCACACCATATGTATATTGTAAGGTGCGGTGATTGAATAAGTCTTTAACCTAGATGCGTTTCAGGGTTCTTTTGCCATATATCGCATGACCCTTTCTTCAGTAGGAACAAATGAATATTGAAGCTTATATATTATAGGAAGCTTTTTTATATATTAAAGCTTTTTTTTATATATTTGTGCCAGGATATAAAATCAATTCTTTTATATTTTATTGTTTTATGTTTAATAAAAACAACCTTCAATTGAAGCATATCCATTATTGATTTGATATCATTGTGTACCTTTTTTAAGGGTAAAATCCTTGAAGGATTGGTTATACCAATTTTTTATATATATTTTAATTCCGGCCTTTGGGTTTTGGTATATAACCAAATATATCCTCGGATTTTTGGTTTGTGAGCTGCACACACACCTATATTTTTTATAGATTTGTAAATTACTTCTATATAAAAAAAATCTTTACCCTTCCAGTACTTATTAGCAGCTGTATGCTACAGAGGAAATTCATTTCTTTTTTATTTTTGTCTTGTCCACAGTGATCTGATGCCTGTATCTGGAACTGTCCAGAGCAGGAGAAAATCACCATAATAAACCTATGCTGCTCTGGACAGTTCCTGACACGGACAGAGGTGTCAGCAGAGAGCACTGTGGACAAGGAAAAAAAAGAAATTAAAAAAGAAAATAATTTCCTCTGTAGCATACAACTGCTAATAAGTACTGAAAGGATTAAGACTTTTAAATATAAGTAATTTACAAATCTGTTTAACTTTCTGGCACCAGTTCATTTAAAAAACAAAAGTTTAAACTTTTGGACTGTGGTATTTTTTTATGCATTCGCCATTGACTGTGCGGTTTAATTAACATTATATTTTCTTAGTTTGGACATTTACACACGTGACGATACCACATATGTTTACTTTTGTTTACATATATTTTTTTATGGGAAAAGGGGGGGGGATGATTCAAACTTTTATTAGGGAAGGGGTTAAATCACGTTTAACTTTTTAAAACAGAAGACCGATCTGACGGCGAGAAGGAAAGTAAGGGCCCTTCCGCCGTCCTCTCTGCTGATCAGGACATCGCAATTTCTCTGCTGAGCTGCCGGCATTGCATTTTCGGCATTTAAGATGCCCAATCAACTTTGATTGCAGCGTCTAAATGGTTAATGCTGGGCATCGGCCCGATCGCTGGTGTCCGGCATTAGCTGCAGGTCCTGGCTGCTGATAACAGCTGGAACTAAAAGGATATAAAGCAAGCTCAGCTCCTGAATTTGTGATTTCCCTTCGATGATCCTGATCAGCTCCACTGAGATGCATGCATTACATTTTCGGCATTTTAGACGTCGCGACCAACTTTGATTGCAGTGTCTAAAGGGCTAATGCCAGGCATCGATTGCTGGTGTCCAGTATTAGCCGCGGGTCTTGGCTGCTGATAGCAGCCGGGACCGAAAATATATGAAGCAAGCTCAGCTCGTGAACTCGCTTCATAGACCTGCCGCACGGCCGCGTTGTTAAGGGGTTAAAAAAATACAACTTGTGCTGCAAAAAAAGCCCTGTTAATTTTACATCAATGGAAGAATGACAGCAAGTTATAGCTTTTGGGAGATGTGGACTTTACTGGTGAGATAACCAGGTTGCAGTTTCAGGATAGTCCCCAGTAGACAGCTGGAAGTAGACTGAAATAGAGGTATAGCCACATGGATCAATGAACTACATGGACCACATGTAACACATGCAGATTATACTGTGAAGTTCCAGAAGGATTTGCAGAAAAAGTCATCTGGGGATGATAACAATATCTATTTGCTAAGTCAGTATAAAATCTAAATAAGAGCACACGGGGTATTAAACATTGTTAACAGTTATGCCTAGATGGAATCCATCTCTATCTTGGTTGCATATTCCTCATAGTACTTTCACCTTTATCATTATTATGTGCTAAATTTTCATACACTGTTGGTGGTGCTATCTGCTTTTGGTCATCAGCAGAAGGGAAGAATTTAGTACAATATTTATTTAATTATTCTGATGCAAGTTTGTAAATTGATTTTATTCAGCAGTTTACAAATAATGTGGAAATTACAATGGTTTTATGATGTGGAAACTCACCCCATGAGAACTGAAATTAGATTACAAAGTCAATAGGTCTATCAGCAGCTCTTAGACGTTAATGTGCTATGATCGCTGAGGCGAGCTTGGGGTTATGCTTCTGAATGTTTATCAGTTTCTTGCTGTCAATCAGTTTTATTAGCTACTTTTAACCGTTCCTCTCTACAAGAAAATGTTGAAAATGGGAACTTATTTTTTGCCATTTTGTAAACCCCCATTCTAAGAAAACAACAAAAAACCATGAGAATAAACAACGGAACTGTTACGCCGAGCGCTCCGGGTCCCCGCTCCTCCCCGGAGCGCTCGCTTCACTCTCCCCGCGGCAGCGCTCCGGTCACGTCCTCTGACCCGGGGCGCTGCGATTCCGCTGTCAGCCGGGATGCGATTCGCGATGCGGGTAGCGCCCGCTCGCGATGCGCACCCCGGCTCCCCTACCTGACTCGCTCTCCGTCTGTTCTGTCCCGGCGCGCGCGGCCCCGCTCCCTAGGGCGCGCGCGCGC
Organism: Hyla sarda; assembly: GCF_029499605.1. NCBI lineage: Eukaryota > Metazoa > Chordata > Amphibia > Anura > Hylidae > Hyla > Hyla sarda. The sequence goes on from NC_079193.1 coordinate 292,604,508, forward strand.
CGGGTCTCTGCGATTTAAAGGGCCACTGCGCCGCTGATTGGCGCAGTGGTTCCAATTAGTGTGTTCACCTGTGCACTTCCCTATATCACCTCACTTCCCCTGCACTCCCTTGCCGGATCTTGTTGCCTTAGTGCCAGTGAAAGCGTTCCTTGTGTGTTCCTTGCCTGTGTTTCCAGACCTTCTGCCGTTGCCCCTGACTACGATCCTTGCTGCCTGCCCCGACCTTCTGCTACGTCCGACCTTGCTTTTGCCTACTCCCTTGTACCGCGCCTATCTTCAGCAGCCAGAGAGGTGAGCCGTTGCTAGTGGATACGACCTGGTCACTACCGCCGCAGCAAGACCATCCCGCTTTGCGGCGGGCTCTGGTGAAAACCAGTAGTGGCTTAGAACCGGTCCACTAGCACGGTCCACGCCAATCCCTCTCTGGCACAGAGGATCCACTACCTGCCAGCCGGCATCGTGACAGTAGATCCGGCCATGGATCCCGCTGAAGTTCCTCTGCCAGTTGTCGCTGACCTCACCACGGTGGTCGCCCAGCAGTCACAACAGATAGCGCAACAAGGCCAACAGCTGTCTCAACTGACCGTTATGCTACAACAGTTACTACCACAGCTTCAGCAGTCATCTCCTCCGCCAGCTCCTGCACCTCCTCCGCAGCGAGTGGCCGCTCCTGGGATACGCTTATCCTTGCCGGATAAATTTGATGGGGACTCTAAGTTTTGCCGTGGCTTTCTTTCCCAATGTTCCCTGCATCTGGAGATGATGTCGGACCTGTTTCCCACTGAAAGGTCTAAGGTGGCTTTCGTAGTCAGCCTTCTGTCCGGAAAAGCCCTGTCATGGGCCACACCGCTCTGGGACCGCAATGACCCCGTCACTGCCTCTGTACACTCCTTCTTCTCGGAAATCCGAAGTGTCTTTGAGGAACCTGCCCGAGCCTCTTCTGCTGAGACTGCCCTGTTGAACCTGGTCCAGGGTAATTCTTCCGTTGGCGAGTATGCCGTACAATTCCGTACTCTTGCTTCAGAATTGTCCTGGAATAATGAGGCCCTCTGCGCGACCTTCAAAAAAGGCCTATCCAGCAACATTAAAGATGTTCTGGCCGCACGAGAAATTCCTGCTAATCTACATGAACTTATTCACCTAGCCACTCGCATTGACATGCGTTTTTCCGAAAGGCGTCAGGAACTCCGCCAAGATATGGACTCTGTTCGCACGAGGCGTTTCTTCTCCTCGGCTCCTCTCTCCTCTGGTCCCCTGCAATCTGTTCCTGTGCCTCCCGCCGTGGAGGCTATGCAGGTCGACCGGTCTCGCCTGACACCTCAAGAGAGGACACGACGCCGTATGGAGAACCTCTGCCTGTACTGTGCTAGTACCGAACACTTCCTGAGAGATTGTCCTATCCGTCCTCCCCGCCTGGAAAGACGTACGCTGACTCCGCACAAAAGTGAGACAGTCCTTGATGTCTACTCTGCTTCTCCACGTCTTACTGTGCCTGTGCGGATGTCTGCCTCTGCCTTCTCCTTCTCTACAGTGGCCTTCTTGGACTCTGGATCTGCAGGAAATTTTATTTTGGCCTCTCTCGTCAACAGGTTCAACATCCCGGTGACCAGTCTCGCCAGACCCCTCTACATCAATTGTGTAAATAATGAAAGATTGGACTGTACCATACGTTTCCGCACGGAGCCCCTTCTTATGAGCATCGGATCTCATCATGAGAGGATTGAACTTTTGGTCCTCCCCAATTGCACCTCGGAAATTCTCCTTGGACTTCCCTGGCTTCAACTTCATTCCCCTACCCTGGATTGGTCCACTGGGGAGATCAAGAGTTGGGGGTCCTCTTGTTCCAAGAACTGTCTAAAACCGGTTCCCAGTAACCCTTGCCGTAACTCTGTGGTTCCTCCAGTAACCGGTCTCCCTAAGGCCTATATGGACTTCGCGGATGTTTTCTGCAAAAAACAAGCTGAGACTCTACCTCCTCACAGGCCTTATGATTGCCCTATCGACCTCCTCCCGGGCACTACTCCACCCCGGGGCAGAATTTATCCTCTCTCTGCCCCAGAGACTCTTGCCATGTCCGAATACGTCCAGGAGAATCTAAAAAAGGGCTTTATCCGTAAATCCTCCTCTCCTGCCGGAGCCGGATTTTTCTTTGTGTCCAAAAAAGATGGCTCCCTACGTCCTTGCATTGACTACCGCGGTCTTAATAAAATCACGGTTAAGAACCGCTACCCCTTACCCCTCATCTCTGAACTCTTTGATCGCCTCCAAGGTGCCCACATCTTCACTAAATTGGACTTAAGAGGCGCCTATAACCTCATCCGCATCAGAGAGGGGGACGAGTGGAAAACGGCATTTAACACCAGAGATGGACACTTTGAGTATCTGGTCATGCCCTTTGGACTGTGCAACGCCCCTGCCGTCTTCCAAGACTTTGTCAATGAAATTTTTCGTGATCTGTTATACTCCTGTGTTGTTGTATATCTGGACGATATCCTAATTTTTTCTGCCAATCTAGAAGAACACCGCCAGCATGTCCGTATGGTTCTTCAGAGACTTCGTGACAACCAACTCTATGCCAAAATTGAGAAATGTCTGTTTGAATGCCAATCTCTTCCTTTTCTAGGATATTTGGTCTCTGGCCAGGGACTACAGATGGATCCAGACAAACTCTCTGCCGTCTTAGATTGGCCACGCCCCTCCGGACTCCGTGCTATCCAACGCTTTTTGGGGTTCGCCAATTATTACAGGCAATTTATTCCACATTTTTCTACCATTGTGGCTCCTATCGTGGCTTTAACCAAAAAAAATGCTGATCCCAAGTCCTGGCCTCCTCAAGCAGAAGACGCCTTTAAACGACTCAAGTCTGCCTTTTCTTCGGCTCCCGTCCTCTCCAGACCTGACCCTTCCAAACCCTTCCTATTGGAGGTTGATGCCTCCTCAGTGGGAGCTGGAGCTGTTCTTCTACAAAAAAATTCTTCCGGGCATGTTGTCACTTGTGGTTTTTTCTCTAGGACCTTCTCTCCAGCGGAGAGGAACTACTCCATCGGGGATCGAGAGCTTCTAGCCATTAAATTAGCACTTGAGGAATGGAGGCATCTGCTGGAGGGATCAAGTTCTCCTGTTATTATCTACACCGACCACAAGAACCTCTCCTACCTCCAGTCTGCCCAACGGCTGAATCCTCGCCAGGCCCGGTGGTCTCTGTTCTTTGCCCGATTTAATTTTGAGATTCACTTTCGTCCTGCCGATAAGAACATTAGGGCCGATGCTCTCTCTCGTTCCTCGGATGCCTCAGAAGTTGAACTCTCTCCGCAACACATCATTCCACCTGACTGCCTGATCTCCACTTCTCCTGCCTCCATCAGGCAGACTCCTCCAGGAAAGACCTTTGTTTCTCCTCGCCAACGCCTCGGAATCCTCAAATGGGGTCACTCCTCCCATCTCGCAGGTCATGCGGGTATCAAGAAATCTGTGCAACTCATCTCCCGCTTCTATTGGTGGCCGACTCTGGAGACGGATGTTGTGGACTTTGTGCGAGCCTGCACTATCTGTGCCCGGGATAAGACTCCTCGCCAGAAGCCCGCTGGTTTTCTTCATCCTCTGCCTGTCCCCGAACAGCCTTGGTCTCTGATTGGTATGGATTTTATTACTGATTTACCCCCTTCCCGTGGCAACACTGTTATTTGGGTGGTCGTTGATCGATTCTCCAAAATGGCACATTTCATCCCTCTTCCTGGTCTTCCTTCTGCGCCTCAGTTGGCTAAACAATTTTTTGTACACATTTTTCGTCTTCACGGGTTGCCTACGCAGATTGTCTCGGATAGAGACGTCCAATTCGTGTCTAAATTCTGGAGGGCTCTCTGTAAACAACTCAAGATTAAATTAAATTTTTCTTCTGCATATCATCCCCAGTCCAATGGACAAGTAGAAAGGATTAACCAGATCTTGGGTGATTATTTGCGACATTTTGTTTCCTCCCGCCAGGATGACTGGGCAGATCTCCTCCCATGGGCCGAATTCTCGTATAACTTCAGGGTCTCTGAGTCTTCCTCCAAATCCCCATTTTTCGTGGTGTACGGCCGTCACCCTCTTCCCCCCCTCCCTACTCCCTTGCCCTCTGGTCTGCCCGCTGTGGATGAAATTTCTCGTGACCTTTCCATCATATGGAGAGAGACCCAAAATTCTCTCTTACAGGCTTCATCACGCATGAAGAAGTTCGCGGATAAGAAAAGAAGAGCTCCCCCCGTTTTTTCCCCTGGAGACAAGGTATGGCTCTCCGCTAAATATGTCCGCTTCCGTGTCCCTAGCTACAAGTTGGGACCACGCTATCTTGGTCCTTTCAAAATTTTGTGTCTAATTAATCCTGTCTCTTATAAACTTCTTCTTCCTCCCTCTCTTCGTATCCCTAATGCCTTTCACGTCTCTCTTCTCAAACCACTCATCCTCAACCGTTTTTCTCCCAAATCTGTTCCTCCCACTCCTGTTTCCGGCTCCTCGGACATCTTCTCGGTCAAAGAAATTTTAGCTGCCAAAAAGGTCAGAGGGAAAAATTTTTTTTTAGTGGACTGGGAGGGTTGTGGTCCTGAAGAGAGATCCTGGGAACCTGAGGACAACATCCTAGACAAAAGTCTGCTCCTCAGGTTCTCAGGCTCTAAGAAGAGGGGGAGACCCAAGGGGGGGGGTACTGTTACGCCGAGCGCTCCGGGTCCCCGCTCCTCCCCGGAGCGCTCGCTTCACTCTCCCCGCGGCAGCGCTCCGGTCACGTCCTCTGACCCGGGGCGCTGCGATTCCGCTGTCAGCCGGGATGCGATTCGCGATGCGGGTAGCGCCCGCTCGCGATGCGCACCCCGGCTCCCCTACCTGACTCGCTCTCCGTCTGTTCTGTCCCGGCGCGCGCGGCCCCGCTCCCTAGGGCGCGCGCGCGCCGGGTCTCTGCGATTTAAAGGGCCACTGCGCCGCTGATTGGCGCAGTGGTTCCAATTAGTGTGTTCACCTGTGCACTTCCCTATATCACCTCACTTCCCCTGCACTCCCTTGCCGGATCTTGTTGCCTTAGTGCCAGTGAAAGCGTTCCTTGTGTGTTCCTTGCCTGTGTTTCCAGACCTTCTGCCGTTGCCCCTGACTACGATCCTTGCTGCCTGCCCCGACCTTCTGCTACGTCCGACCTTGCTTTTGCCTACTCCCTTGTACCGCGCCTATCTTCAGCAGCCAGAGAGGTGAGCCGTTGCTAGTGGATACGACCTGGTCACTACCGCCGCAGCAAGACCATCCCGCTTTGCGGCGGGCTCTGGTGAAAACCAGTAGTGGCTTAGAACCGGTCCACTAGCACGGTCCACGCCAATCCCTCTCTGGCACAGAGGATCCACTACCTGCCAGCCGGCATCGTGACAGGAACATACCATAAATTGTCAATTTTTATTTGGTTCACAAATGGACATAAACACAATATGTATGAGAGGACACAAGCCACAAAACAGGTTTAACCTTTTGGGGACGAAGGGCGTACCTGTACCGCTAGCCGGGCGGTGACTGGAACAGGATGCCTGCTGAAATTATTCTATGCAATGTCTAGGGGGCTCCTGAGACCACTCCATAACGGCGAATCACAGTTTTGCCAGGCTGATCAGGTCTCTAGGCTGTTCAGGTAAGCAGAGACAGCCCTGATCATCCTAAAGGACAGGAGCGAGGTGGCAGGGGTGCCCCCTCCTCCTATCCCCTGCAATTGGCCGGTCAGGACTGACCGGCCAATGGCAGATCACGGGCGAGGGTTAAACTAATCGATCCCCCTACTCTGCCTGCGTGTGGAAGTCCAGGCAGAGCAGGGGAAGGAGGAGATGGCAGCGGGGGAGCATCGGTGGACAGCAGGGAAGCATCGGTGGACAGCAGGGAGCAGCGTACCCAGCGGAGGAGTTGGGCTGCTGGCAGGCTGCAGAGTGATCCAGTGCTGCAGGCTATGGAGTGATCCGCCCTGTGAGTAATCCGGCTGTGGCCCTAGAAGATGCAAAACTACACCTCCCAGCATGCCCAGACTTGAAGTTTTGCAACATCTGGATGGCCACAGTTCTCCAAACTGTGGCTTTCCATTTGTTGCAATACCAAAACTCTCAGCCTGCCCAGACAGTCCATGCTGGGAGTTGTAGTTTTGCAACAGCTGGAGATTGCCCCCCCAATGTGAATGTACAGGGTACATTCACACAGGCAGGTTTACAGTGAGCTTCCTGCAAGTTTGAGACGCGGCAAACTTTCCGCCACAGCTCAAACTCCCAGCTCAAACTTGCTGTAAACCCCGTCTGTGTGAATGTACCCTAAAAACACTACACTACACTACACAAAATAAAAAGTAAAACACTACATATACATGCACCCTTACACAGTGACCCCCTCCCCCAATCAAACATGAAAAACGTCACGTGTGACACTGTTTCCAAAACGGGGCCTCCAGCTGTTGCAAAATAATTTCCTGTATTGCCGGACAGCCATTGACTGCTCAGGCATGCTGGGAGTTTTGCAACAGCTGGAGGCACCCTGTTTGAGAAACAATGCTGTAGGGTATTTTTGGTATCGGAAGTGTAACATTTGCATCCGGGTCCGTCCCTATGTAAATCCCTATTTTAGGCCTCAAATGCGTGTGGCCCTCTCTCACTCCGCAGCTCTGTAATATTTCAAGGCAACAGTTTAGGGCCACATATGGGGTATTTCAATACTCAGGAAAAATTGTCTTACAAATTTTGGGGGTCTTTTTCTCCTTTTACCCGTTATAAAAAGGTAAAGTACAGGTCTACACCAGTATGTTAGTGTAAAAAAAAAATGTTTTTACACTTTCATGCTGGTGTTGGCCCATACTTTTCATTTTCACAAGAGGTAAAAGGAGAAAAAGACCCCAAAAATTTGTAACACAAACAGAAATACCCCCTATGTGGATGTAAAACACTCTGCGGGCGCACAACAGCGCTCAGGAGAGAGTTGGATCCATGTACATTTTGAGGCCTAAATTGGTGATTTGCGCAGGGCTGGCTGAGAGTTACAGCGATTCTGACATACACGCACACAAAAAAAAAAACACTCACATGTGACCCCATTATGGAAATTACACCACTCAAGGAATAAAATAAGAGGTGCATTGATCATAAGCATCCCACAGGTGATTGATGAGTTGTCGTTAAATTTGAACACAAAAATGAAAAAAGTGATTTTTTTTCACTAAAATGCTGGTTTTACCCCAAATTTTTCATTTTCACAAGGGGTAATAGGAAGGAAACCACCCCCCCCCAAATTTATAACCCCATTTCTTCTCAGTATGGAAATACCCCATATGTGGATGTAAAATGCTCTGTGGGCGCACTGCAATGCTCAGAAGACAAGAAGCAACATTTTTTTGAGAAAGAATTTGGCTGTAATTGAAGGTCATGTGCATTTACTTAGCCCACAGGCTGCCAGAACAGGGAACCCCCTACATGTGACCCCATTTTGGAAACTACACCTCTCAGAGAATGTAATAAGGGGTGCAGTGAGCATTTGCACCCCACTGGTGTCTGACTGATTTTTTTTGAACAGTCGTCCATAAAAAATGATAAGTGTAATTTTTCATTTGCACATCCCACTAAAGATCTGTCAAACGCCAGTGGGTTGTAAATGCTCACTGCACCCCTTATTATGTTCCGTGAGGGGTGCAGTTTCCGAAATGGAGTCACATGTGGGGGGTCCACTGTTCCGGCACCATGGGGGCTTTGTAAATGCACAAGGCCCCCAACTTCAATTCCAACCAAATTCTCTCTCCAAAAGTCCAAAAAATCAATTGCACTCCTTCTCTTCTGAGCATTGTAGTGCGCCAGCAGAGCACTTTATATCCACATATGGGGTATTTATATTCTCAGAAGAAATGGGGTTACACATTTTGGGGGGCTTTTTCTCATATTTCTCCTAATTTGGGGTAACACCAGCATTTTAGTAAACCAAAATAAAAAAATATATTTTCACGTCCTACTTTAACAACAACTCATCAATCACCTGTGGGGTGTTAAGGCTCACTGTACCCCTTGTTACATTCCTTGGGGATTGTAGTTTGCCAAATAGTATGCCATTTGTTTTTGTTTTTCTGCTGTACTGGCACCAAGGGGGCTTCCTAAATGCAACATATCCACCACAAACTTTTTCAGCAAATGTTGCTCTCCAAAAGCCCAATGTCACTCCTTCCCTTCTGAGCCCTCTAGTGCACCAACAGAGCACTTTACATCCACATATGAGGTATTCCCTTACTCAAGAGAAATGGGGGTACACATTTTGGGGGGCATTTTCTCCTATTACACCTTGTGAAAATGAAAAATGTAGGGTAACGCCAGCATTTTAGTTAAAAAATCAAATTTTTCATTTTCACATACCACTTTAATGATAGTTTGTCAATCACCTGTGGGGTGTTAAGGTTTACTGTACACCTGTTACGTTCCTTGAGGGGTGTAGTTTCCCAAATAGTCTGCCATGGGGGGGGGGGGGTTGCTGTTCTGGCACCATGGGGGATTCCTAAATGTGACATACCAAAAACCATTTCAGCAAAATTGGCTCTCCAAAGGCCCATTGTCACTCCTTCCCTTCTGAGCTCTCTAGTGCACTCACAAAGCACTTCACATCCACATATTAGGTATTTCCTTACTCGAGAGGAATTGGTTAACAATTTTTTGGGGTCTTTTCTACCTTTTACCACCGATCAAATTTTTCAACAAAACTTGTAGAAGAACGGTGCATGAATATCATACTGTACAACACTTAGAAAAAATGCGCCAGATACTAATGTATAGGCCAAAAATAGTACTAATTATAATCTTTTGAATTTTTCACCAAGAAATGATGCAAGTATCGACAAAAAAATTACCACTAACATAAAGTAGAATATGTCATGAAAAAACTGTCTCGGAATCAAATTCATAAGTAAAAGCATCCCAGGGTTATTAATGCTTAAAGTGATAGTGGGCAGATGTGCAAAAAATGCTCTTGTCCTTGAGGTCAAAATGGGCTCCATCCCCAAGGAGTTAAAAACACTTACAAACACTAAATGTACCAACCTTACCCCCAAACAAGAGTGTGGACATTACTCACTGGGCAGGACCCAAAGAAAATAAACAGGGCTAAAAGAAATAGGGATCACATTGAATGAGAATAATACTGATTCAATGCCAAGTGAAAAACATCCCTTCTTCCCTGAGGGTCTCATGCTCCAGTGAAGTGTTGGGGCTCCATGTGTTCCACTGTCTCCAACAGCTTTCTCAGGAGTACTCAATGGCCCTCATTTACTATTCTAAACACAACTTGTTTTGTCGAGTTTTTTTGTCGCATCTTTGTCTGCGACATGTTGCAGACATCGTGCGCCAGTCTGCGACACGATGCAACATTTTTTCCCGATGGACCCGATTTGGATTCTCCCAACCCCAAAAAAGGGGCGTAACCCGACATTTCTGAGCTTTCCCATGTATTTATAAAGCTTTCCAACCCCAATTTGTTGAATTGTTGTGGATTTTTTCCAGACAACTCAGAGGAGTGGGAAACCAAGCCAAAAAAAAAACGCACATGCGACAAACAGGATGCGACATAATAATAAATACCAGGGGAAAAAAGCAGTTGGGTAAGAAAGCAACATAGACTTACAACCCGATTTTCTAAGTAAATGAGGGCCAATGTCTCCTGAGGAAGCTTTTGAAGACAGTGGAACCTTTGGAGGTGCCTGGCTGCCATGATAACCAATAGTCACTTCCAGCTATTAGAGCATGTTCACACACAAATCTGAAGCAAATCCGCAACAAATCTGCAAAAATCTGCAACAAATCCACAGCATGTAAACATAACTTTGCGTTTTTGGTGGTACTGATGAGAACCCAGAAAGTACTGCCACCTGTCAAACAACTCCCTAGATGCCACTGTTGTTATTAACTGAGGCATCTAGGAATGAAATGATCAGCATTGGACATTTTTCTTCCTAACTTTGGAGGAACCAGGGGAATGGACATATTAAAGTTTGCTATGGGACCCAGAATATTTTAGCTCACTACATGAAACAACCACTTAACCATATATTATGGCGCTTTAAAAAATGATATAATGCTGGGACCATGGAAAATTTTGAAAACAATCCCTACTTACCTACCACTGCTCCCTCACTGGTCCAACTGCAGGGCTCGGAGCAAGACCTGCCTGCTCATCCAATCACAGCCCAAAACAGGACACCGATGTGTCCAGTTATTGAAATGTCCTGCTAAGAGCTCTGCTCCAGCATTATATTATTATGTTTCTTTAAGTACTGAAATACCCCTTTAAGTTTTTCCAGAATTTTTTTAATGAAAACAGCAAAATTACTGCTAGAATTTTGGTAATGAGAACTTTTGCAAATTTTAGAACGTAAAAAGTAATACCGTTTCACTCAATAAATTTCAGTTTAGCATTAATGTACAATAAAAGTCTGATATGGAAAGTTTATTTCACTTTGTAAATTTCTAATTCGAAAACTTCATATTGAAGCAGGAGTTGTATCTAACTGTGACATGGTTTCAACACCTAAATGAAGAAAGCTTTGCATGATGAAAATGGACAGTTTTGGTGGATTCATGTGTATTACAACGAGACAGGGACAGAAATGCAGATTATGCTGCAGTATTAGTGTACGAATGCAAAAGTAAATTGACTTAGAGGCAAGTATTCACAGATAAAATTCCTGAATTTATTATACAGTTTCTTAATGAACCTGAATTTGCAGTGAAAGTTTAAAGTTATATGGAATGAAAAGTGTTAAAATATTAAAATATTTTACATTAAAAAAAATCAAGTCTGAATGAAAAGTATGTCCTGAATACAGATGTTGGTGCCCTTTTATCAGAGGGATATGCCATGGAGACTGCTGAGTGCTGGCATAGAAGTCATTCTGTACAGTCTGTTACCATGCATTTCCTTTACTTAGTTCCCATAGCAGTGTAATATCCCTCTATTAAGATATCTTGTATAAAAGGTAACTTTTATGCTAAAAGTATCTATTGGGTACAGTATGATAGGTTTCTATACATAAACTGTCACTAAAGTAACTAAAAACTGTCCAGGAAAGCTTTAAAGGGGTACTCCACCCCAGGACATCTTGTCCCCTTAGCACAATGGAGGCAGGAGCGGGTATTGCAAGCATCCCTGCCTCTGTCCCCTCTTCTCCTCTATTCCTGCCTGCTCCCGCCTCCATTGCATGAAAAATCTAATTTGCATATTAGCAACGAGGGCTCTATCTCACTAACATTTATCCATGTTCACCCATACTATAACCCTTTGTATAGGGTTTAATGTGGGTGAACAAGCTGTCAGATTCCCTTTAATAAATAAAATAGTAAGTGTATTCTATGCCAACCTTTTAGAGGTTAGCGCTCCTGTAATCCTCCAGTGCAACACTTTATTTTTAGTAATGTATTTGCACCTTTTTGTCTTGTAGTCATATTTTCTCTGCACGTGCACATTACTCTACAGTGGTCCCTCAACATACGATGGTAATTCGTTCCAAACGAGCCATCATTTTTTGAATCCATCTTATGTTGAGGGATCCGTGCAATGTAAAGTATAGGAAGCTGTACTCACCTGTCCCCGCCGCTCGGGATGGTGTCCCCGCCGCTCGCGATGGTGACCCTGGGCCTCCACTGGGCTCTCCTGGTCTTCTACGGTCCTCCGCTGTCTTCTCCGGTCCTCTGCTGTCTTCCGCAAGGCCTTACTGGGCCTGCGTAGCGACGTCATTATGCCGCTGCGTACGCCATTCTTATTGGATGACGTGCGCAGCAGCGTATTGACGTCATCGGAGAGGTCCGAGAAGACACCGGAAGACCAGCGCTGGCACCCCGGAGCATCATGGAGGGGTAAGTAATACTTACCGCACCACACGGGGAACATTAAGCTGCTATCCAGCAGCAGCTTAAGCATTTTGCGCTGCCGGATAGCACTTAATGCGATGGCCCCGACATAAAAAAGCATCGTATGTCGATGCTGACATCGACATGCGATGGCCTCTGAGAGGCCATCGTATGTCGATTTGATCATATGTCGGGGCCATCGTAGGTCGGGGGGTCACTGTATATGCTTCAAGGGTCATGGTTTGCAAAACGGTGTGTAATATTTTTGCTGTCAGTTTAGATAATCTACCGTATATACTCAAGTATAAGCCGACCCGAATATAAGCCGAGGCCCCTAATTTCACCCCAAAAACCCAGGAAAAGTTATTGACTTGACTATAAGCCTAGGGTGGGAAGGCGCTCCAGGCCTGACCCGGACTAGTGACGTTGCCTTGACGACGACGCACAGGGTTCATGCGCGTCCCTGAGCGTCGCCGTCAAGGGGCAGGCCCGGAGAGTGGAGAAGAGGCCCCCCCCGGTGAAAATGGACAGCCCGGAACGACTAACCCTCCCCACCGGACGGTCCCTGCAGCATAGATGGCCCGGACCAGCTCACCCTTTTTTCCCACCGAGGGGAGGTGAGTAGAAAACTAAAGGGGGGGGTCTGGATGATGACGAAGGCCGCAGTGGTCTTCAACCAGCGGACCTCCAGAGGTTTCAAAACTACAACTCCCAGCATGCCCGGACAGCCAATGGCTGTCCGGGCATGCTGGGAGTTGTAGTTTTGCAACATCTGGAGGTCCGCAGGTTGAAGACCACTGAGAAGGGATTGACAGGCGGAGAGTTCACTCGAGTATAAGCCGAGGGGGTGTTTTCAGCACGAAAAATCGTGCTGAATAACTCGGCTTATACTCGAGTATAAACAGCATTAAATATGATATTATTCATGCTTACAGTCTGCATGGAGGGTCAGAGTGTCTCCCTTTTACTTTTTTCGGTTGTTGTAATCTGTCCATCCATTTTTCATCAAGTCTTTTTATTGTGACCTGATATTAATGAAGTGTGTAATTTTGCTATAATCTCTGCTTCAACATTGTTATTGTAGGTGTAATGGTAGTATAGTTGTATATTGCAGTTTTTGCCGCTTCTGTTTCCAGGGCCTGGGTTATATGCATATACATGGGTCCATGTACACTGGGAGCCTTCTACATTGTTATATGGGTTTGGTGTAAAGAAAGAAAATGCAAAGCAGCTCTCTGACTTCTTTTTTCAAATGGCTTTAACTCCAACTAGGAGTCTTGTAAACTAAATGGGAATGTACGCCAAGCCAGAGATCCCTGCAAAAGGAAATAATACTCATCTGCAGAAAGCTGTTTCAAAGTTTTGCCCCTCATCATTACAGAGAAAGTGCTGGTTAGCTAGGGACAGGCCTGGATTGTCAAATCCTCTAACATTAATTGCCAAAATCTTGTGAGCAGTGTCAGACAGGGGTTTCTTCAGTCCACATGTCTCTAAAATGAAGGGGACTTGGTTGTACTCAAGTGCTGTATCTGTCTGGCTTTAAAAGGGTTTTCCCAATTTTGTAAAACTAATGGCCTATTCTGAGGGTAGGCATAAATATTAGATCAGCCAGGGCCTGACTACCTGCAACGTCTTTAGCGTTTACTGCTGCTCGTTCACTTGAACAGTATAATGCCACAGAATCTTGAACTGCTACTACCAAAAGTACAGCAATGCCGGTAAGAGCACTGGTGAGGTGGTGGCACTCCGGTAAGCACTCCATAACTCCATCAACAGCTAATTATGAGGGGTTTAGACCCTGGCGGATCAAATATTGATGGCCCATCCTGAGGTTAGCCCATTAATTTCACAAAACAAAATATTCCAGACGGAGTTTCTGGTACTCAAAGCTAATCTTGACAGCCCTTCAATAGATTTAACATGCATTTTTAATGCACTGACTTGGAGGGGGAAAAAAACGTAAAAAATAGTTAACACATGATGCATAATTTCTTGAATAGAAAACATTTTAATGCACGTATTCCACATGACCTTGCATGAGCCCTGAAAGAACTTTTTTGCTGAGTAGATAAAAAAAAAGACCATTAATAGATTATAAATAATGCAGTGCAGCCATTACTCTAACGCCCGCTACAGCTTTAGCATCTACAACTATTGTTTTATTGTTTCGGTATACACTTTGTACTGCATGTCTCCATTACGTCTTTAGTTTCTGATTCTACAGGAACAGATGAAACGTCTTCTCTCACTATTCACACTTCCAGGCTACACACATAGAAACTCACTGAATGAGTTAAGACATTAGCATCAGAAAAGATTGAATCTTTTTAGAAAGAGACAATAGTAATGTTGAATAAGAAAACTATAAGAGTGACTCATGTCAAGGTGAACAATTTACTTTATGCAATTGAAATGCTAAACAGTTTGCGGAGCAGGAGCTGTGATTCTTTTCAGATCCCCCGAAATGAAGTATGCAGATCACCGTGAGCTGCCTCTACTCCATGTGAGCTTTTATATGTGGAAACACTTCAGAAATGGTTTTGCTGCTATCCTGTGTCCTATTTATGTGTTTAGCTGAGTGATACAACACGGGAAGATCAGATTGTTTAAATGACACCCTAGGAGACACCCTACTTACATCTCATCAGCAAGTTTACATTTTTAAGCCTTTAAATCTGAAAGTTATAAACATTCTCTCTCTTTCACCAAGTACTGTAACACATACGGGGAGGTTGGCCTATAAGAAATTATAGAGAACATAACAGTCATAGGCAATGATACTATATCCTGCATAATCTGCCATGTGATGTAACTGCAAAAGCACTAAAAAGAACCTAGAATTATCTGACAATTTAATTATTTGCCTTTGTACGTAAGATGACTCATCAGGTTCTTGCGTTGATAGCATTTATTTTTGCCTGCTTTCTTTGTCACATGTAAGGGTGTATCTATACAGGGTACAGAACTAGAACCCTGGCACATGGTATGGGGTAAGCTTGTTACAGGCTTTGCTTTGGGGCCCTGGTAACATGAATGCCAACTGGATTTTGTTCCTGTTAAAGTCTCAAGGGCCTAGATACTGTGAAAGGCCAGGCAAAAGTACTCACCTGCTAGTGTTTCACACAAATACTTTTTTAAGTGTACTCTAGCTCATTTTTCTCCCCTCATAAGTGCATACCACATATGGATATCTAAGTGGTGTACTATTTTGTTCCTGTTAAAGGCTCAAGGGCCTAGATACTGTGAAAGGCCAGGCAAAAGTACTCACTGGCTGGTGTTGTACACAAATGCTCTTTCAAGCGTACCGTAGCGCATTTTTCTCCCCTCATAAGTGCATACCACATATGTACATCTAAGTGGTATACTATTTTGTTCCTGTTAAAGTCTCAAGGGCTTAGATACTGTGAAAAGCCAGGCAAAAGTACTCACCGGGTGGTGTTGTTCACAAATACTTTTTAATGGTATTGTAGAGCATTTTTCTCCCTTCATAAGTGCATACCACATACGTACATCTAAGTGGTGTACTATTTTGTTCCTGTTAAAGTCTCAAGGGCCTAGATACTGTGAAAGGCGAGGTAAAAGTACTCACTGACTGGTGTTGTACAAAAATACTTTTTTAAGTGTACTGTAACGCATTTTTCTCCCCTCATAAGTGCATACCACATACATACATCTAAATGGTGTACTACTTTATACCTGTTGAAGTCTCAAGGGCCTAGATACTGTGAAAGGCCAGGCAAAAGTACTCACCGGCTGGTGTTGTACACAAATACTTTTTTAAGCGTTCTTTAGCGTATTGTACTCCTCTCATAAACGCATTAAGTATGTCAGGCAGAGAAGTGCCAGGACATGCACAGAGGAGTGGCAGAGGCCTTAATTCATCAGGCAGAGGTCGCAGCAGACTAGGGGAGAGTGGCAGCAGGAGTTGCAATGAGAGGCCTGAGCTCCCTGTATTAGCTAGCAGTCTTGTCTAAACCAGCAACCCATCTGCCATCATTGATTGATTAACACGGTCATCCACTTCATGACAAGTGACATCTGACACCCCCAGTCAACAGTCGGTGGGTTCCTCAGTAGCGATGAGCGACATAGGCCATATTCAAATTTGCGATATTTCGCAAATATATGGACGAATATTTGTCATACATTCGCGAAATTCGCATATTCGTTATATTCACATTTTTCCGCGTTTTCTAAAATGTATGCGCATATTCGCGAATATTGAGCCCTCCCTTCTTTAATGGTATAGTGAACTATGACTAGTGCATTAACTCTGTGATTTTTTGCCCATTGAAACCCAATAGGCCCTATTGTGGTCTATGGGGATCTCACGGCATGTAAAACAGTAAGATAAACAGGACCATCTTGGCAGCACAGTTGAATGGGAGACCACCACTTGTTTAAGTCCCAGGGTGGGACAGAGTGTTGTGGTTAAACTTTACTTTCCTGGAAAAGCTGCTGAGTTGCCCATAGCAACCAATCAGATTGCTTCTTTCATTTTTGAAAAAGCCTCTGAAAAATGAAAGAAGCGATCTGATTGGTTGCTATCGGCAACCCAGAAACTGTTCCTCTGGACAGGTTTTGATAAATCTCCCTCTATGGGGGAGATTCATCAAAACCAGTGTAGAGGAAGAGTTGTGCAGTTGCCCATAGCAACCAATCAGATTGCTTCTTTCATTTTTAAAAAGGCCTCTGAAAAATGAAGGAAGCAATCTGATTGGTTGCTATAGGCAACTCAAAAACTTTTTCAGCAAAGTAAAGTTTAACCACAACACTGTAACACTCTGTCCAACCCCAGGACTCAAACCAGTGGTGGTCTCTCATTCCACTGTGCTGCTGAGACAGACCTGCTTATCTTACTGTTTTACATGCCATGAAAGCCCCATAGACCTAAATAGCCCTATTGGTTTCAATGGGCAAAAAATCACAGAGTTAATGCACTAGTCATAGTTCACTATACCATTAAAGAAGGGAGGGCTCAATATTCGCGAATATGCACATAAATGTTTGCATATGCGCAAAAAAAACGTATATTCGTAATTATGAATATATAGTGCTATATTAGCAATATTCGCGAATATGTGATATTCGCGATTAAAATTTGAATTGCAAATATTCGCGAGCAACACTATTCCTCAGACACAACCCTCAGTTGGCGTGGCCCACAGGCAGTCCCTGTCCTCCCATTGCCTCTGTCCTATGGTGTTCCCTCCCCCACATAAATATCTTATGCTGTGGGTTTACCGCCACTATTTAGCGAGGACGATCAAGAGGATGCTAGGCGGGCAAGTAGTGATGAGGAGAGTGGTGTGGGAGGGAGTGTTGCAAGCATTCAGGCTCCTAAAGCAGACACTGTTGAGGAACTTGAGGAGGACATCAGTGAAGTGCAGACACAACTCGATGATGATGATTAAGCCGATCGCACTTGGGAGCCGGGTGCAGAAGGGGCTTCATCATCATCAGGAGAAGGGTTGCAGTTTGCCCGTGAGGCAGCAGCTGAGCCAACAAGGTGCTAGCATGGTTGGCAGTCAGCATCGTGGCAGAAGTGGAAAGTCTGGAGCTAAACGTGCCCAGGCTAGACCACCTGCTTTGCAGCAGCCTACCTTCCCATGAGATAGTGAAACGGGTTCGTGGAGTCGGCAGCAGTAGCAGTCAATGAGAGCGGACTGTTGGTGGGAACATCAGCTACTCGGTGGTGTGGCAGTTTTTCATCAAGCTTCCGGAGGAGGTTAACCTGGCCACATGCAAGATGTGTTTGCAGAAGGTGAAGCGTGGCCAGGGTCCCAATGCTGGCACCACAGACCTACGTAAACATATGCAGCGTCACCATTCAGGGGCCTGGGAGAACCGTGGTTCTGATGTGGTGGTCAAGCCTGCTGCATCACCCAGTGGCACACCACTCCCTGTTTCAGCCAGCCAAGGCTCCACCACCACAGCCGAAGGGAGCTGTGTGTCATACCCATCTTATGTACCTCCTGATGCTTCTGCTCCTCCTACTTCGAGTCAATCATTCCACCAGCAATCCATCAGCAAAGCAATGTTCAAGAGACAACACTATGCGCCCACTCATCGAATGGCACAGAAGCTGAATGTGCTCCTGTCCAAGTTGCTGGTGCTGCAGTCCTTCCCTTTTCAAGTGGTGGACTCTGCACCTTTCAGAGAACTGATGGCTTGTGCCGAGCCGAGGTGGAGAGTATCAAGCCGTCATTTCTTTGCGAAGAAGGCAATACCAGCCCTGCACAATTTTGTGGAACAGAAGGGGGGCCAGTCCATCCATGAGCCTTTCGGTGTTTACGTGTTTACCAAAATGCATGGTAGCGCCGACTTATGGAGCTGTAACTACAGTCAGGGACAATACATGTCCTTTACAGCCCACTGGGTGAATGTGGTTACTGCACAGCTACAACAACAGCAACTTGGACAGGTCAAGCCGCTTCTGCCTCCACGCTCTCAGGCCTTTGGTCTTGTGACAGTATGCAACTCCACCTCCTCATCCTCCAGCATATCCTCAGCCTCCACTGCACAGACAAGCCTCAGTGCCCCTACAGCATACCATGTGTGCAGGGCACATGGTTTAATCATGGCTTACTCCACGAAAACTGGAAATGGGAACCAATTTTTACATTATCCCTTTTAATCCGTTATAGTCCGTTATTAATAACGGACGTTATTTTGTGACGGAAGATAGTAACGGAAGAAATAGTGCAGGCACTATTTCTTCTGTTCATTCTTCCGTCACAAAATAACGTCCGTTATTAATAACGGACTATAACGGATTAAAACGGATAATGTAAAAATCCCATGGACTATAATGGGATTTTCTAACGGATGTATGGGATTTTCTAACGGACGTTTAATGGCACCATACAAATTTGAGGGGGCATTTTCTCCCATTAGCCTTTGTAGAAATGGTAAATTTGGAGAAAAAACTGCAATTTAGTGAAAAAAATATTTTATTTAATTTACACATCCGAAAAGTCGTCAAACACCTGTGGGGTGTTACGGCTCACTGGACCCCTTGTTATGTGTCTTGAGGGGTGTAGTTTACAAAAAAGGATGCCATGTGTTTTTTTTTTTGTTTTTTTTTTTGCTATTCTGGCACCATAGGGGCTTCCTAAATGTGACATGCCCCTCAAAAACCATTTCAGAAAAATTCACTCTCCAAAATCCCATTGTTGCTACTTCTCTTCTGAGCCCTCTACTGCGCCCGCCGAACACTTGACATACACATATGAGGTATTTCCTTACTCGAGAGGAATTGGGTTACAAATTTTGGGGGGCTTTTTCTCCTATTACCCCTTGTAAAAATTCAAAATCTTGGTCTACAAGAACATGCAAGTGTAAAAATTGAAGATTTTGAATTATCTCCTTCACTTTGCTGCTATTCCTGTGAAACACCTAAAGGGTTAACACACTTACTGAATGTCATTTTGAATACCTTGAGGGGTTCAGTTTTTATAATGGGGTCATGTATGGGGTATTTCTAATATGAAGGCCCTTCAAATCCACTTCAAAACTGAACAGGTCCCTGAAAAATTGCGATTTTGAACATTTTGTGAAAAATTGGAAATTGCTGCTGAACTTTGAAGCCCTCTGATGTTTTCCAAAAGTAAAAACACGTCAATTTTATGATGAAAATATAAAGTAGACATATTGTATTTGTGAATCAATATATCATTTAATTGGAATGTCTATTTTCCTTACAAGCAGAGAGCTTCAAATAAAAATAAAAAATGCTAAATTTTTTCATAAAATTTTGGATTTTTTCACCAAGAAATGATGCAAGTATTGACAAAAATTTACCACTAACATAAAGTAGAATATGTCATGAAAAAACAAGCTCAGAATAAGAACGAAAAGTAAAAGCATCCCAGAGTTATTAAAGTGACAGTGGTCAGAATTGCTCCAGTCCTTAGGGTTATAATGGGCTCCGTCCCCAAAGGAGTTAATAATCATTGTATGTCGGCTACACATCTCCCACTGTAATAGGGGCTGATAAACAAATGAAGCAAAGGGTCGCATGAAAGATCCAGCTATTACTTTCTTGTGGCCACTAGTCGAGCCTTTTAATAGGCTTTTAAACAAGCACCGATCTACAAGATTGGCACTTGTTTACACAGCACATCGGCCTATGTACTTAGGGTCCTAACTTCTCAGTCTCAGTGCCCAGGACAACAGTCTCAGTGCTCAGGACAACACGAGCTGTAACTATATCCATGCACACTATGACGCCATCAGAATTGATTGTGTAGTGTTAGAGTTGTCAATGTATTCCTACAATCCTAGGAGTAATAACAAAGGAATTAAACAACACAGAGTTCTAAGATATGCCAGAATAGGTATTTAATGGACAATGCAAATATTAAATAAACCGGTAAGGAGTGGTGACAGAGGTTTTTTGCTAAATCCTATAGATCTTATATTTATATGATTCTGCCAAACCAAAATCCCATTGTGAGACATATTACAACTAAACATATTATATTTCATGAGCATTTAAACTTGTAACATTTTCTCCAAATCCTCCTTTGTAGTTAGGCTGCCATTCACAAGATCCTATAGATCAAATAATTTTATGATTCTGCCAAGCCAGAATCAATTTTTAAACGATATTAGGTCTTAGCTTATGATATTTTATGAGCCTTTAAACTCGTAACATTTTCTCTTAATTTTCCGCCATAGTTATGGCTACCGTTCATCTGAATTAGACAATGGGCAGTTTTAGTTTTATTAGTTGACAACTGGTAAAACAGGAAGCCCTTTTAATAACTTTATATAAAGACAGGCTAGTGTATGACTTAGTATAAAAGTAAAATAAGGATCATGATGTGTTATATGTAATTCCTAGTTTATAAATAAATCTATATTTATTCTAACCAGAGGAAAAAAATTATCCATTCACTAGATCATAATGTGGCAATCATTTTGCCTCTCCTGATGTATGCTGACACTGTTGTATAAATTCTATATTGTATTGTGTAATCTATGCAGCATAATAAACTAGGGACTAAGTTATACTGTGATGACAATAATGTAATGTAATAATAATTTACTTTTCACTGCAGAAAATGTCATTCATGCTAAGTTTTTGAACTTCCAATGAATACTTTTCTCCTAGAATTCTCGGATAACCTGTAGTAATCAAAGAGGTTTTCGTGTCTCTCAATTGACAGACAGTACATCGTCACAAACCCAATTGTTACCCTATTGTGAGGTATGTGCTTTTAAACAAAATTAAAGGGGTATTCAGCCCAAAACCCCTAGATATCCTTTGGATAGGGGATAAGATGTCTAATCACGGGGGGAAGGGGGGGGGGGTCACTGCAATCTCTGGACTGGCACTGCAGCGTTCTGAACACGAAAGCATGGAGTTTCCGTGTTTGTGACATCATGCTACGCCACCTCCACTCATGTATATGGGAGGGGGCATGATGGCTAGTACATAGCCATCACAGATCCTTTCATAGACATGAATAGAAGGGGTCTGATGGCTGTGGTCGCCCGTCATCCAACACAAAGCGGAGTTCACTGGATGACTGGGGTGTTGTGCCAAAGATCACGGTGTGTTTCGCAATCAGACATCTTTTAAGATGTTTAGGGGAGGATTATCCCTTTAAAGAAGCAAGGAATAACCTAGCAGGATGATAAAAGAAAGGAGCAATTTAAAAGTCTACTACAAAAGATAATAAAGATTGGAATTTGAAAACTATAAGGTGTATGATATTTAGCTATTAATCTATCTATCAATCTATCTATCTATCTATCTATCTTGACTTAGGCTATTGACTTCACAGATATATACAGTAACTAATCCTAATACTAACACAAACATATAAACAAAATATAATAACCAATACATCATATCAATGTTTAGTAAATAAATGACTCATTTCAGTAGATTTCTCAGTCGAAAAACGTTATGATGAGACCTTGAAGAAATATTAAACATTTTCGACATTTCTCATGTCATTAACACCTATGAATTCTTATTATGTAAATTAGCTTTCTCCATTGACAAGGTCAGACAGACTAATATTCTATTCTAGCTGAAGTGTCAGGAAATCGCTAACATTTCCATTTGGTTTAACAATTATTTTCTGGAAGAACCCTGACCTCAGCTGAGGAAATTTAACCTGGATTCTTCTTCAAAAATGTGTATACACTATGAGGGGCATTTACTCAGGGGTTTAGTCATTTTTTTCTGACTATTTTTGGCGCAAAATTGTCGCAATTGCGCCTACCTTATTTTTTGTGCGACTTTCTCTAGCAAGAGCTAGAAAGTAAAAAAAAATGTCCCGCTTAATTTACGCAAGTTTTCAGTTTTTACTTGCAGTGGTCAGGAATTTATTAACTGAGACAGTCGCAGTTGCGCAATAAACTGTCACAACGGCCGTAAAAAATTACTAAATTTACTCCAGCTCCAACAGGGAGCAGGAAAAGCTACTGCTGCCCGGGCTCCGACATACTTTCTCCCCGCTACCCTCACTGCGCTACCGGGACACTACAGTGATTTACATCCCCCCCTCTCACCTGCCAGCGCCACACAACTCCCATCTGTCTGCTGTTGCAAGACTACAAGTCCCAGCATGCCCTTACAGTGAGGACACGCTGGGAGTTGTAGTCTTGTAGCAGCGGGAGCTGAGCGGCATGGGCTGGAGACAAGGGGGGGTAGTGGGGAGGCCGTATGAGGAGCCCGGGCGGCTGCACTGTAATCTCAGCCCGGGCTCCTGCCCTGAGAGCCAAAGGCTTTGGCTGTCAGGGCATGCTGGGTGTTGTAGTTTTGCAACAGCTGGAGGGCCACAGTTTGCAGACCACTGGTGTGTGGTCTGTAAACTGTAGTGCTCCAGCTGTTGCAAAACTAAACAGCTGAAGGGGACCGGCAAAAAAGTTCACTTACCCTTCCGAGGCTCCAGCGACGATCGCTGACGGAGATCGTCGCGCGGCACTGTCGCGCGGCAGTGTCGCGCGGCTGTGTCGTGCAGCGCTGGATCCTACGGAAGCCGGTAAGTTGCCCAAGCTTCCCAACCAGGGTGCCTCCAAATGTTGCAAGACTACAACTCCCAGTATGCCTGGACACCCTTTGGCTGTCCAGGCATGCTGGGAGTTGTAGTTTTGCAACAGCTGGAGGCACCCTTGTTGGGAAACACTGGCCTAAAACAGTGTTTCCCAACCAAGGTGCCTCCAGATGTTGCAAGACTACAACTCCCAGCATTCCTGGACAGCCATTGGCTGTCCAGGCATGCTGGGAGTTGTAGTTTTGCAACAGCTGGAGGGCCACAGTTTGCAGACCACTGGTTTGTGGTCTGTAAACTGTAGTCCTCTAGCTGTTAAAAAACTAAACAGCTGAAGGGGACCGGCGAAGACGTTCACTTACCCTTCCGAGGCTCCAGCGACGATCGCTGTCGGAGATCGTCGCGCGGCACTGTCGCGCGGCAGTGTCGTGCAGCGCTGGATCCTACGGAAGCCGGTAAGTTGCCCAAGCTTCCCAACCAGGGTGCCTCCAGTTGTTGCAAGACTTTGGCTTTTGGCTATCCAGGCATGCTGGGAGTTGTAGTTTTGCAACATCTGGAGGCACTCTGGTTGGGAAACACTGTTTTAGGCCAGTGTTTCCCAACCAGGGTGCCTCCAGATGTTGCAAGACTACAACTCCCAGCATGCCTGGACAGCCAAAGGCTGTCTAGGCATGCTGGAAGTTGTAGTTTTGCAACATCTGGAGGCACCCTGGTTGGGAAACACTGTTTTAGGCCAGTGTTTCCCAACCAGGGTGCCTCCAGATGTTGCAAGACTACAACTCCCAGCATGCCTGGACAGCCAAAGGCTGTCTAGGCATGCTGGGAGTTGTAGTTTTGCAGCATCTGAAGGCACCCTGGTTGGGAAACACTGTTTTAGGCCAGTGTTTCCCAACCAGGGTGCCTCCAGATGTTGCAAGACTACAACTCCCAGCATGCCTGGACAGCCAAAGGCTGTCTAGGAATGCTGGGAGTTGTAGTCTTGCAACATCTGGAGGCACCCTGGTTGGGAAACACTGTTTTAGGCCAGTGTTTCCCAACCAGGTTGCCTTCAGATGTTGCAAGACTACAATTCTCAGCATGCCTAGACAGCCTTTGACTCTCCAGGCATGCTGGGACTTGTAGTTTTGCAACATCTGGAGGCACCCTGGTTGGGAAACACTGTTTTAGGCCAGTGTTTCCCAACCAGGGTGCCTCCAGATGTTGCAAAACTACAAGTCCCAGGTTGAGAAACACTGTGCCTGGCCTCCGCCCCACCTTACTGTAAGGGCATGCTGGGAGTTGTAGTCCTGCAGCTGGGGGCAGGGGACAAGCTTGTCACTTGCCCACACATCTCCTGCACCACACAACTACAACTCCCAGCATGTCCTTACTGTAAGGGCATGCTGGCAGTTGTAGTCGTGCGGGGCTGGAGATGTGTGAGCAGGTGAGAATAAATGTACTAACCTATTTTTTTTTTTTCTTCTCATTTCAGATCCGTGTATCCTGTGGACTCCTTTGGATTCGGTGGACTACTTTGATGACCAGCGTTTTTCTTTGTTTGATTTTAATAAAATGGTTAACGAGGGCTTGTGGGGGAGTGTTTTTTGTAATAATTTTTTTTTAAAACCTGTTGTGTTTTTTCCTTACTTTACTAGACAGGCTTAGTAGTGGAAGCTGTCTTATAGACGGAGTACATTACTAACCTGGGCTTAGTGTTAGCCAAAAAAACAGCTAGCGCTAACCCCCTATTATTACCCCGGTACCCAACGCCACAGGGGTGCCGGGAAGAGCCGGTACCAACAGGCCTGGAGCGTCAAAAATGGCACTCCTGGGCCTAGGCGGTAACAGGCTGGCGTTATTTAGGCTGGGGAGGGCCAGTAACAATGGTCCTCGCCCACCCTGGGAACGTCAGGCTGTTACTGTTTGGTTGGTATTTGGCTGAGAATGAAAATAGGGGGGACCCTATGCGTTTTTTTTTTTTTTAATTAAATAATTAAATATATTAAAAAAACGCCTAGGGTCCCCCTATTTTTATTCTCAGCCAAATACCAACCAAACAGTAACAGCCTGACGTAACCAGGGTGGGAGAGGACCATTGTTACTGGCCCTCCCCAACCTAAATAACGCCAGCCTGTTACCGCCTAGGCCCAGGAGCGCCATTTTTGATGCTCCGGGCCTGTTGGTACCGGCTCTTCCCGGCACCCCTGTGGTGTTGGGTACCGGGGTAATAATTGGGGGTTAGCGCTAGCTGTTTTTGTGGCTAACGCTAAGCCCGGTTTAGTAATGGACTCAGTCTATAAGACAGCTTCCACTACTAAGCCTGTCTAGTAAAGTAAAATATTAAAAAACACAACAGGTTTAAAAAAAAAATTTATTACAAAAAAACACTCCCCCACAAGCCCTCGTTAACCATTTTATTAACATCAAGCAAAGAAAAACGCTGGTCGTCGAAGTAGTCCACCGAATCTGAAGGAGTCCACAGGATACACAGATCTGTAGAAGAAGTAACCAAAAAAAAAAAAGTGTAAGTACATTTAGGGAGAAAAAAACTGTGTTAAAAAATATGTAATAAACACACACACACACACACACTAAACGCCGTTTACCACTTCTGAGCCATGACTACAATTTACAGTAGTTATTGAATTATTTAGATGTGGTGAAAAAGCTAAAAAAAAAAAAAAAACTCAAAAACAAAAGATCCACAAGGAAACCTAGCAGCCAAACCTATTCAGACAGCAGGAAAAAGGAACAGACTATTTTTTCTACTACATGAAGTAAATTTCCCACTTTTCCCTATGTGTGCCAAATTTATTAATGCCGTGCAACAATTTAGTAAATTTGTCGCACATAGTCAAAAATGAAGTAGAAAAAAACAGACTACATAGTAAAAGATTAGTAAATGCCCCTCTATATGTTTAAAACCATTGTATCTCTAGATATAAGCCATTCAGATGTGAAGCTATTTCTTTTGTTTCTTGTTAGATGGAAGTATGTAGTTGTAAGACTCACGGCACTAGGCAGGACACAGGTAGTAGATCCACTGGACCTGTGTGGCAGATGACGCGGGCCGTGCCAGGGAGTGGAGTTTAAGATGCTACTGGTTTTCACCAGAGCCAGACAGCAAGCCAGGATGGTCTTGCTGCAGCAGGCAGCACCCAGGTCACTATCCCTGGCACGACTTGACCACACAGCTGGCTGAGGAGATGTGAGGTACAGGAGGGTTGAGGCAAAATGTGGTCTGGATAGAGGGAGGTCAGGGCTGGTTGCAGTAGAGATGTTGCGAATTGTTCACCGGCAAACAGTTCCCGGTGAATTTAGCATGTACGCGTTCGCATCGCCGGGCGAACATATGTGAAGTTCGATCCGCCCCCTATACTTTAACATTGTAGTAAACTTTGACCCTGTGAGTCAGAGTCAGCAGACACATTACAGCCAATCAGCAGCCGTCCCTCCCTTCCAGACCCTCCTACCTCTTGCACGGATGCCATTTTACCCTCATTAAGCATGCTGCAGGCTTAGGAAATGGAGGGTCAGAGAAGCTGCTCCTGCTGTATAGGGAAAGTGATAGCTAGGTTGCTGCTAGGTGGTGTATTCAGGGTCCAGTTTACTTCTAAAGCACTCGTGTAACATCTGCTTTAAGGACAGCACCCAAAAAAGCCCTTTTTAGGGCTGAAAGATATCAGTACGTGTGTCTTGCAACAGCTGGAGGCACCCTGGTTGGGAGGGAACCGCTGGTTAAAAGGGGTACTCCAGAATCAAACTTAAGTTCCTTCAAGAAACTAACTACTACAGTATTCAAAGGGCTGAAAGATATCAGTCCATGTGTCTTGCAACAGCTGGAGGCACCCTGGTTGGGAGGGAACCGCTGGTTAAAAGGGGTACTCCAGTATAAAACTTAAGTTTCTTCAAGCAACTAACTACTACAGTATTCAAAGGGCTGAAATATATCAGTCCGTGTGTTTTGCAGCTGGAGGCACCCTGGTTTGGGACCACTGCATAAAAGGGGAACTCCGCTGGCAAGCTTTTTTCTTTAAAGCAGCTAACTACTACAGTATTCAAAGGGCTGAAATATATCAGTCGGTGGGTCTTGCAACAGATGGAGGCACCCTGGTTGGGGACCACTGCTTAAAAGGGGAACGCCGCTGGCAAGCTTTTTTGCTCATTTTCACACTAGTGCAAATCCCATTAGGTGTGACGGTTGTGCAAATTAAAAAAAAATACCTTTTTTGGCTGTTAAATAAAATCAGTCGTCACTGTCAGTTCACATCAGTGTTGCCAGTTTTTTTTTGCCTGCAAGGCAAATTATGTCACCCTAGTGCAAATCACATTAGGTGTGACAGTTGTGCAAATTAAAAAAAAAATTTTTTTTGGCTGTTAAATAAAATCAGTTGTCACTGTCAGTTCACGTCACAGTTGCCAGTTTTTTTGCATGCAGGGCAAATTGTGTCACTCTAGTGCAAATCACATTAGGTGTGACAGTTGTGCAAATTTAAAAAAATACCTTTTTTGGCTGTTAAATAAAATCAGTCGTCACTGTCAGTTCACGTCACAGTTGCCAGTTTTTTTTGCCTGCAGGGCAAATTGTGTTTCCCTAGTGCAAATCACATTAGGTGTGACAGTTGTGCAAGTAAAAAAAAAAAAAAAACCTTTTTTGGCTGTTAAATAAAACCAGTTGTCACTCTCAGTTCACGTCACAGTTACGAGTTTTTTTGCCTGCAGGGCAAATTGTGTCACCCTAGTGCAAATCACATTTGGTGTGACACTTGTGCAAATTTAACAAAAAAAATGACAGGCAGAGGAAGGCCACCCCGCAGGGGCCGTCGTGGTGCTGGGATTCCCTTTGGCCCTAGAATGGCCAGTGTTCAGAGGCCACGTACCCTGAACCCCCAAAGTTCTGAGGACTTGACACAAGACACCCAATCTACTACAGCTTCCGCTCGGAACCTTGACGCACCGTCCTTCTCCTCCTCTAGCTTAGCTTCTGGCACCTCTCATGCCTACCACTTGCCCGCCTGCCGCCACCACCAACACTAACACCACAGCAGCTTTACTTGATCAGTCAGAGGAGTTATTTACACATCAGTTTGAAGACATGAGTGATGCGCATTATTGCCAGAGGATGTAGTTAACAGGGATATGTTTCAGTTAGGCAGCATTACACACATGGACGTACCGTGAGATGATGATTTTGTACCCGCTGCTGCTTCCTTTCTTGAGGTGTCAGATAGCGGTGAAGGTGTTGATGATGATGATGTGTCCGTGGATGCCACGTGGGTGCCCGCTAGAAGAGAAGAAGATGGGGAAAGTTCAGATGGGGAGACAGAGAGGTGGAGGAGACGAGTTGGAAGCAGGGGGAGGTCATCGCAAGGAGCTAGTGGCACAGTCAGACAGCATGCATCGGCACCCGGGGTTAGCCAGACGGGAAGCCAATCAACGCATGCTGTTGCCACCACCGGAATGCCGTCATCGCAGAGCTTAGCAGTGTGGCATTTTTTTTGTGTGTCTGCCTCTGACAACAGCGAGGCCATTTGCAACCTGTGCCAGAAGAAACTGAGTCGTGGGAAGTCCAACACCCACCTAGGCACAACTGCTTTGCAAAGGCACATGATGTCACATCACAAACACCTATGGGATCAACACGTCAGTACAAGCAGCACACAAAGTCAAAGCCGCCATCCTCCTCCTGGTCCAGCATCTTCAGCCAGGTCAACCACTGCTGCCCTCCTTGCCCCCTCTCAACCATCCGCCTCTCCATCTCTCGCCTTTGAGCAGTTCCTGCTCATCTGCCCACAGTCAGGTGTCTGTCAAGAAGATGTTTGAGCGCAAGAAGACAATGTCTCAAAGTCTTCCCCTAGCCCGGCGTCTGACAGCTGGCTTGTCCGAACTGCTAGCCTGCCAGCATTTTACCATACAAGCTGGTGGAGTCTGAGGCCTTTAAAAAATGTATAGCCATTGGGACACCGCAGTGGAAGGTACCCAGACGGAATTTTTTTGCACAAAAGGCAATCCCCAACCTTTACTCCATTGTGCAAAAGGAAATTATGGCATGTCTGGCACACAGTGTAGAGGCAAGGGTCAACTGATACCTGGTCTGCAAAGCATGGTCAGGGCAGGTGTATCACCTACACTGCGCATTGGGTAAACCTGGGGACGGCTGCCATGCACGGAATGCGTGGCTCTGCAGAGGAGTTGGTGACACTGCCACGACTTGCAGGCAGGCCTGCTGCCACCTCCTCTACTCCTTCTACTCCATCCTCTTCCATAACATCCTCGGCCAAGTCCTCTTCCACTGCTGCGTCTTGCTCCGCATCACCGGCACCCCCCCAGCTCCCCAGGTGCTATTCCACATCCCGGATATGGCAGTGTCACGTCATCTTGGGGATGACTTGCCTCAAAGCGGAGAGTCCCTGAACGCACAGGTGGACCAGTGGCTGACTCCGCACCAACTTGAGATCGGCAAGGTGGTTTATGACAATGGAACAAATTTGTTGGCGGCATTGAGGTTGGGCAAGTTGACACATGTGCTGTGCATGGCATATGTGTGTAATCTGATTGTACAATGCTTTGTGCTCAAGTTCCCAGGCTTACAGGATGTCCTGTATGGTGTCCAGGAAGGTGTGTGGCCATTTCAGGCGTGCCTACACGGCCATGGCGCACTTGTCAGATATCCAGCGGCGAAACAACATGCCAGTGAGGCGCTTGATTTGCGACAGCCCGACACGTTGGAATTCAACACTCCTAATGTTCGACCGCCTGTTCCAACAAGAAAAAGCCATCAACGAATATTTGTATGACCGGGGTGCTAGGACATCATCTGCGGAGCTGGGAATTTTTTTGCCACGTTACTGGAGGCTCATGTGCAATGCCTGTAGGCTCATGCGTCCTTTTGAGGAGGTGACAAACCTGGTCAGTCGCACCGAAGGCACCATCAGCGACATCATACCGTTTGTTTTCTTCCTGGAGCGTGCCCTGCGAAGAGTGCTGGATCAGGCAGTAGATGAGCATGAAGAGGAAGAGTTGTGGACACCATCACCACCAGAAACTGCCTTATCAGCATCGCTTGCTGGACCTGCGGCAACACTGGAAGAGGATTGTGAGGAAGAGGAATCAGAGGAGGAATGTGGCTTTGAAGAGCAGGAGGAAGACCAACCACAGCAGGCATCCCAGGGTGCTCCTTGTCACCTATCTGGTTCCCGTGGTGTTGTACGTGGCTGGGGGGAAGAAGATTATACCTTCCCTGACATCATCAGGACGAGGAACGGGACATGAGTAGCTCGCCATCTGTCCTTGTGCAAATGGGGTCTTTCATGCTGTCGTGCCTGTTCAGGGACCCTCGTATAAAAAGGATGAAGGAGAACGACCTGTACTAGGTGTCCACGCTACTAGACCCCCGGTATAAACATAAAGTGCCTGACATGCTACCGCATTACAGCAAGGCGGAAAGGATTCAGCAGGTACAAAATAAATTGAGAAGTATGCTGTACACAGCGTATAAGGGTCATGTCACAGCACAACAGGGATCTAACAGGGGAAGAGGTGAAAGTAATCCTCCTCCTCCCACGAACACGCCGGTAAGGACAGGATGCTGTACAGACATGCTGTTGATGGAGGACATGCAGAGCTTTTTAAGTCCTACGCATCGCCACAGCCCTTCGGGGTCCACCAACAGAGAACGACTTGACCGACAGGTAGCAGACTACCTGGCCTTAACCGCAGATATCGACACTCTGAGTGTGCCGGCTTGACCTGTGGCCTGAGCTATCCCAATTTGCGCTCAAACTTCTGGCCTGTCCCGCTTCAAGTGTCCTGTCAGAAAGCACCTTCAGTGCAGCAGGAGGTATTGTCACTGAGAAGAGGAGTCGCCTTGGTCAAAAAAGTCTGGATTACCTCACCTTTTTTAAGATGAATGAGGGATAGATCCCGAAGGGACTGACACTGGGTGATACATTTGACTGAACAAGGCCTGATCAGATGAGCTGCTTTGGGCTACAAATGGTCCACACGCTGTTGTATTTGAACTCTGAATGCCGGATGACTTGCGTGACTTATCCGCCACCAACTAGGGTTCAAGCCGCAATGTTTTAGGGCACTTTCTGCCTGGCGAAACAAACAGAAATGTTTCTGGCCGCTGCCACAGCAGCGGCTGCGACAATACCAAATTTTCCAGCCAGGTGTGCATGCCTAATTTTTCGGGACTCTGCTGCTGCACTTGTTATGGTGCTGCAATTTTTCTGGCCGCTGCTACAGCTGCGGCTGCGACAATACCCAATTTTTCATCCATATCTACATGCCTAATTTTTTGGGCCTCTGCTGCTGCACTTGTTATGGTGCTGCAATTTTTATGGCAGCTGCGACAATACCAAATTTTCCAGCCAGGTGTACATGCCTAATTTTTCTGGCCTCTGCTGCTGCACTTGTTATGGTGCTGCAATTTTTCTGGCCGCTGCTATAGAAGCGGCTGCAACAATACCAAATTTTTCAGGCATGTGTACATGCCTAATTTTTCTGGTACTCTCTGCTGACATCTCTGTCCATTTTAGCAACCGTGGATATTAGATGTATGCTAAGGGTAGCATGGTGGCTCAGAGGTTAGCACTCCTGCCTTGCAGCGCTGGGGCCTTGGGTTGCCTTCTGGGCAGTCAAACTTGATTTGTGGCCTCAACTAGCAGAGTTTGCCCTGGAAAAGCTGTCCTACCCAGCCAGTAGTGTGCCATCAGAGCGGGTGTTTAATGCGGCAGGGGCCATAGTAATACTATGGAGAACTTGTCTGTCCAAAGAAAATGTTGAGAGACTGACCTTTGTGAAGATGAATCAGGCATGGATCAGCCAGAGTTTCCACCCGCCAATAAAAACAAAAAACTAAAAATGTAGCCAGCACCTATACCCAATACACGGGTGCACGCTGCTGTGGCAGGTACAAAACATGTAAAAAAAGAAAATGGCAGCAGCACACTTGGTCAACAAAATGGAGGCTCTTAGCACACTTTTTGATCAAACTGTGTCCCCCCATCCACCATGCGGAGGTGGCCTCATTTCGCATGGGACCCTAACACTCCTTCACCTCTGCTGGGCATGCAGCCTCTGACTGGGTGACATGTTCGATCCACTATCAATCCAAACCACCTCCTGTGAAATAGGGAGGGGATGCACGGCTACAGAGGGAGCCACTCCCCCCCCCCCAAATTGCACAGCAAAAACAAAAAAAACAAATATGTAGCATGCACCTATACCCAATACACGGGTGCACGCCGCTGTGGCAAGTACAAAACATGAAAAAAAAGAAAATGGCAGCAGCACACTTGATCAACAAAGGAGGTGGTTTGCATTCATCATAGTGGATCCAACATGTCACCCAGTCAGAGGCTGCATGCTCAGCAGAGGTGAGTGACTGTTAGGGTCCCATCCGATATGAGGCCACCTCCGCGTGGTGAATGGGGGGACACATTTTGATCAAAAAGTGCGCTAAGAGCCTCCATTTTGTTGACCAAGTGTGCTGCTGCCATTTTCTTTTTTTACATGTTTTCCACCCACCAATGCCTGAAGCATCAGAGTAGATTGACCATAGTGCCACACCAACACTTCACAAATATGGATAGTGCTAAACATATTTAAGGTGCTGCTTTCCAGTTACAGACATTCCTCTGCATCAGACCACAAGTAAGTACTTGATTATATGCATTAGCTAAAACGTAACTTTTCTTAGGATAAAATATATGTACACAATTTTTTTTTTATATCAAACAAAAGGAAAGGTGTGCAAAAAACACCACGTGCCACCTACACCACCAAGTATTGATGTGATGCAAAGACCTCTAAAAGGTGGAAGGGAACAACGTATGGTCCATTGTAACCGGTGGGGGTAAAAGCTTCCCTTGTAAGGCCCTACTCTCGCATTATTAATTCCCTTCTTGGCAAGTGTTACTCACCCTAAAAAGAGTGGCCCCACACAAGAACCTCTCCCTATTTCCCCCTGCAAACACTGCCATTTCCCAGGGAGTTTAGGTGGAAAAAGAGAATTTCCTGTGTGGGGCTGCCCTTTTTAGTGTGAGAAACACTTGCCAAGAAGGGAATTAATAGGGCGAAAGTAGGGCCTTACAGGGGAAGTTTTTACCCACAACTGCTACAATGGGGGTAAAAATGGTGGCCCCACACATGAACCAATCCTTTTTTCCACCTAAAAACCCTGGGAAATGGCAGTGTTTGTAGGTGGAAATAGGGAGAGGTTTCTGTGTGGGTCAGCTCTTTTTAGGGCGAGTAACACTTGCCAAGAAGGGAATTAATAATGCGATAGTACGGCCTTACAGGCCCATACATTGTTCCCTTCCACCTTTTAGAGGTCTTTGCATCACATCAATTCTTGGTGGTGTAGGTGGCACATAGTGTATTTTGCACACCTTTCCTTTTGTTTGATTTAAAAAAAAAAAGAAATTGGGTTCATATATTTTATCCTAAGCATATTATTAAAGTTAAGTTTTACGTCATGCATATCCTCAATACTTACTTGTGCACACTAACACTTTTACAAAAGAGACCGTTTTCTTCTGCCTACCTGCCTCAGCTACTATTCTGACCCTGTCACTTGCCTGATGTCACACATCTGATGCCAAGATCTCCTTCTTTCACCCACCTTCGTCACCGGGTACTGGAATTGCCACCCGCCGCACCACTCTGTCACCGGTCACTTTCAGGACTCCTGATGCTGCTGCTGCCACCTCCAGGCTGTCTCATTCTGCCACCATATGTTCTCCTCATGCTGATGCCACCTCCAGGCTGTCCTCATTCTGCCATTTTATGTTCCCCTCATGCTGATGCCAGCTCCAAGCTGTCTCATACTGCCACCATATGTTCTCCTCATGCTGCCGCCACCTCCAGGCTGTGTCATTCAGCCACTATATGTTCTCCTCATGCTGTCGCAAACATCAGGCTGTGTCATTCAGCCACTATATGTTCTCCTCATGCTGCTGCAACCTCCCGGCTGTGTCATTCAGCCAATATATGGTCTCCTCATGCTTCTGCCACCTCCAGGCTGTGTCATTCAGCCACTATATGTTCTCCTCCTGCTGCCGCAAACTTCCGGCTGTGTCATTCAGCCACTATATGCTGTCGACAACTCCAGGCTGTGTCATTCAGCCACTATGTGGTCTCCTCATGCTGCTTCCAACTCCAGGCTGTGTCATTCAGCCACTATATGTTCTCTTCATGCTTCCGCAAACTCTAGGCTGTATCATTCAGCCAGTTAATGCCACCACCAAGTCCAGGTTGTGTCATTCAGCCACTATGTGGTCTCCTCATGCTGTTGCCAACTCCAGGCTGTGTCATTCAGCCACTATATGCTCTCCTCATTCTGTCGCCACCTCCAGGCTGTGTCAGTCAGCCACTATATGCTGTCGACAACTCCAGGCTGTGTCATTCAGCCACTATGTGGTCTCCTCATGCTGCTTCCAACTTCAGGCTGTGTCATTCAGCCACTATATGTTCTCTTCATGTTTCCGCAAACTCTAGGCTGTGTCATTCAGCCAGTTAATGCCGCCGCCAACTCCAGGCTGTGTCATTCAGCCACTATGTGGTCTCCTCATGCTGCTTCCAACTTCAGGCTGTGTCATTCAGCCACTATATGTTCTCTTCATGCTTCCGCAAACTCTAGGCTGTGTCATTCAGCCAGTTAATGCCGCCGCCAACTCCAGGCTGTTTCATTCAGCCACTATATGCTCTCCTCATGCTGTCGCCACCTCCGGGCTGTGTCATTCAACCACTATATGGTCTCTTCATGCTTCTGCCACTTCCAGGCTGTGTCATTCAGCCGCTATATGGTCTCCTCATGCTGCCCCAAACTCCAGGCTTTGTCATTCAGCCACTATATGCTGCTGCCAACTCCAGGCTGTGTCATTCAGCGACTATGTGGTCTCCTCATGCTGCTGCCAACTCCAGGCTGTGTCATTCAGTCACTATATATCCTCCTTATGCTGTCGCCCTCTCCACGCTGTGTCATTCAGCCACTATATGGTCTCCTCATGCTGCCGCCACCTGAACACTGTGTCATTAAGCCACTATATGGTCTCCTTGTACTGATGCCACCTCCAGGCTCTGTCATTGTGCTGCTCTACAACAGTGATTCTAATAGTGACGCCTCTGATCTGCATGTCGTACTGAATAACAGTATTATTTCACTAAGCCAGTACACCCTATGCGTGTTACAGCAAGGCAAAGTGTTTTACATCCCTATTGAGGCTCCCTGTAGGCCAGAAATAGCCATTTTTAAAAGCGATTCAAATCAAATTTTTAAAAAATGTGCCCATCTCTAATTTTCATCAGAGGTACACTTCAACTATGAGAGATAGAATAGGGGAAAGAATACAGGAAATCACATTGTAGGATTTCTAATTAATGAATTGGTAAATTCTTCAGTAAAATAAGTATTTGGTCACATACAAACATGCAAGATTTCTGGCTCTGGCAGACCTGTAACTTCTTCTTTAGGAGTCTCCGTTGTCCTCCACCTGTTACCTGTATTAACGGCACCTGTTTGAACTTGTTATCAGTATAAAAGACACCTGTCTACAACCTCAAACAGTCACACTCCAAACTCCACTGTGTCCAAGACCAAAGAGATGTCGAAGGACTTCAATAACAAAATTGTAGGCCTGCACCAGGCTGGGAAGACTGAATATGCAATAGGCAAGCAGCTTGGTGTGAAGAAATAAACTGTGGGAGCAAGTGTTAGAAAATAGAAGACATACTGTCAGGGACTGACCAGGGGAACAGGGAGACTGAGCCCTAAACTAAAACATCTCTCCCTGCCTACTTGCCCATCCATCCTAAACGATGGATCGACAACTGTGCGCCGGTCCCTTCGGTGCTAAAGTGCAGTGGCGTTAAAACATATAATATACACAGACCAGAACAGAAAGACAAAACTACTGTCACGATGCCGGCTGGCAGGAGGTGGATCCTCTGTGCCAGAGAGGGATAGCGAGGACCGTGCTAGTGGACCGGTTCTAAGACACTACAGGTTTTCACCAGAGCCCGCCGCAAAGCGGGATGGTCTTGCTGCGGCGGTAGTGACCAGGTCGTATCCACTAGCAACGGCTCACCTCTCTGGCTGCTGAAGATAGGCGAGGTACAAAGGAGTAGGCAGAAGCAAAGTCGGACGTAGCAGAAGGTCGGGGGCAGGCGGCAAGGTTCGTAGTCAGGGGAGATAGCAAAGTTCTGGTACACAGGGTATAAACACACAAAAACGCTTTCACTAGGCTCTAGGGCAACAAGATCCGGCAAGGAAGTGCAAGGGAGGAGACTAGATATAGCCAGGAAACAGATGGGAACCAATTAAGCTAATTGGGCCAGGCACCAATCATTGGTGCACTGGCCCTTTAAGTCTCAGGGAGCTGGCGCGCGCGCGCCCTAGAGAGCGGAGCCGCGCGCGCCAGCACATGACCGCAGGAGACGGGAACGGGTAAGTGACCTGGGATGCGATTCGCGAGCGGGCGCGTCCCGCTGTGCGAATCGCATCCCCAACGGCCATGACAGGGCAGCGCTCCCGGTCAGCGCTGACCGGGGAGCTGCAGGGAGAAAGGCGCCGTGAGCGCTCCGGGGAGGAGCGGGGACCCGGAGCGCTAGGCGTAACAGTACCCCCCCCCTTAGGTCTCCCCTTCTCTTTATCGGGTAACTGCCTCCCCTGGGATGAGGACACCGGGAAAGGAAGGAGGGATTCCTCAACGGCAGGCAGAACCGCAGGAGTAGGAATGGGGAGAGAGGGCAGAGGGCGAGACCTGGCACGGGGCAGTGTGACACCAGGACGGGGGCCATGGGGTGGCACAGAGGCTTGCCTGACGGGACTGGGAGGGGGGGAGGGGCATTTCCTGTGGCAGGCAGAGTCCTTAATGACCTTAGGGGGACCGGAAACAGGAGGAACCACAGGGTCACGGCAGGGAGTACTGGGAACCGGTTTTAGACAGTTCTTGGAACAAGAGGACCCCCAACTCCTGATCTCCCCAGTGGACCAATCCAGGGTAGGGGAATGAAGTTGAAGCCAGGGAAGTCCAAGGAGAATTTCCGAGGTGCAATTGGGGAGGACCAAAAGTTCAATCCTCTCATGATGAGATCCGATGCTCATAAGAAGGGGCTCCGTGCGGAAACGTATGGTGCAATCCAACTTGGCTCCGTTGACCGCGGAAACGTGGAGTGGCTTGACAAGACGGGTCACCGGAATGCGAAATTTATTCACTAGGGACTCTCGAATAAAATTTCCAGAAGCTCCAGAGTCCAGGCAGGCCACGGCTGAGAGAGAAGAGCTGGCTGAAGCAGAAATCCGCACGGGTACCGTGAGACGTGGAGGAGCAGACTTGGAACCAAGAGACGCCACACCCACGTGAGCTGGGTGTGTGCGTGCGTTTCCCAGGCGTGGAGGACGGATAGGGCAATCCACCAAGAAATGCTCGGTACTGGCACAGTACAGACAAAGATTCTCTTCCTTACGGCGATTCCTCTCTTCCTGGGTCAGGCGAGACTTATCCACTTGCATGGCCTCCTCGGCGGGAGGCCCAGGCGTAGATTGCAACGGATACTGTGGGAGAGGTGCCCAGAGATCTAAGTCTTTTTCCTGGCGGAGCTCTTGGTGTCGCTCAGAAAAACGCATGTCAATGCGGGTAGCTAGATGGATGAGTTCTTGCAGATTGGCAGGAATCTCTCGTGCGGCCAGCACATCCTTGATGCGACTGGATAGGCCTTTTTTGAAGGTCGCGCAGAGTGCCTCATTATTCCAGGATAATTCTGAAGCAAGGGTACGGAACTGTACGGCATACTCGCCAACGGAAGAATTACCCTGGACCAGGTTCAACAGGGCAGTCTCAGCAGAAGAGGCTCGGGCAGGTTCCTCAAAGACACTTCGGATTTCCGAGAAGAAGGAGTGTACGGAGGCAGTGACGGGGTCATTGCGGTCCCAGAGCGGTGTGGCCCAAGACAGAGCTTTTCCAGACAGAAGGCTGACTACGAAAGCCACCTTAGACCTTTCAGTGGGAAACAGGTCCGACATCATCTCCAGGTGCAATGAACATTGCGAAAGAAAGCCACGGCAAAACTTAGAGTCCCCATTAAATTTGTCCGGCAAGGACAGGTGGAGGCTAGGAGTGGCCACTCGCAGCGGAGGAGGTGCAGGAGCTGGCGAAGGAGATGATTGCTGAAGAAGTTGCGAATGTTGGCGCACAATGGTGGACACTTCCGACAGCTGGTGGGTTAGATGGGCGATCTGTCGGGCGATATCAGAGACAACTGGCAGGGGAACCTCAGCGGGATCCATGGCCGGATCTACTGTCACGATGCCGGCTGGCAGGAGGTGGATCCTCTGTGCCAGAGAGGGATAGCGAGGACCGTGCTAGTGGACCGGTTCTAAGACACTACAGGTTTTCACCAGAGCCCGCCGCAAAGCGGGATGGTCTTGCTGCGGCGGTAGTGACCAGGTCGTATCCACTAGCAACGGCTCACCTCTCTGGCTGCTGAAGATAGGCGAGGTACAAAGGAGTAGGCAGAAGCAAAGTCGGACGTAGCAGAAGGTCGGGGGCAGGCGGCAAGGTTCGTAGTCAGGGGAGATAGCAAAGTTCTGGTACACAGGGTATAAACACACAAAAACGCTTTCACTAGGCTCTAGGGCAACAAGATCCGGCAAGGAAGTGCAAGGGAGGAGACTAGATATAGCCAGGAAACAGATGGGAACCAATTAAGCTAATTGGGCCAGGCACCAATCATTGGTGCACTGGCCCTTTAAGTCTCAGGGAGCTGGCGCGCGCGCGCCCTAGAGAGCGGAGCCGCGCGCGCCAGCACATGACCGCAGGAGAC
The DNA here is from genome assembly GCF_029499605.1 of Hyla sarda. Taxonomy (NCBI): domain Eukaryota; kingdom Metazoa; phylum Chordata; class Amphibia; order Anura; family Hylidae; genus Hyla; species Hyla sarda. The sequence continues at coordinate 292,643,188 of NC_079193.1, forward strand.
GGGAACGGGTAAGTGACCTGGGATGCGATTCGCGAGCGGGCGCGTCCCGCTGTGCGAATCGCATCCCCAACGGCCATGACAGGGCAGCGCTCCCGGTCAGCGCTGACCGGGGAGCTGCAGGGAGAAAGGCGCCGTGAGCGCTCCGGGGAGGAGCGGGGACCCGGAGCGCTAGGCGTAACAACTACTAGGCAACCAGATATAACAGACATAATACAAATACTAACAGGGCAGAAAATAAACTCGCAAACAGAGCAGAATTAACATACAGTTCATAAAATAGATATAAGATAAACAGCAGACATGATAAAATGAACAAGACTAGGCATGATATAAGTATACAGCAGAATCCAGGAGATGAAGGGGATAAACAGAAGAACTCAGAGCCAAAACACTAAACTGAACGGGTAACATGGGACAATGTTCACAAACAGGTACAAGTACAAAGGACAAAGATCAGATCAACCAAACAGGATATAAATATAGCACACTGTACACACGGGGACACAGAACATACAAACTGGACTTCCTACTCGACCAAAAGGAGTAGCCATTAATAACAAAGCCAAATAGGCTATTGGCCAGTGGACACACTCCACCGTGTGGACAAAATGCTGACCCAGTAGGAAATGGAAATATAATACATGAAACACTAGACTTGTACTGGATGAGTCTGAATAGACTCCAGAATACCGAACAAGAATATAACATACAGACTAGAACCGGATGAGTTTGAATAGACTACAGAATATCGAACAAGAACATAACATACAGAGCACAGGGTACAAGCTAGACTCAGACACAGAATGAAAAAAACATAATCCTAAATCCGACTAATGTAACAAAGACTAAAATACAAGGAGCATGCTATATAACCATGGCTAAAAACCCAGATAAATTGACAAGATAAATATAAGGAAAATGCTCAAGCAAAAATAGTCAGAATATAGCACAAACAGACATAGTAGTATTGCACTCAATAACCTGCACCAGAATGCAGTAGAACTCTGGCTACATTACTCCACCCGAGTTTTCATTCATTCAGAGCATTAACTATTCCCCATCCAGTTAAAATAGCAAACTGCTCTGAACAAACTAGTGTGTGAATAAACACCTAAACAGAAAAATACAAAAACAAATAAACGATAATCACACATACAAGGCCACTGATAATCTCCCTTGATCTGGGGCTCCACTCAAGATCTCATCCCATGGTGTCAAAATCATCACAAGAAAGATGAGCAAAAATCCCAGAACCACACGGGGGGACATAGTGAATGACATGCAGAGAGCTGGGACCAAAGTATCAAAAGCTACTCTCAGTAACACACTTTGCTGCAAGGGACTCAAATCATGCAGTGCCAGACGTGTCCCCCTGCTTAAGCCAGTACATGTCCAGGCCCGTCTGAAGTTTGCTAGAGAGCATTTGGATGATCCAGAAGAGGATTGGGAGAATGTCATATGATCAGATGAAACCAAAATAGAACTTATTGGTAAAAACTCAACTCATCGTGTTTGGAAGAGAAAGCGTGTTGAGTTGTATCCAAAGAACACCATACCTACTGTGAAGCATGGGGGTGGAAACATTATGCTTTGGGGCTGTTTTTCAGCAAAGGGACCAAGACGATTGATCTGTGTAAAGAAAAGAATGAATGATAGTAGCCATGTATCGTGAGATTTTGAGTGAAAACCTCCTTCCATCAGCAAGGGCATTGAAGATGAAAAGTGGCTGGGTCTTTCAGCATGACAATGATCCCCAACACACTGCCTGGGCAACAAAGGAGTGGCTTCATAAGAATAATTTCAAGGTCCTGGAGTGGCCTAGCCAGTCTCCAGATCTCAACCCAGTGACAACCCCAAAACATCACTGCTCTAGAGCAGATCTGCATGGAGGAATGGGCCAAAATATGAGCAACCGTGTGAAAACTTTTTGAAGACTTACAGAAAATGTTAGACCTCTGTCATTGCCAACAAAGGGTATTTAACAAAGTATTGAGATGAACTTTTGTTATTGACTAAATACTTATTTTTTTAAATAAATTCTTTAAAAATCAGACAATGTGATTTTATGGATTTTTTTTCTTATTATGTCTCTTATAGTTGAGGTATACCTATGATGAAAATGACAGGCCTCGCTCATCTTTTTAAGTGGGAGAACTTGCATAATTGGTGGCTGACTAAATACTTTTTTGCCCCGCTGTAGGTAAATGGCTTATTAGCTTTCCTGTAAGGGAGTGTTCACATGGGGAAGATCTGCTGTGGATTTCCCTTCTTGATTTTTGGGAAAGTCTGCAATGTGCAAAAGAAGAACCCCAAAATGGGGAATGAGAGGTCCTAAGGACCAAATACTTCAAACTCCAGGGTCGAAGCCCGGAGTCACTCACTCCCCTCTTATATTTCCCCTTAAAAAATAACTTTTATTAATTCATCATAAAAAAATACCACCAATAAATATTTAAAAATAATGCTACAGTGTTGCTGATACAATGAATTGTAACTAGCAGGGAGCCCCCTTTCTGGTATGACAATATTAGAGCAGCGCTGCAGTACACTGCTTTATAGCAACACCAAGCGTGCATCTAAAAACATGAGCACAGCCATCCCCGACATGTTTTGCAGGCCACATGATCATCTTGATAACGCCGTTGTTACGGCGAAACATGTCGAGGGTGGCTGTGCTCATGTTTTTAGATGCACGCTTAGTGTTGCTATAAAACAGTGTACTGCAACGCTGCTCTAATATTGTCATATCAGACAGGGGGTTCCCTGCTAGTTACAATTAATTGTATCAGCAACACTGTAGCATTATTTTTTAAATCTTTATTGGTGGGATTTTTAACGATGAATTAATAAAAGTTATCTTTTAAGAGGAAATATAAGAGGGGAGTAAGTGACTCCGGGCTTCGACCCTGGAGTTTGAAGTATTAAGTCTGCAATGTGTTTCAGTACATAAGCAGATTAGAAAATAACAATTTATGCTTTAGATAAGTAGATTCGTGGAGGATATTTTATGTTGATTTAAAAATCTATAATAAGGGTGAGTTCACACGCAATTACTAGCAAGAAGTTTCACACTGAGGGAAGCCTGCTGCGAGTTACACTACCATTGATTTAAATGGGTCCACAGACAGTCCGCAAAAGTGTCAGATTTGCGGACTGTCCGCGGACCCATTTAAATTAATGGTAGCGTAACTCGCAGCGGGTTTCCCACAGCGGGAAACTCACTGCTAGCTACTAGCGTGTGAACGCAACCTTAGGCTGGAATCACACGTGGTGTTGTTTTGGGCCACAAATGCTGCAGCCAGATGTTGCTGGAAGTCAATAGGGAAATATGAAATGCCAAACTCACATGGCACATTTTTTTTAGGCTCGGGCAGTTTTTCTAAATTGCAGCATGCTGAGGATATGGCATTTTTTCAAGACAAATTGACTTTTTCCTACCATAGACTGCTATAGGTTTAATTAAATTTGTATTTCCCCCAATTCTCCAATAGAAATCAGTGAATCATATAATTTTAAACCCATTTATTTATTTATTTTTATTTTTTCCAGAAACTGCAGGAAAGTTTGCATTAGTGAATTGGTGCAGATTTGTTATTGTTGATTTCCCTGCACACAGATCTGTACAGCATTTCCTTACCATGTGGCCATAGCATTACATGCTTCACATGTCCAGGACACATTTCCATCCTCTAGAATTGAACAATGAAGCAGAGATCATAAATATACTACAGTAAAAAAAACAGTATTTGGTAAAACCATAATAATAACCTACTGATTCTGACTATGAAGCTATGTATCATGCTGCAGCAGTTCTACGATGTTTTATAAATGACAGCGGAACAAAGTATAAACTAAGTGTCACTGTCAATCCTATTTACATTTTCATTTATTTTGTTCAAGCTTAGTACAGTGATTTCCCCAAAGATGTGTTAATAGCTTACTAAGACCCAGAGGGTGGGATAAAGAATGTCCTGTTGACATTTAAATTGGTACCATTTTGAAATGGGAATCTGCCACCCAGGGGCAATAAGTGATATGTGCATGCCCAGATTAAATGCATCTCTTAGATTTTTATTGAGTGATCCTTGGGGGGAAATAACAGTTTAAATTCTTACCTATTAAATGAATTTTAGCTGCCTGCAGGGTAAGTGTATTGCTACATGTATTGATCCAAACCATTCTTCAGTAGAAGAAAATAATACGAGGCTCGCAGTGGGATGTAGCTTGTGATTTACTTACACTTTTGCATGGACAAGTAATCTGCAATACTATATATTATGTTAACTCAGCATAAAAACCTCTGTTTTTCATCATTCTAGTTATGGTTTTAAAAACTAAAAGCAGTGTTGGATTTTCAAGTTATTGTAAATCTAGAGGCAAACTTTACAACCTTGCACTGATCAGATATACATAATACAAATAACACCCCCCCTTTATATCCCCTCCCCCCCCCCTCTCTCTCTCTCTCTCTGTCCCGTTTCTTTATTTTTTCTTTTACAGCTAAACCCAGGAAATAACCTAAAAGTCATGTTGCACATTTACTTACTGAAGAAGGGGTCGGAGGACTACAATTCCCAGTAGCCTGAAACGTGTCTAGGACTTGGCACTATTCACACCATCTGCTGGTACGCATCCAACTACCAGTGTCATCTCCTAATCCCGGTACCTGAGGAGTTAATCCAGGCTCCAGTTTCCCGCTTTGTCTGTCGGCATCTCACCCTTCAGATCTCCACATGTGGTGCCGCTCCCGTGTGTGCTGCCACTCCTGCCAGAGTGTCGGCTTTGTTACCATCTAGTTATCCACTGAGGAGCGGCTGCAAGTGACTCCTCGGACCATCGCATCGCACCCCATTGCCATCGGGGTTGCTAACCCAGTGTGAGATCGCCACTTACCATCTTGTGGTTATACGGGAGAGCTTCGAACAGCCGCATTTCATCGGTCCACGCCAGTGAGAACCAGGTGGCTGCAGGCGGTGAGAAATACAACTATTAATGTTCATTTAATATTTCTATCATCTAATCCACTGACTATCTGGAGTCTGATTCTACATTATTTATCAAGTGCACTTAAACCATCTGCTCCATAATGGGACTATCAAACCAGGTGCCGGACTATCGGACTGTATTACGCTTAACCCCTTAAGGACCAGGCCATTTTATACCTTAAGGACCAGAGTGTTTTTTGCAAATCTGACCACTGTCACTTTAAACATTAATAACTCTGGAATGCTTTTAGTTATCATTCTGATTCTGAGATCATTTTTTTGTGACATATTCTACTTTAACTTAGTGGTAACATTTTATGGTAACTTGCATCCTTTCTTGGTGAAAAATCCCCAAATTTGATGAAAAAAATTAAAATTTTACATTTTTCTAACTTTGAAGCTCTCTGCTTGTCAGGAAAATGGATATTCAAAATACATTTTTTTTGGTTCACATAAACAATATGTCTACTTTATGTTTGCATCATAAAATTTATGAGTTTTTACTTGTGGAAGACACCAGAGGGCTTCAAAGTTCAGCAGCAATTTTGAAATTTTTCACAAAATTTTCAAACACACTATTTTTCAGGGACCAGTTCAGTTTTGAAGTGGATTTGAAGGGTCTTCATATTAGAAATACCCCATAAAAGACCCATTATAAAAACTACACCCCCCAAAGTATTCAAAATGACATTCAGTAAGTGTATTAACCCTTTAGGTGTTTCACAGGAATAGCAGCAAAGTGAAGGAGAATATTCAAAATCTTCATTTTTTACACTCACATGTTCTTGTAGACCTAATTTTTGAATTTTTGCAAGGGGTAAAAAGAAGAAAATTTTTACTTGTATTTGAAACCCAATTTCTCTCGAGTAAGCACATACCTCAAATGTCTATGTTAATTGTTCAGCGGGCGCAGTAGAGGGCTCAGAAGGGAAGGAGCGACAAATGGTTTTTGGGGGGCATGTCACCTTTAGGAAGCCCCTATGGTGCCAGGACAGCAAAAAAAAAACACATGGCATACCATTTTGGAAACTAGACCCCTCGGGGAACGTAACAAGGGGTAAAGTGAACCTTAATACCCCACAGGTGATTCACGACTTTTGCATATGTAAAAAAAAAAAAATAAATTTACCTAAAATGCTTGGTTTCCCAAAAATTTTACATTTTTAAAAAGGGTAATAGCAGGAAATACCTAGGGTGCCTCCAGCTGTTGTAAAACTCCCAACATGCCTAGACAGTCAGTGGCTATCTGGCAATACTGGGAGTAGTTGTTTTGCAACAGCTTGAGGCTCTGTTTTGGAAACAGTGGCGTACCAGACGTTTTTCATTTTTATTGGGGAGGGGGGCTGTGTAGGGGTAGGTGTATATGTAGTGTTTTTTACTTTTTATTTTATTTTTTGTTAGTGTAGTGTAGTGTTTTTAGGGTACAGTCACACGGGCGGAGGTTCACAGTAGTTTCTCGCTGGCAATTTGAGCTGCGGCAGAAAATTCGCCGCAGCTCAACTTGCAGCCGGATACTTTCTGTAAACCTCCGCCCATCTGAGTGTACCCTGTACATTCACATTGGGGGGGGGGGGAACATCCAGCTGTTGCAAAACTGCAACTCCCAGCATGTACGGTCTATCAGTGCATGCTGAGAGTTGTAGTTTTGCAACAGCTGGAGGCACACTGGTTGTGAAACACCGAGTTTGGTAACAAACTCAGTGTTTTGCAACCAGTGTGCCTTCAGCTGTTGCAAAAGCTACAACCCCCAGCATGTACGGACAGCGGAAGGGCATGCTGGGTCTTGTAGTTATGCAACAGCTGGAGGCATACTACTTTGGCTGGGGATGCTGGGGATTGTAGTTTTCCTACAATTTTCCATGCAACAGCTGGAAACACACTGGTTTGCTACTTAACTCAGTGTGCCTTCAGCTGTTGCAAAACTACAATTCTCAGCAGTCACCGACAGCCAACGGGCATGCTGGGAGTTGTAGTTATACAACAGCTGAAGGTACACTTTTCCATAGAAAAAATGTGCCTCCAGCTGTTGCAAAACTATAAGTCCCAGCATGCCCATAAGAGAATGCTGGGAGTTGTGGTGGTCTGCCTCCTGCTGTTGCATAACTACAGGTCCCAGCATGCCCTTTTTGCATGCTGGAAGCTGTTGCTAAGCAACAGCAGGAGGCTGTCACTCACCTCCTGCTGCTGTTCCGGGACACAGGTCAGTCCCTCGCCGCCGCCGCTGCTCCTGGGGCCCCGATCCCAACATTGACGCCGGGGATCTTCTTCCCGCACCCACTCACCTCCTCCGGAAGAGGGGCGGAGCGGGTTGCGGGAGTGACACCCGCAGCAGGCACCCTGATTGGTCGGCCGGTAAACCGGCCGACGAATCAGGGCGATCGTGAGGTGGCACCAGTGCCACCTCACCCCTGCTGGCTATGGCTGTTCGGGGACGATATGTCTACTCTATGTTGGTATCATAAAGTTGACATTATTTTCACTTCTTGAAGACATTAGAGGGTTTCGAAGCTTAGCAGCAATTTTCAAGATTTTCAAGAAAATTTCAAAATCTGAAGTTTTCGGGGACCAGTTCAGTTTTGAAGTGAATTTGAGGGCCTTTATTATATTTTATTTAAGTTATAAATCCCCCATAAATAAAACTATTATGAAAACTTCACACCTCAAAGTATTCAAAATGACATTCAGTAAGTTTGTTAACCCTTTAGGTGTTTTACAGGAATAGCTGCAAAGTGGAGGAGAAAACTCAAAATCTCCATTTTTAACATTAACATGTTATTGTAGCCCCATTTTTTTTCACTTTTAAAACTGGGAACAAAAGAAAAAGCCTCACAAAATTTGTAACCCCATTTCTTGTACGTATGGAAATACCTCATATGTGGACGTAAAGTGCTCTGCCGGTGAACTACATGGTTAAGAAGGGAAGGAGCAAAATTTGGCTTTTGGAGAGAGAATTCTTCTGAAATGGTTTTGGGGGGCATGTCGCATTTAGGAAGTCCCTATGGTGCCAGAACAACGGGAACCCCCAACATGGCACTCAATTTTGGAAATGAAACCCCTCAAGAAATGTAACAAGGGGTACAGTGGGCCCTAACTCCCCACAGGTGTTTCACAACATTTCGTTAAATTTTGAGGTTTAAATGAAAAATGAGTTTTTTTTACACTAAATTGCTGGGGTTACCACAAATTTTGCATTTTCACAAGGGGTAATAAGAGGAAAATCACTCCAAAATTTGTAGCCCTATTTCTCTTGAGTAAGGAAATACCAAATATGCAGATTTGAAATGCTCTTCTGGCAAACTACAGGGCTCAGAAGGGAAGGAGCAAAATTTGGCTTTTGGGGAGAAATTTCTGCTGAAATGGTTTTTGTGGGGCATGTTGCATTTAGAAAGCCCCCATGGTGCCAGAACAGTGGGAACCCCCAACATGGCACACTATTTTGGAGACTACACCCCTCAAGGAATGTAACAAGGGGTACATTGGACCTTTACTCCCCACAGGTGGGTTACAACATTTTGTTAAACTTTGAGGTTTAAATGAAAAATGTTTTTTTTTCTTTTACACTAAATTGCTGGTGTTACCCCAAATTTAGCATTTTTACAAGGGGTAATAGGAGAAAAATCACCCCAAAATATGTAGCCCCATTTCTCTTGAGTAAGGAAATATCCTATATGCGGACATTTAATGCTCTGCTGGCGAACTACAGGGCTCAGAAGGGAAGGAGCAAAATTTGGCTTTTGGAAAGGGAATTTTGCTGAAATGGTTTTTGGGGGGCATGTCACATTTAGGAAGCCCCTATGGTGCAAGAACAGCAGGAACCCCCAACATAGCAAACTATTTTGGAAACTACACCCCTTTAGGAATGCAACAATGAGTACAGTGGGCCTTAACTCCGCACAAGTTTTTCAGAACATTACGTTAAAGTTTGGCATTTAAATGAAAAATGTGTTTTTTTTTACACTAAATTGCCAGTGTTACCCCAAATTTTGCATTTTCACAAAGGCTTATAGGAGAAAAAAATCCCCAAAATTTGTAACCCCATTTCTTCTGAGTAGGAAAATACCCCATATGTAGAGGTAAAGTGCTCTGCGGGCCCACTTCAGGGCTCAGAAGGAGCAAAATTGGGCAGGTGGAGAGAGAATTTTCCAGAAAAGGTTTTTGGGGGGCAGATTTAGGAAGCCCCTATGGTGCCAGAGCAGTGAGAACCCCTCCCCCCCCCCCATTTTACACTCCATTTTGGAAACTACACCCCATATAGAATCCATTTAGGGGTGTAGTGAGTTTTTTGACCCTACGGGTGTTTGAGGAAAAATTGTAAATGAAATTTCTAATTTGGATGCATATTTTGCACTTTTAGCACCAATTGTTTTCACTTTCACAAAAATACACCAGCCAAGGTATTCATCTAGTGGTATAAAAATATTTTTTTTTTTAGTTTTGTTAGGGGTTTAGCAAGATGGTGAAAATATAAAACTACACTGGCCAAAGTATTCATCTAGAGGTATGATAGGATTTTTTATTGGGGGTTTGCCTATTTGATTTTTGGAAATAATGTAATGGAGAAAAAGGGGAAACTACTGAATTGCTTACTAATACGTAATCATGTAATTCCAAGGGAGCGTTTAGGGTTATCCAAAGTCATTGTAAAAATAATTAAAGTGGACAAATTTAGATATCAAAAGATATGTGACATTTTTTTTAAAACAGTCTTGAATGCACAGACCGGGCTTGTGGGGACATGTCTCGCAGAGATGTGTGGTGCCTTATTTTTAATGCCCTGCTTGGAGCACACCCAACACCTTTTCTGTTGCCTACTGCCTGGCTCTCTATGGGGAACTACTCCAGGAAAATGTTTCCCTGGTAATATTCTGCTCTCCTATCCTGTGATGCTGCTTCCCTCCCCTTCCTGATCCCCAAACAAAAAGGCCTTGATAACATTTTCCTGAAATAGCAGGAATGTACCTGTATTTCCTGCATGTTTGTACAGCACAAATGCATTGTACAGGGCAACAATTTTACGAAGGGCACTATACGGCTGCAAGACCTGATCAGACAGATCCACCCCTCCCATGAACTTATTATAGTCCTGGATACATACAGGCTTAGGGGCTCTATCTGTGGTATCACGGACTTGGACAGGGGTGGATCTGTCTGGGTGTATGGTGGTTAGTACAAGGACATCATGCTTGGCCCTGTTCTTGACAAGTATCATGTTATCCTTACATGCAGCCTTGCTTTCCCCCTTCTTCAGTTTTTGCCGTACAAAAATTTTAAGCAGATCCCTTTGGTTTTGCCTAATGGTACCACAGGCCACAGTACCCTTGGCAAACAGGCATTGTAGTAATGGGACGCTAGTATAAAAATTATCAAGTTAGATATTATACCCATGATCTAGCAGTTGGTGAACTAGATCCCATACTATTTTTCCCCTTATTTTTAGTACAGGGGGACACTCTGGGGGCTCTATTTTTGAGTCTTTCCCCTCATAGATGCCTGTTGCGCTGTCGCACAATTTATAAAGTTTTACCCCATACCTGGCCCATTTCTTCCATACCTTCCCTTGAAGTGCACAAGAGACTCAATCACTGCAAATTCTTTTTCAGGGGTGTATACTTCAGAAAATGTTTGGTTTAATCAGTTAACAAGGGGCCGAATTTTATATATGCGATCAAAATTAGGATAACTGGGGGTGGGCAATTTGCATTATTAGCATAATGTAAGAATTTGTGGAGGACTTCAAACCGAGCCCTTGGCATGACAGCACTGTACAATGGAGTATGCTAAATCATATCATTACTCCAATAAGAGCGAATTGTGGGCTTTTCAATTATGCCCATGTTTAACAAAAGGGCAAAAATTTTTTTTTAGCTCTAGTGGATTGGTTGGCGTCCACTGGTAAGGCCTAGCATGATATGCCTGTGGATTGGCCACAATCAATTGCTCGCCATACCTGTTGGTTTCCTACACAATCATGCTAATCAACTCTTCTGAAAAGAAGAGCTGAAAAAAATCAGCTTCTTTTAACCCCGTAGTGTTAACATAAATGCCTGCAGTGGCCACAAACTCATGCAAATGGGGTATAAAGCTAAAAGCCGAAGCCCACTCAGAGATGGTACTAGGACCTGGCTCAGTACTGGTACTAGGACCTGGCTCAGTACTATTCCTAGGACGGTGGCGGGGAGGTTCATCATCAGAATCAGTAGATAAGGAGAAGGAAGAAGAAGAGGGCAAATATAGCAACTCTTCACCGCTGTCTGAACCTGAGGAAGATGCCAAGAAGACATATGCCTCCTCAGTGTTGTACATGCAACACCTTGACATATTTTTTAGAATGGATGACACTATTAGTTTAGAAAAAACAGTGGCGAAGTGTCTCTGATGTACCAACACTAGAACTATATATATTTTTTGTACTTTTATATAATTTCTTACGGAAATAAACAACCAATATGTAACCACGCTACAAACAACAAAACAGTGGCGAACTAGCACCGCTGTCCTGAATCCCTAGATCTAAGCTTGTGGTGAGACTGTCAGGGATGGCTCGAGGTGAGGCTTTCAAATGTGATTGACTGTGCTGCTACTTACTGTTAAGTGTTGACATAAGAAAATATACACCAGACAGGTTGTTGGTATAAACTCTCTCTTAGCAGGAAACTCAGCTGTTCCCAATGAAGTTCTCAGAGTGAGTATCTTTAATACAGGACGTACATTTAGTTTTTACATTTGACAAAGAAAGAGGTTTAGTTATGACATCAGAATCAGCATGTTACATTTTGATTGGTTGTTTGATTATTGTGTCCGTATATATTAGCATATCTAGTGTAGTTGGCAGAAGTTTCTCTTTAGGGAAATTCCAGAGTTCCCTGTCCATCAGATATTTTGTTTTTCACTTCTTATCTCGGTCATGCCGGTGTCATGACAAGGCCTCCATCGTAGTCACGAGCATATTGCAAGCTGATGTATATGGGTTAAGGGGTAGGGAAAAAATATATTTTTCCATCAGCAATGGCATATTAGTATTAATATATTGATCAGTCATTAGAAACATAAGGGTCATCCCATCAAGACCAGTGTAGATAAAAAAAAAAAACTGAAACTGTAACAGCATCACTAGTACTATAATATGTCACTTAAAACTAATATATATATATATATATATATATATATATATATATATATATATATATATATATATAATTTTATTTTTTTACTTTTTTCATATTTTTGTAACTACGGAAAAACTGAAACAAAACTTTAGTGCCACAGGAAATGGAAAAAAAAAACAGCGGACAACTGTCACTGCTGTCACAAATCAGTGACGGACTAGGTAAAAACATAAAAGGGTAGTATGGATGTGTACGAGGTGGTGATGGGATGAAAGGGTGACAGACACTTCAGTAATTTTTATTATTTGTTTTTCACTGTCACTGTTATGGTCAATGACAGACTTCAATTTCTTCACTGTAGCCTTTTCACTATCACAGGTTACAGCAGCTGATGAATGGATGAATCAGCAGCAGGGTAAGGGGCACTGTGACACTTCTGGGTACTTCTGGGCACTGTGACACTTTGTATTACTGTACTGTCACTGTTATATTCAGTGACAGTGACAAGAATCTTCACTGCAGCCTGTGAGATCACACCCGCTGCAGACTTCAGATGGGGAGGACAGCAGCTGCGGTAAGAGGCAATGCAGGAACGGTGTTTTATAACTCTTTTACAGCTTTTTCTTCAGCTTTTATAAAAGCTTTTTCTACATTGTATCTTCTTTCTTCCTCTGTTACACTAACTCCGGCCCTGATCGCTACTCAGACAGAAGTGAGAGGCGTTACTGTAATAAAGAAGCTGATACACTGTGATTGATCCACAGGGACCAATCATAGAGCTCCCTGACCAGGACCAATCACAGATGGTCCTGGGATGTCAGCCAGATGTTTTCTCCCGCTAATAACAGCGGGACTTATGTCAGTTAAACCGTGCGATGCCACGCATCGCCAGGTTAACTGAATGCCTTATATAAACGCCGGGATGCGCAAAGTAGCTGCATAACCCACTGTTTATATAAGGCATTCTGCGGGAAGGGGTTATACCCCTACCCTCCATTCATCTTCCCGGCTCCTTGGTTGTACTTGATGGACGTGTGTCTTTTTATAATCATACTAGCTTTGTTACTATGTAACTGAGTTTGTGCTATACATGGTCCTCAGGGATTGGTCATTAGGGATTGCTATATTTCTCCTAGGTGCCTGTGGTATGTGGATGCCAGGTTTCAGAAAGCGCATATCTTAGTCATAGAAAGATGGGTGAGATGTAGGGAATCCAGGAAAACCTTCTCAAGCTTACTAGAGACTTTGGTACATCCTATTATCGTCTCTTGGTTTTTATTGGATGAAAGGCAGGTTTAGTAGTGAGTGTTGTCGTGCCGCACAAAAGTGTTTTCATCCTTCTGGTTTTTAGACTAGCCCATATCAGCATAGGTGTTAAAGGTGAATCTGAAGGGTTGCAGCCTCAAAAGAAGACATTGTAACCTGTGTGAGTAACACATTTGTTGACTTTTGTGTTGGGTGACTGGTAGTAAGCGACCTGTATAGACAGGGAAATGTTGTGTATAGTTAGCGTTGTACAAGCAGGATTTATTTTTTATTTTATGCCTGAGTGTGAAGACTGCAATTGGTTGGTTACTAAAAAATAAAGACAAGAGTAGCCCTGTTTAACTATGTCACAGTCTCTGACTGCTATCTTGCTATTTGTCTGGTTCTATGGAGCTACTATGCCACAGTGCATTTTAAAATCTACTTAAGTTTTATGTCTTCTCCCTTCCCAAGTTATTGCTGTTTTAGTATCCTGTCAATTTAGAATGGCATAGAATGAAATGCAAAAATAGAAGTTTATTAGTAAAGTAGAATGCGGAGAGACACTCCTGGTGGGTGTTTTACATACCACCCATCTAACCCCTATTAGAAATACTTTGCAGGTACACATGCATGTACATGTCATTGATGGTACCAAACACTTAGTGGCATACAATGTAAGACTTGTTATCACAAGATCTCATAGCTGTAACAGTGCATGTAGCAATTATATTGCAGTTATCCATATGTATTGTATATACATGTGTATCAGTATATACAATAGAGATTTATATTTTATTTATATACACGGTTTATTGACCAAATGTGGGTGCCCTATAAAGCATTTTTAAAATGTTTTTAATCTGTTGAGGGCTAAATATTTTTGGTTAAAAACAGATGTTATTCAAATCATAGGTCTACTTTAAGCGGATTTTCGCAAATTAGGTAACCAAAGTTAAAACTTTTTGTTTTTCAATTCATCACTCCGTATTTCGAGTTTTCCAACAGAAATATTTTATTGCCTTTGACATTGTGTATACTGTTCTACTAGGTCCTTTACATTTAGCATTTGCAATAAAAATAGAAATAACTGAAGGTGCATAAAGAATCCAAGAAAGATAACATGGTAACAGAGAGCAGGCTGAATAGGGTTATTATTTTTCTTGTAATTAAAGGCGAGGATGATGTGGGCTCTTCATAAACAGAACCAGTAGAGCAGAAATAATAAAAATAAATCAGTCTTTACAGTAACCAATAAATGACAAACGCAAAAAATGAAAAGCAAACACCATAAGGCACAGTTAATAATTCCGAGTATCATTAAAGCTTATAATGGAGAAATAGGGCTGAAACAGTAACAAAAAACAAAACAAAAAAAAAAAGCAAGACTGAATGACAGGATCATGGTTCACAGTGGATGTGTGCATTAATGTGTTTGTCAGTCTCTGTGTGTGTCGTGTGTGTGTTTTATTAATGTTTGTCAGTGTGTGTAAGTTTGTTCAAAGGTATTCATAGCTATGTGCATAAACTTGCTACAAAGTGTTGGAGACACCAGGTTTAACCCTTTTATTGATGCAGCCTTGTTTTGGCCTTGAGCAATTTTCACTATGGGGATTATTTATCATTGCGTTCCATTGCTTTTTTTTTTTTGGTCTACATTTGCAAATTTCTTTTAGTTTTGCGCTAATTGCAGGGTTTTTCTTTTTGCGCTAAAATCTGTAATTCTGACCTTTTGGTGTAGCTAGACCATTTTTTTAACCTATGGATGTAGTGGTCGCAAATTTATTATCGGCGTGTTTTGGTGTCTTGCGAAAATTTTGCAACTGGCAACTGGCACAAAAAAACCCCCGCAAATCTAGACCACCTCCTGACCAGGTCTAAAAAAAGATTACTACGCCTGTCTGTTTGCCGAAAATAAAAAATCATCAACCAGAGAGAGAGAGAGAGAGAGAGAGAGAGAGAGAGAGAGAGAGAGAGAATATGGTAGAGAAAAAGAATGTTGAAAGACATAAAAAGTTAAAAATGTAAATAAACGTGCAAAGGAAAAGTAAAGCAGTTGTCCATATGAAACAACCAGATATATTTTTTAAGGTACCAAAAAGGAATGGTAAAGATGTAAGAAACAATAAGATTGTTCCCAAGTTTAAAGGGGTATTCTAGGAAAAAAATATCTGTCAATATATCTATATCTATCAATATATCTATATCTATCAATATATATACAGTCCCAAAATTAAAGCAGCACTACTTATCCAGTCCAATAAAAGAGATGGTGCCAGCTTCCCAATAGACTAGACCAAAGTCCATCCAAGACAGAAACCAAATACAGGTGCAGCACTCCGACAAAAAGGTGATTTAATGTCTCATGTCATTAATGTTTCAATTCCTCCTGGAGCCATTTTCAAGCATAGTGATACATAAACATATGAGGGCTTTTATGCCCAAACAATTCATTAAGTGCAAACAATTCCATAAAGTGCCAATTGATACAAATCCAATTAAATCTAAATCTGTGTGTGAATAAATTCATAAAAAATATAAGGGGGAGGGAAACGATAATGTGGAGTCATTATGGGTAGAAATATATGGAGAAAATAATAATAAAACTACGATAGGGGTTTGCTATAAGCCACCAAACATAATGGAAGAAGCAGAAGATTAACCCCTTAACGACGCAGGACGTTTATTTACGTCCTGCGCCGGCTCCAGCGATATGAAGCGGGATCGCTCCGCGATCCCGCATCATATCGCATCGGTCCCGGCGCTCATCAACGGCCGGGACCCGCGGCTAATACCACACATCGCCGATCGCGGCGATGTGCGGTATTAACCCTTTAGAAGCGGCGGTCAAAGCTGACCGCCACTTCTAAAGTGAAAGTGAAAGTGACCCGGCTGCTCAGTCGGGCTGTTCGGGACCGCCGCGGTGAAATCGCAGCGTCCCGAACAGCTGACCGGACACCGGGAGGGCCCTTACCTGCCTCCTCGGTGTCCGATCTACGAATGACTGCTCCGTGCCTGAGATCCAGGCAGGAGCAGTCAAGCGCCGATAACACTGATTACAGGCGTGTTAATACACGCCTGTGATCAGGATGAGAGATCAGTGTGTGCAGTGTTATAGGTCCCTATGGGACCTATGACACTGCAAAAAAAATGTAAAAAAAAAGCGTTAATAAAGGTCATTTAACCCCTTCCCTAATAAAAGTTTGAATCACCCCCCTTTTCCCATAAAAAAAATAAAACAGTGTAAAAAAAATAAATAAATAAACATATGTGGAATCGCCGCATGCGTAAATGTCCAAACTATAAAAATATATAATTAATTAAACCGCACGGTCAATGGCGTACGCGCAAAAAAATTCCAAAGTCCAAAAAAGCGTATTTTGGTCACTTTTTATACCATTAAAAATTAATAAAAAGTGATCAAAAAGTCCGATCAAAACAAAAATCATACCGATAAAAACTTCAGATCACGGCGCAAAAAAGAGTCCTCATACCGCCCTGTACGTGGAAAAATAAAAAAGTTATAGGGGTCAGAAGATTACATTTTTAAACGTATAAATTTTCCTGCATGTAGTTATGATTTTTTCCAGAAGTGAGACAAAATCAAACCTATATAAGTAGGGTATCATTTTAACCGTATGGACCTACAGAATAATGATAAGGTGTAATTTTTACCGAAATATGCACTGCGTAGAAACGGAAGCCCCCAAAAGTTACAAAATGGCGTTTTTTTGCGATTTTATCGCACAATGATTTTTATTTCCGTTTCGCCGTGCATTTTTTGGGTAAAATGACTAATGTCACTGCAAAGTAGAATTGGCGACGTAAAAAATAAGCCATAATATGGATTTTTAGGTGGAAAATTGAAAGGGTTATGATTTTTAAAAGGTAAGGAGGAAAAAACAAAAGTGCAAAAACGGAAAAACCCTGAGTCCTTAAGGGGTTAATGAGGCAAATAAACAAGGCAGCAAATCAGAATGAGGTGATAATAATGGGGGACTTTAACTATCCTGATATAAACTGGGAGACTGAGACCTGTGAATATAATAAAGGAAACAGGTTTCTGACTATAGCTAAAGACAATTATCTGTCCCAAATGGTGCAGGGCCCGACCAGAGGGGGCGCCCTACTAGACTTAATATTAACCAACAGACCTGACAGAGTAACTAAAGTGCAAGTAGAAGGATACCTAGGAAATAGTGACCATAATATAATACATTATAACTTGTTCTTCAATAAGGGAATCTCTCGAAGGGCCACAAAAACAATGAACTTTAGGAAGGCAAAGTTTGACCAACTCAGAGAAGCCCTTAACAATATAAATTGGGATAATGTCCTCAAAAACAACAATACTGACACTAAATGGGAGACTTTTAAAAATATATTTAACTCTCACTGTAAGATGTATATACCTTATGGGAATAAAAGGGTCAGAAATAAAAGAAAACCAATATGGATGAATAAAAATGTTAAAGGGGACCTCTAATCAAATAAACTTTTGATATATTTTAGCTTAATGAATGTCGAATAACTTTCCAATAGCATGTTAATGAAAAACATGCTTCTTTCTATTGTATTTTTCCTGATCAGTCCTGTCAGCAAGCATTTCTGACTCATGCTGGAGTCCTAAACACTCAGAGCTGCCAGCCTGCTTTGTTCACAGCCAAACAGGCTGTGAACAAAGCAGGCTGGCAGCTCTGAGTGTTCTCCTTTGTGAACAAAGCAGACTGGCAGCTCATAGTGTTTAGGACTCCAGCATGAGTCTGAAATGCTTGCTGACAGGACTGGTAGGGAGACCCCTAGTGGTCATTTCTTCAGTGGAAAATTAAATAGAAAGAAGCATATTTTTTAATAACATGCAATTGTAAAGTTATTCTGCATACATTAATCTATAATATATCAAAAAAAATTTTTGATGAGAGGTACCCTTTAAGGGGGCAATAAATGACAAAAATAAAGCATTTAAACTACTAAAACCGGACAGCAGTGAAGAAGCATTAAAAAGCTATAGAGAAAAATGTAAAATATGTAAAAAAAAACAGATAAAAGCCGCAAAAATAGAGACAGAAAGACTCATTGCCAAAGAGAGTAAAACTAACCCCTAAATGTTTTTAACTATATAAATAGCAAAAAGGTCAAAAATGTAAGTGTAGGCCCTTTAAAAAATGATAAAGAAGAAATTATAAATGGGGATCAGGAAAAAGCAAATATATTAAATAATTTCTTCTCCACTGTATTCACCAAGGAAAATGAAATGCCAGGTGAAATACAGTGAGATAAGGTAAACTCCTCTTTACAGGTCACCTGTCTAACCCGGGAAGAAGTACAGTGCCGCCTATAAAAAATCAAAATAGACAAATCACCATGTCCAGATGGCATTCACCCCCGTGTTCTAAAGGAATTAAGTAATGTAATAGACAGACCTCTATTTTTAATACTCATGGACTCTATAGTAACAGGGACTGTTCCCCAGGACTGACACGTGGCAAATGTGGTGCCAATATTTAAAAAAGGGGACACAAGGTGACCCCAGAAATTATAGGCCTGTTAGTTTAACCTCTGTTTTATGTAAATTGTTTGAGGGTTTTCTAAGAGATGCTATTTTGGAATATCTTGATACAAATAAATGTATGACTCCATATCAGCATGGCTTTATGAGGGATCGGTCCTGTCAAACTAACCTGATCAGCTTTTATGAGGAGGTGAGCTCCAGACTGGACCATGGGCAATCGCTGGATGTCGTATATCTAGATTTTTCCAAAGCATTTGATACGGTTCCACATAAACGGTTGGTGCATAAAATGAGAAGGATGGGGCTGGGGAACAATGTGTGTAAATGGGTAAGTAACTGGCTCAGTGATAGGAAACAGAGGGTGGTTATTAATGGTACTTATTCTAATTGGGTGACTGTAACTAGTGGAGTACCACAGGGGTTAGTATTGGGTCCTGTCCTGTTTAATATATTCATTAATGACCTTGTAGAGGGATTGAATAGTAAAGTAACAATCTTTGCAGATGATACTAAACTCTGTAAAGTGGTAAACACAATAGAGGACAGGGCACTGTTACAAATGGATCTGGATAGTTTGGAGGCTTGGGCTGGGAAGTGGCAGATGAGGTTCAACACTGATAAATGTAAGGTAATGCACATGGGAAGGAAAAATCCGGCCTGGGATTATGTATTAAATGGGAGCACACTAGGGACGACAGACGTGGAAAAGGACTTGGGAGTTTTAGTTAACAGTAAATTTAGCTGTAGGGACCAGTGTCGGGCAGCTGCTGCCAAGGCAAACAAAATCATGGGGTGCATCAATAGGGGCATAGATGCCCACGACAAGGAAATAATTCTACCGCTGTACAAATCCCTAGTCAGACCACACATAGAATACTGTGTACAGTACTGGGCACCAGTGTACAAGAAAGATATAGTGGAGCTGGAGAGGGTTCCAAGACGGGCAACCAGGGTAATACAGGGAATGGGAGGACTACAGTGCCCAGAAAGATTATCAGAATTAGGGTTATTTCGTTTAGAAAAAAGAAGGCTTAGGGGAGACCTAATAACAATGTATAAATATATCAGGGGAAAGTACAGAGATCTCTTCCATGATCTATTTATACCCAGGACTGTATCTATAACAAGGGGGCATCCTCCCCATTTAGAGGAAAGAAGGTTTCTACACCAGCACAGACGGGGGTTCTTTACTGTAAGAGCAGTGAGACTGTGGAATTCACTCCCGAAGGAGTTGGTCATGGGGAGCTCTGTAAAAGAATTTAAAAGGGGTCTGAATGCATTTTTGGAGAGTAAGAACATTGCTGGTTATGTAAATTAGAATTATAGGGACAGAACGTTGATCCAGGGATTTATTCTGATGCCATATTTGGAGTCAGGAAGGAATTTTTTTACCTCTAGTATGAGTTTTTTTTTTGCCTTCCTCTTGATTAACTCAGTAGGGACTCATTAGGGATATAGGTTGAACGTGATGGACTCTGGTCTTTTTTTCAACCTTATGAACTATGTTAAACTATGTTAAATAATATATGTGTATAAATTAAGTGCAATAGTGTATCTTGTGCAAAATATTAAATAAAGTATTAAAAACACCGCTTGAAAAATAAATTCATATTCAAATTACATATAACAAGAAAATTTAGAACACATGTGTACATCAGAACATTTCATAAAGTATATACATACTGAATAATCAAGAGGAGACATTCACCTGATCCCTGTAATGTGGTTTGTAAGCGTGGGTTTAAAAAATTGTTATCAATATGTTTTGAAGTTTCTTTTCATTCTTTGTAATGATTAACTAAATAAACACTGTATGAATGCATTGATTGTGGAGCAGTATTGATATTGAGAGTGGGTAGACTTGCTTGAGGGTTTTGGGTTTGGATATTTCCATAATGTCTTTCTTTTATGTTCCTTTTTCCTATTATTTAGATATCTTTATTTTTTATCTTTTACTATTTTTTTTTTTGTTTCCCAATTTTTTCCATTTTAATATTTATCATTACTTTATTCTCCATTTTTTATTTTATTTTGCTATATACCTTTCTCAAGATATGGTACATTGATATATTGGGGGCATCGCTGCTGAGTAAGCGGGCGCACTTGATATGTAGTTAGGTGGGGTGACCTTAGTGGGGTGGGGACTTAATGGTAGTCCCTCTGATAGATAACATCTTGGCCCTTGATTTGGGTTAAGCGTGGGATTTGTCCCTAACTACACAAGTTGTATAACCCCTTTAAACTGCCATTAGAGCATTTATGGTATAATATACAGGCAGAATAATTAATATAATTTTTTTTTTTTTAAATCTTATTTTTTGTTTTTATTTATTTTTTTCATATAATTTTTTTCATTTCTTAAATTTTTCGTTCTTATGTAATTTTATTAATTTCTTTATTTATATTCCTATTTTGCTATTTCTTGACTATATTTCTTTACTTGCTAACTGCATGAACCTTTCTCCCTTATTTCGGTCACCTATATTCTCAGTGTTGGTATGCTGCACTCTACTATGCATTCTGTACAGCAAGTTTGGTTCATATAGGGTTAACATCGGTTCGATGCATGTATCACAGTCTGCGAACGTGTTCTCGCGATCCCGGTATACTGCTACGCTTATAACGTTGTCAGTTGACGGGACGATGAGTCATGTGATCAGACGAGTCACATGATCGCGATCCTATGCCCAGAAGTGTTCCTAGCCTGCTGACGCAGGGGCAGTAACTGAATACACACGCTTACAAATGCCATTACAGGGATCAGGTGAATGTCTCCTCTTGATTATTCAGTATGTATATACTTTATGAATTGTACTGTTGTACTGATGTACACATGTGTTCTAAATTTTCTTGTTATATGTAATTTGAATATGAATATATTTTTCAAGCGGTGTTTTTAATACTTTATTTATTATTTTGCACTATTGCACTTTATTTATACACATATTATATTTTTTATGAATTTATTCACGCACAGATTTAGATTTTATTGGATTTGTATCAATTGGCACTTTATGGAATTGTTTGCACTAAATGAATTGTTTGGGCATAAAAGCCCTCATATGCTTGTGTATCACTATGCTTGAAAATGGCTCCAGGAGGAGTTGAAACGTTGTAATGCTGACATGAGACATTAAATCACCTTTTTGTTGGAGTGCTGTGCCTGTATTTGGTTTCTATCAATATACATATATATATATATATATATATATCTCAACTGGCTACAGAAAGTTAAACAGAGATGTAAATTACCGTATATACTTGAGTATAAGCCGACCCGAGTATAAGCCGAGGCCCCTAATTTCAACCCAAAATCCCAGGAAAAGTTATTGACTCGAGTATAAGCCTAGGGTGGGAAATACATAATTCCCTCCTGTCATCATCCAGACCCCCGTCATTAACATCCTCATCATCATCACCGCCTGTCATCATCCAGACCCTCATCATCATCACCTGTCATCATCCCCTTGTCATCATCCCACACCCCCCTTCATCATCCCCTTGTCATCATCCCCACCCCCCTTCATCATCCCCTTGTCATCATCCCACACCCCCCCTTCATCATCCCCTTGTCATCATCCCACACCCCCCCTTCATCATCCCCTTGTCATCATCCCCACCCCCCTTCATCATCCCCTTGTAATCATCCCACACCCCCCCTTCATCATCCCCTTGTCATCATCCCCACCCCCCTTCATCATCCCCACCCCCCTTCATCATCCCCACCCCCCTTCATCATCCCACACCCCCCCCCCTTCATCATCCTCTTGTCATCATCCACCCTCAGTGGTCTTCAACCTGCGGACCTCCAGAGGTTTCAAAATTATAACTCCCAGCAAGCACGGGCAGCCATCGGCTGTCCGGGCTTGCTGGGAGTTGTAGTTTTGAAACCTCCGGAGGTCCGCAGGTTGAAGACCACTGCAGCCTTCGACATCATCCAGCCCCCTCTCACCCCCTTTAGTTCTGTACAGTACTCGCCTCCGCTCGGCGCTGGTCCGGTGCTGCAGGGCTGTCCGGTGAGGAGGTCATCCGGTGGGATAGTGGTTCCGGGCTGCTATCTTCACCGGGGGCGCCTCTTCTTCGCGCTTCGGGCCCAGAATAGAGGCGTTGCCTTGACGATGACGCAGAAGTACGTTGGTAATGAACGTACCTCTGCGTCGTCGAGGCAATGTGACTATTCTGGGGCCGGGCCCAAAGCGCTTAGAAGAGGCCTCCCCGGTGAAGATAGCAGCCCGGAACCACTATCCCACCGGACGACCTCCTCTCCGGACAGCCCTGCAGCACCGGACCAGCGCCGAGCGGAGGCGAGTACTGTACAGAACTAAAGGGGGTGAGAGGGGGCTGGATGATGTCGAAGGCCGAAGTGGTCTTCAACCTGCGGACCTCCGGAGGTTTCAAAACTACAACTCCCAGCAAGCCCGGACAGCCGATGGCTGCCCGGGCTTGCTTTGAGTTGTAGTTTTGAAACCTCTGGAGGTCCGCAGGTTGAAGACCACTGCGGGTGGAGAGTTCACTCGAGTATAAGCTGAGGGGGGTGTTTTCAGCATGAAAAATCGTGCTGAAAACTCGGCTTATACTCGAGTATATACGGTACTTCTATTAAAAAATCTTAATCCTTCCAGTAGTTATCAGCTGCTGAAGTTGAGTTGTTGTTTTCTGTCTGACAACAGTGCTCTCTGCTGACACCTGGCCTGCAGGTAAACCATGACTCAAATGTGAGGGAGACTCTCTTTGCAACCTTCTTTAAAACATTAATTTGCCTTAACATTAAAACTAAAACAAATAAAGCCAAACACACAGACTAACAAGCTCCTCAGAAGCAGGGTATACATCATCTGAAAGTGGCTCTAGAAAATGATCTGGGTGCAGATCTGCGCAAAATTTATCATGATCACTGCCACAATATGATAAATTTGGAGCAGCACGGCCAAAAAAAGTAAATAAAAAAAACGCATCTAGACAATCAACAAAAATGATCTAACGTTGCCCTTTTGGTGATTTATTAAAAGTTATGGATTTTAACCCCTTCAGGACGGAGCCCATTTTGGCCTTAAGGACCGGAGCGTTTTTTGCACATCTGACCACTGTCACTTTAAACATTAATAACTCTGGAATGCTTTTAGTTATCATTCTGATTCCGAGATTGTTTTTTCGTGACATATTGTACTTTAACATAGTGGTAAATTTTTGTCGATACTTGCATCCTTTCTTGGTGAAAAATCCGTAAATTTGATGAAAAATTTGAAAATTTAGCATTTTTCTAACTTTGAAGCTCTCTACTTGTAAGGAAAATGGATATTACGAATACATTTTTTTTGGTTCACATATACAATATGTCTACTTTATGTTTGCATCATAAAATTGACGTGTTTTCACTTTTGGAAGACACCAGAGGGCTTCAACGGTCAGCAGCAATTTTCCGATTTTTCACAAAATTTTCAAACTCAGTATTTTTCAGGGACCAGTTCAGGTTTGAAGTGGATTTGAAGGGTCTTCATATTAGAAATACCCCATAAATGACCCCATTATAAAAACTACACCCCCGAAAGTATTCAAAATGACATTCAGTCAGCGTTTTAACCCTTTAGGTGTTTCACACGAATAGCAGCAAAGTGAAGGAGAAAATTCACAATCTTCATTTTTTATACTCACATGTTCTTGTAGACCCAATTTTTGAATTTTTACAAGGGGTAAAAGGACAAAATTTTTACTTGTATTTGTAGCCCAATTTCTCTCGAGTAAGCACATACCTCATATGTCTATGTAAAGTGTTCGGCGGGCGCAGTAGAGGGCTCAGAAGGGAAGGAGCGACAAGGGGATTTTGGAGAGTACGTTTTTCTGAAATGGTTTTTGGGGGGCATGTTACCTTTAGGAAGCCCTTATGGTGCCAGAACAGCAAAAAAAAAACACATGGCATACCATTTTGGAAACTAGACCCCTCGGGGAATGTAACATGGGATAAAGTGAACCTTAATACCCCACAGGTGTTTCACGACTTTTGCAAATGTAAAAAAAAAAAAAAACATTTTACCTAAAATGCTTGTTTTCCCAAAAAATTTTTATTTTTAAAAAGGGTAATAGCAGAAAATACCCCTAAAAATTTGAAGCCCAATTTCTCCCGATTCAGAAAACACCCCATATGGGGGTGAGAAGTGCTCTGCTGGCGCACTACAGGTCTCGGAAGAGAAGGAGTCACATTTGGCTTTTTGAACGCAAATTTTTCTCTTGGGGCATGCCGCATTTAGGAAGCCCCTATGGTGCCAGAACAGCAAAAAAAAAACACATGGCATACCATTTTGGAAACTAGACCCCTCAGGGAACGTAACAAGGGGTTAAGTGAACCTTTATACCCCACTGGTGTTTCACGACTTTTGCATATGTAAAAAAAAAAAATTTTTGTTTACCTAAAATGCTTGGTTTCCCAAAAATTTAACATTTTTAAAAAGGGTAAAAGCAGAAAATACCCCCCAAAATTTGTAACACAATTTCTCCCGAGTACGGCGATACCCCATATGTGACCCTAAACTGTTGCCTTGAAATACGAAAGGGCTCCAAAGTGAGAGCGCCATGCGCATTTGAGGCCTAAATTAGGGACTTGCATAGGGGTGGACATAGGGGTATTCTACGCCAGTGATTCCCAAACAGGGTGCCTCCAGCTGTTGCAAAACTCCCAGCATGCCTGGACAGTCAACGGCTGTCCGACAATACTGGGAGTTGTTTTGCAACAGCTGGAGGCTCCGTTCTGGAAACAGTGGCGTACCAGACGTTTTTCATTTTTATTGGGGAGGGGAGGGGGGCTGTGTAGGGGTATGTGTATATGTAGTGTTTTTTACTTTTTATTTTATTTTTTGTGGTAGTGTAGTGTAGTGTTTTTAGGGTACAGTCACATGGGCGGGGGTTCACAGTAGTTTCTCGCTGGCAATTTGAGCTGCAGCAGAAAGTTTGCGGCAGCTCAAATTTGCAGCCAGATACTTACTGTAATCCTCCGCCCATGTGAGTGTACCCTGTACAGGGTACAGCATGCCCGTTGGCTGTCGTTGACTGCTGAGAGTTGCAGTTTTGCAACAACTGTAGGCACACTGGTTATGTATCACTGAGTTTGTGACCTAACTCAGTGTTTCACAACCAGTGTGCCTCCAGCTGTTGCAAAACTACAACTCCCAGCATGTACGGTGCATGGTGTACGGTGACTGCTGAGAGTTGTAGTTTGCAACAGCTGGAGGCACACCGGTCGTGAAACACTGAGTTAGGTAAAAAAAAAACTCTGAGTTTCACAACCAGTGTGCCTTCAGCTGTTGCAAAACTACAACTCTCAGCAGTCACCGACAGCCAACGGGCATGCTGGGAGTTGTAGTTATGCAACCAGCAGATGCACCACTACAACTCCCAGCATGCACTTTAGCTGTTTGTGCAAGCTGGGAGTTGTAGTTAGACAACAGCTGAAGGTACACTTTTCCATAGAAAGAATGTGCCTCCAGCTGTTGCAAAACCATAAGTCCCAGCATGCCCATAAGGGAATGCTGGGAGTTGTGGTGGTCTGCCTCCTGCTGTTGCATAACTACAGCTCCCAGCATGCCCTTTTTGCATGCTGGGAGCTGTTGCTAAGCAACAGCAGGAGGCTGTCACTCACCTCCAACGATCCAGACGCTGCAGGTCAGTCCCGCCGCCGCAGCTGCTCCTGGGGCCCCGATCCCAACAGAGGCGCCGGGGATCGGGGTCCCCAGCACCCGGGGTGCACGTCCCGCACCCACTCACGTCCTCCAGAAGAGGGGCGGAGCGGGTGCGGGAGTGACACCCGCAGCAGACGCCCTGATTGGTCGGCCGGTAATCCGGCCGACGAATCAGGGCGATGGTGAGGTGGCACCAGTGCCACCTCACCCCTGCAGGCTATGCCTGTTCGGGGCCGTCAGAGACGGCCCCGAACAGCCAGTAATTCCGGGTCACCGGGTCACTGGAGACCCGATTGACCCGGAATCGCCGCAGATCGCTGGACTGAATTGTCCAGCGATCTGCGGCGATCGCCGACATGGGGGGGCATAATGACCCCCCTGGGCGATATGCCGGGATGCCTGCTGAACGATTTCAGCAGGCATCCGGCTCCGGTCCCCAACCGGCTAGCGGTGGGGGCCGGAATTCCCACGGGCGTATGGATACGCCCTCGGTCCTTAAGGACTCGGGATTCAGGGCGTATCCATACGCCCTATGTCCTGAAGAGGTTAAAAAAAGAGGAGGAAAAAAACAAAACACAATGGGGGTTATTTATCAATAATGGTCTTGGCTAAGACCATTATTGATAAATAACCCCCATTGTGTTTTGTTTTTTTCCTCCTCTTTTTTTTAAAATCCATAACTTTTAATAAATCACCAAAAGGGCCACGTTAGGTCTTGTTTTACAAGGGACCAATTGTACTTTGTTTCTACACAGTGCACTTTACAGTTAACCCCCTTTTTTTTCAACTTTTCACTTTTGTTTTTTCCACCTCACCTTCTAAAAATCATAACGCTTTCAATTTTCCACCTACAGACCCATATGAGGGCTTGTTTTTAGTGCCACCTATCTTACTTTGTAATGACAACAATAATTTCACCACAAAATCTAGGACAAAACAAAAAAATATAAATTTGTGGGGCAAAATTGGAAAAAAAATTCCATTTTGTAATTTTTGGGAGCTTCCAATTCTACGCAGAGCACTTTTAGGTAAAAACAACACCTTATCTTTATTCTGTTCAGTCCCTACAATTAAAATGATTTAAAAAAAATGCAATTCTGGAGTTTATATTTATATAGTAATTGATGTTATATTTATATAGTTTGGACATTTACCACCGCGGCTATACCACAAATGTTTATGTTTCTTTTTGCTTACATATTTGTTTTTTGTTTTTTTATGGAAAAGGGGGGTGATTCAAACCTTCAATAGGGAAAGAGTTAAATCCCATTATTTAACTTTTATTCTTTACTTTTTTTTTTACATTATTTTATAGTCCCCATAGGGGACTATTACATGCAATCTTCAGATTGCATACACTGTTCATCGCTATGCCATAGCATAGCATTGATCAGTGTTATTGTGCTCAATTGATCAAGCCTGCTGAGGCTTCCTGGAGCATCGGAGCACCAATTGAACAGCGAGAAGGCAGGTAAGGGCCCTCCCGCCATCTCCTCAGCTGATTGGGACACCACATTTTCACTGCGGTGGTCAAGAACAGCTCCACTGAGCTGCCAGGATGTTTTTTTTTAAAAACATTTTAGACTCTGTGATCAACTTTGATGGCATCTAAGGAGCTAATGCCGGAGATCACCATCATTCAGTGATTTAGCCACGGGTCCCGGCGGCATTAGTCACCAGGAATACCCCACTATAATGTGGGCTCGGCAGCAAACAACTTAATCCAATTAGTCTTTCCTACCATGTTGTAGCAGGTTTTCTGAAATTCTTTCAATGGACAAGAAAGTGGGCATTATATTGTGTATCATTATTGTTATAGCCACTTCTGCAATGAGATCAAAGAACTTAAAGATATGTATGGGAATAGTTTTGATCACATATAACTGTTGACATTTGATAGGTTTTATATAAACCTTGTGTGTATTAACATTAAAGGGTAAATCTGGCGTTGGCCTCCAACACATTCTGCAAAGATCATGCAGAGAGATACGTAGATCACGTTGGGGGATATAGTTGTCGAGGAAATTTTACGATGCCCAGCGAGTTCCATAAAATATTCCTTTTCTTATAATCAGGACTTTTGCTCAGAACTTGCTGGGTGTCATACAGTGACCTAGGCATCTGTCCTGCCCAGTGTAAGCTGTATCCCTCCACACTGATCATTTATTTATTCCTGTTTGAACAAATAAGGGATTTTTAAGCAACAAATTACATTCTGTGCTTCTATATAAATGAAGATATATATGGAATCCACCTTCATTGTCAAACAACCAGCTAAGGCATGTATTTATCGTGGCAAGCAGCCAACAGTATGAAACTATAGCTCAATAAAGATATGAAAAGGTAAAATAAAAACAACTCTGATTTTTTTCCTACCTACGCATGTTTTAAAAGCTCTATCACATTGTGTGACTTTATAATCACGTTTTTCTTCACAATTGGCAATTGCACTTGTCGTAATGTAGATGGCCCAGAAATATACACTGCCTCATTTAATTATTACAGATCTGCAGTATATTTATAGAGCAACCCTACAATATAAACTGTGCATATTTTGTATAAAAAATTATTATGATTGGCCTATAATGGCCATCTCAAGGTAACTTTAAATACAAAAGAGCTTTTTGCTGTAGAGATATTTTTCAAAAATTGACAGGAAGTGCGGCCATACTGGTGTAGTGATCTGGTAGCACACAGTGCACAGAGCTGCCAATTGTCAGCTCTAAGGAATGAGGGAGGAAGTTCCCACACGAGATGACAATTGGCAGCAGCAGAGGACGGCAATGTGGCTCCCTGGATCCTAGGGAAGCCGGTGAGTTGCCTAGCAACATCTGGAGGGCTAAAGTCTGAGACCACTATACAGTGTTCTCTACACTGTAGCCGTCCAGATGTAGCAAAACTACAACTCCCAGCATGCCCAGACAGCTGTTTGCTGTTTGGGCATGCTGGGATTTGTGGTTTTGCAACAGCTGGAGGGCTACAATTTGGGGATCACTGTGCAGTGGTCTCTAAACTGTGGCCCTCTAGATCTTGCAAAACTATAACTCCCAGCTTGCACACACAGCAGTTTGCTGTCTGGGCATGCTGAGATTAGTAGTTTTGCAACGTCTGGAGGGCCACAGTTTGGAGATCACTGTGCCCCTACAGATCTTACAAAACTACAACTCCCAGCATACCCAAACAGCTGTCTCGGCATGCTCTGAGTTGTAGTTGCGTACCTCCAGCTGTTGCATAACTAAAATAGTTTTGCCACATCTGGAGGCACACTGGTTATAAAATACTGAGTTAGATAAGAGAACCTAACTGAAGGTTTTCCAACCAGTGTGCCTTCAGCTGTTGCAAAAGTACAACTCCCACCATGTACGTTCTGTCAGTGCATGTGGAGAGTTGTAATTTTGCAACAGCTGGAGGTTTGCCCCCTCATGTGAATGTACAGGGTACATTTACACGGACGGGTTTACAGTGAGTTTCCTGCTTCAAGTTTGAGCTGCGGCAAATTTTCTGCTGCAGCGCAAACTTCTAGCGGGAAACTCACCGTAAACCCCCGCCAGTGCGAATGTACCCTAAAAACACTACACTACCACAAAATAAAGGGTAAAACACTACATATACACTGTCTCCCCCAGCCCCAATAAAAATGGAAAACGGATCGTACGGCAGTGTTTCCCAAACGGAGCAAAACAACAACTCCCAGCATTTCTGGAAAGCCACTGACTGTCCAGGCATGCTGGGAGTTTAGCAAAAGCTGGAGGCACCCTGTTTGGGAATCACTGGCGTAGAATACCCCTATGTCCACCCCTATGCAATCCCTAATTAAGTCCTCAAATGAGCATGGCGCTCTTTCACTTTGGAGCCTTGTTGTATTTCAAGGAAACAGTTTAGGGCCACATATGGGGTATTTCCGTACTTGGGAGCAATTGCACTACAAATTTTGAGGGGCTTTTCTCCTTTTACCCCTTATGAAAAGGAAAAGTTGGGGGTCTACACCAGCCTGTTAGTGTAAAAAAATAAAACATTTTACACTAACATGCTGATGTTGCTCCATACTTTTTATTTTCACAAGAGGTAAAAGGAAAAAAAGACCCCCAAAATTTGGAACGCAATTTCTCCTGAGTACTGAAATACCCCATATGTGGACATAAAAAGCTCTGGGGACGCACAACAAGGCTCAGGAGTGAGAGCGGACTATGTACAGTTGAGGCCTAAATTGGTGATTTGCACAGGGGTGACAGATTTTTGACAGATTTTACAGAAGTTCCTGACATAAACGCAAACAAATAAATACCCACGTGTTACCCCATTTTGCAAACTACACCCCTCATGGAACGTAACAAGGGGTATAGTGAGCCTTAACACCCCACAGGTGTTTGACAAATTTTCGTTAAAGTTGGATGTGAAAATGAAGAATTTTTTTTTCCACAAAAATACTGATGTTACCCTAAATTTTTCATTTTCACAAGGGAAATAGGAAAAAAGCCCCCCAAAATTTGTAACCCCATTTCTTCTGAGTAAGCACATACCCCATATGTGGATGTAAAGTGCTCTGCGGGCTAACTACAATGCTCAGAAGAGAAGGAGCGCTATTGGGATTTTGGAGAGAAAATTTGTCCAGAATTGAAGGCCACGTGTGTTTACAAAGCCCCAGAACAATGGACCCCCCCCCCACATGTGACCCCATTTTGGAAACTGCACCCCTCATGTAATGTAATAAGAGGTAGAGTGAGCATTTATGCCCCACAGGTGTCTGACAGATTTTTGGAACAGTGGTCAGTGAAAATGAAAAATTAAATTTTTTATTTGCACAGCCCACTGTTCCAAAGATCTGTCAAACGCCAGTGGGCTGTAAATACTCACTGCGCCCCTTATTAAATTCTGTGAGGTATGTAGTTTCCAAAATGGGGTCACATGTGGGGGGGTCCACTGTTCTGGCACCACGGAGGGCTTTGTAAACGCACATGGCCCCTGACTTCCATTCCAAACAAATTCTCTCTCCAAAAGCTCAATGGCGCTCCTTCTCTTCTGAGCATTATAGTGCGCCAGCAGGGCACTTGATGTCCACACATGGGGTATTTCCATACTCAGAAGAAATGGGGTTACAAATTTTGTGGGTAACTTTTTCCTATTACCCCTTGTAAAGATGTAACATTTGGGGAAAAAAATGCATTTTAGTGGAAAAAAATCAACTTTATCAAAAAGTCGTCAATCACCTGTGGGGTGTTAAGGCTCACTGTACCCCTTCTTACGTTCCTTGAGGGGTGTAGTTTCCAAAATAGTATGCCATGTGTTTTTTTTTTTTTTGCTGTTCTGGCACCATAGGGGCTTCCTAAATGCGACATGCCCCCCAAAAACCATTTCAGCAAAATTTGCTTTCCAATAGCCAAATGTGACTCCTTCTCTTCTGAGAATTGTAGTGTGCCCGCAGAGCATTTTATGTCCTAACATGGGGTATTTCCGTACTCAGAAGAGATGGGGTTACAAATTTTGGGGGGCATTTTCTCCCATTACCCTTTGTAAAAATTGTAATTTTTGGGAAAAACTACACTTTAGTGAAATCATTTTTTTTTTTTTTTTTTACACATCTGACTTTAAGGAAAAGTCATCAAACACCTGTGGGGTATTAAGGCTCACTGGACCACTTGTTACGTTCCTTGAGGGGTATGCTATGTGTGGGGTTTTCTGCTGTTCTGGCACCATAGGGGCTTCCTAAATACAACATGCCCCCAAAAACCATTTCAGCAAAATTCACTCATATGAGGTATTTCCTTACTCAAGAGAAAAATTGGGTTACAAATTTTGTGGGACTTTTTCTCCTATTACCCCTTGTAAAATTCAAATACTGGGTCTACAATGAAGATTTTGAATTTTCTCCTTCACTTTGCTGCTATTCCTGTGAATACTTTGAGGGGTGTAGTTTTTTATAATGGGGTCATTTGTGGGATATTTCTAATATGAAGGCCCTTCAAAGCCACTTAAAAACTGAACTGGTCCCTGAGAAATTAGGATTTTGAATTTTTTTTGAAAAATTGCTGCTGAACTTTGAAGCCCTCTGATGTCTTCCAAAAGTAAAAACATGTCAACTTTATGATGCAAACATAACGTAGACATACTGTATATGTAAATTGATATATAATTTATTTAGAATGGCTATTTTCCTTACAAGCAGAGAGCTTCAAAGTTAAAAAAATTGTAAATTTATTCATCAAATTTTGGAATGTTCCACCAAGAAATGATGCAAGTATGGAAAAAATTTTACATAAATTTTACATAAAGTAGAATATGTCACGAAAAAACAATCTCGGAATCAGAATGAAAAGTAAAAGCATCCCAGAGTTATTAATACATAAAGGGACAGTGGTCAGATGTGCAAAAAGACACTCTGGTCCTTAATGGGGTACTACCGTGGAAAACGCAACTGGTGCCAGAAAGTTAAACAGATTTGTAAATCACTTCTATTAAAAAATCTTAATCCTTCCAGTACTTTTTAGGGGCTGTATACTAAAGAGGAATCCAAAAAGAAATGCATTTCCTGTGATGTCCTGACCACAGTGTTCTCTGCTGACCTCTGCTGTCCATTTTAGGAACTGTCCAGAGAAGCATATGTTTGCTATGGGGATTTTCTCCAGTTCCTAAAATGGACAGCAGAGGTCAGCAGAGAGCACTGTGGTCAGGACATCACAGGAAATGCATTTCTTTTTTGGATTTCTCTTTAGTAAACAGCCCCTAAAAAGTACTGGAAGGATTAAGATATTTTAATAGAAGTGATTTACAAATCTGTTTAACTTTCTGGCACCAGTTGATTAAAAAAAATAAAGTGTTCCACGGTAGTACCCCTTTAAGGTGAAAATGGGCTTGGTCCTTAAGGGGTTAAGGTCAGAGTAATCCTGGAGCATTCTTTTTAATCTCCAGACAGATACACTTCAAAGGGGTATTGTGGTGGAAAACTTTTTTTTTTTTTTAATCAACTGGTGCCAGAAAGTTAAACAGATTTGTAAATTACTTCTATTAAAAAAATCTTAATCCTTCTAGTACTTATTAGCTGCTGAATTCTACATAGGAAATTATTTTCTTTTTGGGACACATGCTCTCTGCTGACATCATGACCACAGTGCTCTCTGCTGACATCTCTGTCCATTTTAGGAACTGTCCAGAGCAGCACATATTTGCTATGGGGATTTTCTCCTAATCTGGACAGTTCTTAAAATGGACAGAGGTGTAATCAGAGAGCACTATTATCATCCCTTTTTCCCATTTTACTCCCAAAAAGCATAAAAAAATAATTATTATTAAATATATTGGTATAGCCGCATGCATAAATGTCCGAAATACCAAAATATAATGTAAATGATCCTGTACGGTTACCAGGGTATACATAAAAAAGAAAAAATCCAAAGATTCTGTGTTTTGGTCGCATCACATACCAAAAAAAATATTTAAAATAAAATGCAATCAAATAGTCACATATACACAGCCCTCATACAGCCCTGTATACAGAAATATTTGAAAGTTATAGGCGGTCAAAATAGGAAAATTTTCGAACATATTTTGTGAAAAAGTAATTTTTTTAATAAGCTGTACAATAATAGAAAAGTATGTAACCATGGGTATCATTTTAATTGTATTGACCCACAGAATAAAGAAAACATGTCATTTTTACCATAAATTATACAGCGTGAAAACAAAACCCTCCAGAATGTGCAAAATTTCAGTTTTCTTTTAAATTATCTTACACAAATAATACTTTTTTGGGTTTGCGGTACATTTTATGGTAACATTATTGATGGCATTACAAAATACAATTGGTCACGCAAAAAACAAGCCCTCACATGGCTCTGTGGATGGAAATGGATTTTGTGAATGAGAGGAGGAAAAAAAACGAAAACGCAAAAATAAAATTGGCCGTATCCTTAAGGGGTTAAGTAAAAAAAAATACACATTCCAAACATTGAATACCTAAAACTGCAAGAAAGGCAATAGAGCAGCAAACTTACTGCATCTTTGGTTTTGGTTGGCCTGGAGAGCCAAGAGAGTGAGTACACTACAACTGGTTGTTAAAGTGTAGCTCCCACCATCACTTTTTTTTTTTCTGTCCCTGCCTATTGCCAATCTATCCCTCACCCCCTCCCTGCCTTAAATACATTTTTTACTATATTAAAAAGCCTTTTTGTCTGCCTGGTAGTGTTCTCATTACCAGGCAGACTTCCCCAGCAGGCGCAACGTCACTGATGCCTGCTGGGGCCAACACTTCTGCTCTTAGTTCATCTATACAGGGTGCCTCTAGCTGTTTCCCCACTACAACTCCCAGCTTGCCCTGACATCTATTGGCTGTCAGGGAATGCTGGGCGTTGTAGTGGTGAAACATCTGGTGGCACCCTGTGTTGAAACCAATATCTTTTGTTATGGCCACTACCCCGAACCCCGCTGCGCAACCCGCTCTACCCACGAATAGTGTTGAGCGGCATAGGCCATATTCGAATTCGCGAATATTCGCGAATATATGGACGAATATTCGCCATATATTCGCGAATATTCGCATATTCGTTATATTCTCGTTTTATTTTCACATATGCGAACATTCGCGTATACGAAAATTAACATATGTGAATATTAACATATACAAAATTAGCATACGCGAAAATTCGCATATGCGAACATTAGCATATGCTAATTTTCGTATATGCGAATTTACGCATATGCAAATTTTTGCACGCCAGTCTCACACAGTAGTATTACAGCCTTCTTTACACCACCCAAGCTGGAAGCAGAGAGGGGTGATCACTGTGATGTGTACTGTGAAAAAAAAAAACAAAAAAAAAAAACGAATATTCGTAATTACGAATATATAGCGCTATATTCGCGAAATTCGCGAATTCGCGAATATGCGATATTCGCGAATAATATTCGAATTGCGAATATTCGTGAGCAACACTACCCACGAAGCCCCCCTCCCCCAAAAATCAATTACCAAAATGCAGAGTTGCAGGAGAGTCATGAGGCAGCAGCAGCATCTGCCAGAAGGCAGGGTCGGCATGCGGGGCAAGGGAGCCAATGGGCACGCATCCTCTGTGCTCTCAGCTCACTCCCTGCCTGTCTGATTGACAGGCAGGGAGCGAGTTTCATAGAAGCTAATTCAAGGGTGACAAATAATACGGTATCATGTTTGCAAAAACAGATTTAGTCAACTGTGCTAGCTTCCAGCCAATTTACATTTGGGAGCAGGCCAATAAGTTATAATGGAAATGATATTAATTAAATGCTTATAATTGTTCATAACCTGCAAAGATCGAGCATGCTGAGTTTACTGTATTTATGATGCCATAGCTGATAAATTGTTGACTCTGGCTTCATAAACTAACCTAACTACAGTATAATTCGGTCTTTTAAATTAAAAAATAAAATCCTGTCTTTATTAGACATATTAATTCTGAACCTCCATAGGACACAAATTCTAATACTTTAACATGACAGTACAGATTACTTCCCCATTTAAAAAGCTAATGTTGTAGTACAATATGATTGTTTAACCCCTTAAGGACTCAGGGTTTTTCCGTTTTTGCACTTTCGTTTTTTCCTCCTTACCTTTTAAAAATCATAACCCTTTCAATTTTCCACCTAAAAATCCATATTATGGCTTATTTTTTGCGTCGCCAATTCTACTTTGCAGTGACATTAGTCATTTTACCCAAAAATGCACGGCGAAACGGAAAAAAAAATCATTGTGCGACAAAATCGAAAAAAAAACGCCATTTTGTAACTTTTGGGGGCTTTCGTTTCTACGCAGTGCATATTTCGGTAAAAATTACACCTTATCATTATTCTGTAGGTCCATACGGTTAAAATGATACCCTACTTATATAGGTTTGATTTTGTCGCACTTCTGGAAAAAATCATAACTACATGCAGGAAAATTTATACGTTTAAAAATGTCATCTTCTGACCCCTATAACTTTTTTATTTTTCCATGTATGGGGTGGTATGAGGACTAATTTTTTGCGCCGTGATCTGAAGTTTTTATCGGTATGATTTTTGTTTTGATCGGACTTTTTGATCACTTTTTATTCATTTTTTTAATGATATAAAAAGTGACCAAAATACGCTTTTTTGGACTTTGGAATTTTTTTGCGCGTACGCCATTGACCGTACGGCTTAATTAATGATATATTTTTATAGTTCGGACATTTACGCACGCGGCGATACCACATATGTTTATTTTTTATTTTTTTTACACTGTTTTATTTTTTTTATGGGAAAAGGGGGGTGATTCAAACTTTTATTAGGGAAGGGGTTAAATGACCTTTATTAACACTTTTTTTTTACATTTTTTTTGCAGTGTTATAGGTCCCATAGGGACCTATAACACTGCACACACTGATCTCTAATGCTGATCACTGGCGTGCATTAACACGCCTGTGATCAGCATTATCGGCGCTTGACTGCTCCTGCCTGGATCTCAGGCACGGAGCAGTCATTCGTCGATCGGACACCGGGGAGGCAGGTAAGAGCCCTCCCGGTGTCCGATCAGCTGTTCGGGACGCCGCGATTTCACCGCGGCGGTCCCGAACAGCCCGACTGAGCAGCCGGGTCACTTTCACTTTCACTTTAGAAGTGGCTTTGACCGCCGCTTCTAAAGGGTTAATACCGCACATCGCCGCGATCGGCGATGTGTGGTATTAGCCGCGGGTCCCGGACGTTGATTAGCGCCGGGACCCACGCGATATGATGCGGGATCGCGGCGCGATCCCGCTTCATATCGCGGGAGCCGGCGCAGGACGTAAATATACGTCCTGCGTCGTTAAGGGGTTAAAATATAGACTTGGGTGCACTAATAAAAAACAGACCATACTCACCTGTCTTGTTCCCCCATAATTTCTGGTCTGATGGTTCCTGGTCCCTGCTGCTTCCTTCTTACTGTGTCATTCCCATAGGAAATAATCGCTCAGCCAATCACTGGTTGAGTAGCTCTCATGTTCTTTCTTCAAGCGGAACAGACTTCCTCGTCAGAATTCTGCTTGAGGAAATTCCTCAGTGTGAACTGAGGGGCAGAAATTCTGCACAGTTCTATGGGGATTTTCACTGCTGAATGAATTGGAGAAGAAAAGCTAGCAGAATTACTCATGGAAATTCCTCTCCAATTCCTCAGTGTGAACATACCCCAAATCTATTTTTATACAATTTTATTGTGCTAGAATACCCCATTAGGGCAGAAGTGTTCAACCTGTGGACCACAGTGCACATAGACCCTGAGAACAAAAAGATCAGGCAGATGAAATACAACTGCAGGATCCTAATCTTCTTTGAAAGTTGTGTGGGCTACCTAATACAGTGGATTGTCTGCCGGTCCTGCAATATTTGCCGATCTGGCCTTCATTTATTTAACATGTTTTTTCCTTCTTTAGGGAGAAAACCCAGGTAATTTTTAGTATAACATTAAAAAGATGTTTCTACAGTGTACAGTGTACAGCCAAGCTGTATAGACAAGTATCCTCTATGTCTAAGCTCTTGGCTGGGAAGAAACAACAGCCTCATAAACGTATGTGGATTTACAGAATAGTTAAGAGACTACTTACTGAATATATTTTCTTTAGTATCATCGCTTTCCAGCTCCGTTTTGCTAAAAAGAACGTTAAACGCTTGACTACTCAACAGCCGTCAACCACTCGATAAGCTGTAACAGTAGGAAGGCAAAGTCCATGTCAAAGATAATGCCAGGAAGAAGTTTGGAAATGCAATTCACATTATTATGCTCTTAATAGTTTAGCACATTATTATTCTGGCATCTTTAGAAAACAAAGTATTATGAAACAGCCAGCAAGCTCTTTGTGTACGACATAAAAAATCCCAGCTGTGACAATTCTCTATTCCTTGTCAACACATTTTCAGACATGTTATCAGTAAAATACACAGGTGTTAATTTGTAAATATAACTCATATCCCAAAAGGAATACCTAATAATGTGATGACTAACAATGCAACACGTCCAGTTCAACGTGTCATTGTTGAAAAAATAATGGGGAGAATTTACTACAACGGGTGTTTTACACCAGTCTTATGTAAAACTACGCTGGGGTAGGATGCACCAAATGTACATATTATGACATGCAGTACTATAAATACAGTTGGTAAATCTTTTGTTGTCCATGTGCTTTGAATTGAAATGTATGCATAGATTTTAGCTATAATTTAAATACACACTAATTTTTTTTTACCATATAATTTTCCCATACACACTCACCTTTACTATTTCTACAGTGCCACCTGTTTCAAACCAGCTCAGTTTCATCCATATGTTCCATTACTGTAGCTAGGACAGGTCAGCTGGCTTCCTGTGATGAGTTTTTCTGCTATAACATCCCTCTTGGCATCTCTTAAACCCCTTCCTTCCCCTCCCAGCTCTATCTTTATTCTGATGCTGTTGCTATCTCTATAGGATAAAAATATATGAAAGAAATGAACACCTCCCCATCATTCTCCTCAAGGCAATATTTCTCTATAAAATGCATTAACTGCATGTCATGTGAACTGAGACCAACCCACTTATGAGTATAGCCAACTTATTTGAATGAACTCCAGCAGCCAGTAGCAACTAGTTGGTTTGATTAGACTCATAACTGGGTTGGTGCCAATTCACATTACATGCACATACAGTTGAAAGCCTCTCAGTGTAAGCCCCATGACCAGCAGACTGCAATGAGAGGAGACCATGCCTTCTCGTAGTGCACTATCGTGGACCCCACACCTTTGTCGGAAAGGCCGCTGTGCCCTACCAATGCTTCAGAGGCCTGCACCCTCCCCCCCAGGCGTGTGCCCCCGGTGGGAGGGTAGGTTTCATCAAAGATGTGACTGGGCCTTGTGCCAAGAGCTGGAATTCTCTGATTCTACTGTGGGTCAACTAAACCATGAAAATCCCACAAGGTATATGTTTGGTGCTTGCACTAGGCTATTTTACAGTGCAGCCGAGATTATTCCTGGAACATGTAAGTAGTCCCCACCCAAACAATGTTTATTTTCTAACACATGGTCTATTGTCACTTATAGAGATGAGCGAACTTTTGAAAAAATTTTATTCGTCCGATTCACCGAATTTTCCGAAAAAATTCGGTTGGGTCTGAATTTATTTGCAGCGAATCTGTATTAAAAATGGCTATTTCTGGCCTACAGAGAGCCTCAATAGGGGTGTAGAACAGTTTGCTTTGTTCTAACACGCATAGGAAGTGTGCTGTGTTAGTGAAATAATACTGTTATTCAGTATGGCATGCAGATTACAGGCATCACTATAAGAATAACTGTGGCAGAGAGTCCGAATGTGGCAGCAGGGATACCATCATTTCATTTAATTTAATTTCAATTTATTTAAATTTTTTGAGTACTTGAGTACCCATTCTGGTGAGCATCGAGCTGGCTGTTTACCGCGAGGCGAGCTATCACTTGTTCCAGCCCGTGCCTCTCACCGCTCCTGCCACCCCCTCCCACTGTCTTACTCTTTTGTGGAACTTCAAATATTTCTTTTAATCAGTAATGTTTCATTGTGAATGCTCCAACCTGTTTCATTGGATTCTTGTAGTAATTCCACAGCTAATATATGACGTCGACGACCATAGGGCCATAGTCTTGAAAAGTTGATTTTTTGAAATTTAAATTTAAGATTTTGAAATTTAAGTTTAAAATTACACTTCCAAGTTTTAATGTCCCGGGCCCTGGCGTGTGGTTACAAAGAACCAAATCTAACAAGGAGTCACATATCACATGGTGGCACAATGAGAGAGCCTGGAGGTGGCATCAGTATGAGGATACTATATAGAAGCTGAATGACCGCCTTGAGTTTGAGGCAACATCAGGATATCATATAGTGGCTGAATGGTACAGCCTGGAGTTGGCAGAAGCATGAGGAGACCATATAGTGGCTGATTGGCACAGCCTGAATTTGGCTGAAGCGAGAGGAGACCATTTATTGGCTGAATGGCACAGCCTGGAGGTGGTGAAGCATGGGAAGACCATATAGTGGCTGAATGGCACAGCTTGGAGTTGGCTGAAGCATGAGGAGACCATATAGTGGCTGAATGGCACAGCCTGGAGGTGGTAAAGAATAAGGAGACCATATAGTGGCTGAATGGCACAGCCTGGAGGTGGCTGAAGCATGAGGAGACTATATAGTGGCTGAATTGCACAGTCTGGAGGTGGCTGAAGCATGAGGAGACCATATAGTGGCTGAATGGCACAGCCTGAAGGTGGATGAAGCATGAGGAGACTATATAGTGGCTGAATGGCACAGCCTGGAGGTGACTGAAGCATGGAGACCATATAGTGGCTGAATGAGACAGCCTGGAGATGGCTGCAGCAGCATCAGGAGTCCTGAAAGTGACCCGGTGACAGAGTGGTGCAATGGGGGGAAATACCAATACCCGGTGACGAAGGTGGGTGAAAGAAGGAGAACTTGGTATCAGATGTGTGGCATCAGGCAGGTAGAAGGATCAGAATAGTAGCTGAGGCAGGTAGGCAGAAGAAAACGGTCTTTTTTTGTCAAAGTATTGGTGTGCATAAGTAAGTATTGAGGATATGCATTAGGTAAAACTTAACTTTTCTTAAGATAAAATATATGGACCCAAATTTTTTTTTTAAATCTAACAAAACAAAAGTTGTACAAAAAAAACACCACGTGCCACCAATACCAGCAAGTATTTATGCAATGCAAAGACCTCTAAAAGGTGGAAGGGAACAACATATGGTCCATTGTAACAGGTGTGGGTAAAAACTTCCTCTGTAAAGCCCTACTCTCGCACTATTAATTTCCTTATTGGCAAGTGTTTCTTGTCCTAAAAAGGGTGGCCCCACACAGGAATCTCTCTCTATTTCCACCTAAAAACACTGCCATTTCCCATGGTTTTTAATTGGAAATAGGGAGAGGTTCCTGTTTGGGGCTGCCCTTTTTAGGACTAGTGTTGCTTGCGAATATTCTCGATTCAAATTTTATTTGCGAATATCGCATATTCGCGAATTTGCGAATATTCGCGAATATAGCGCTATATATTTGAAATTGTGAATATTCGCTTTTTTTTTTCCCACAGTACACATCACAGTGATCATCCCTCTCTGCTTCCAGCTTGTGTGGTCTAAAGAAGGCTCTAATACTACTGTGTGAGACCGCCGGGCGAATATTCGCATATGCGAATATTCGCAAATATTGATCCCTCCCTTCTGCTGTATTACTAAAAATACGCCAGCAAAAACGCGAGAAAAACTGCCACATGTTTTTCCTGAGTTTTGGCAGTTTTTCTGCCATTTTTTCTGCCGTTTTCCCTGGTGTGTGGAAACAGCCAAATTTGTCCCCTGTTGCAGTTTTTTCACTGCCTTCTGGGTACCA
This sequence comes from Hyla sarda, assembly GCF_029499605.1. Taxonomy (NCBI): domain Eukaryota; kingdom Metazoa; phylum Chordata; class Amphibia; order Anura; family Hylidae; genus Hyla; species Hyla sarda. The sequence continues at coordinate 292,685,061 of NC_079193.1, forward strand.
CTCTGTGGGTCGGATGTTGAGCGCCCGGTCCACACACTGTAAGGAGGTGAGGAGTTGTTACGCCGAGCGCTCCGGGTCCCTGCTCCTCTCCGGAGCGCTCGCGGCGTTCTCCTCTCTGCAGCGCCCCGGTCAGACCCGCTGACCGGGAGCGCTGCACTGTCACTGCTGGCGGGGATGCGATTCGCATAGCGGGACGCGCCCGCTCGCGGGTCGCTTCCCAATCTTCTTACCTGTCCCGTTCCCCGGCTGTCACGTCCTGGCGCACGGCTCCACTCTCTAGAGCGCGCGCACGCCGGCTCTCAAAGATTTAAAGGGCCAGTGCACCACTAATTGGTGCCTGGCCCAATCAGTGTAATTAGCTCCCATCTGCTCCATGCCTATTTAAACCCACTTCCCCTTCCTGTCCTTGCAGGATCTTGTTGCCTTGTGCCAGTGAAAGCGTTTCCTTGTATGTCCCAAGCCAGTGTTCCAGACCCTCTGCCGTTGCCCCTGACTACGATCCTTGCTGCTTGCCCTGACCTTCTGCTACGTCCGACCTTGCTCTTGCCTAATCCCTTGTACAGCGCCTGTCTCAGCTGTCAGTTGGGGTTGAGTCGCTATCGGGTGGAACGACCTGGGGGTTACCTGCCGCTGCAAGTCCATCCCGCTTTGCGGCGGGCTCTGGTGAAAACCAGTAACCCCTTAGACTCCGTTCCCCTGGTACGGTCCACGCCAATCCCTCTCTAACACAGAGGATCCACCTCCAGCCTGCCGAATCCTAACAGGAGTGATGTACAGCATCACTACTCACCTCCCCCATCCGTATAGTATACAGGGGGGCATAGTGTACCCATGTATACTATATAGGCGCCGGGAGTCCTGTCGCTAGACTGACAGGACTCCCTGCTCCTATAGCCCCTTTGGGTGGTATACAGAATATACAGCTATCTATAGACAGCTGTATATAGTGTATACAGAACAGGAGGTCACTTGCCTCCCTCGTTTCTGTCACCGCCAATCCGTGTAGCTCCTCCCTCTAGTGATGACGTCATTAGGGGCGGAGCTACATACGTATTCAGGCTAGTAGGAAGCTCTGTTCACATTGTCCGTTTTGGATAATGGGAACAGACCCTTCTGCCAGTGTCTACCCAGACAGGGAGACTCCAACTGTTGCTAAGCTACAACTCCCAGCATGCCCAGACAGCCAAAGGCTGTCTGGGCATGCTGGGAGTAGAAGTTTTGCACCAATTGGAGGCTCACTGTTTAGGTAGACATTGCATTATGGGTGCTCTCCCCTGCGGAGAGTGCAAAAAAGTCCTAACCTATTTTTTTGTGTTTTTTTTTCTTCTCGTTTCAGATCCATGTATGCAGAGGATTACGACGGATTCCATGGATTACAACGGATTAACTTTATTTTTTTCGTTTTAATAAAATGGTTAACAAGGGCTGTGGGGCAGTGTTTTTTAAATAAAATAATTTTTCCAATGTGTTGTGTTGAATATTTAGGCTTAGTTATGGAGGCTGTCTAATAGACAGAATCCATTACTAAGCCGGGGCTTAGCGTTAGTGCCAAAAACAGCTGGCGCTAACCCCCAATTATTACCCTGGTACCCACCGCCACAGGGGTGCCGGGAAGAGCCTGTACCAACAGGCCCGGAGCGTCAAAAATGGCGCTCCTGGGCCTGGGCGGTAACAGGCTGGCGTTATTTAGGCTGGGGAGGGCCAGTAACAATGGTCCTCGCCCACCCTGGTAACATCAGGCTGTTGCTGCTTTGTTGGTATCGTGCTGATACTGAATATACAGGGAACCCTATGCGTTTTTTTTTTCATAAATAAAAAAAAACGCATAGGGTTCCCCCTATTTTCAATATCAGCCAGATACCAACCAAGCAGTAACAGCCTGACATTACCAGGGTGGGCAAGGACCATTGTTACTGGCCCTCCCCAGCCTAAATAACGCCAGCCTGTTACCGCCTAGGCCGAGGAGCGCCACTTTTGATGCTCCGGGCCTGTTGATACCGGCTCTTCCTGGCACCCCTGTGGCGGTGGTTACCAGGGTAATAATTGGGGGTTATCGCTAGCTGTTTTGGGGGCTAACGCTAAGCCCTGACTTAGTAATGGATTCTGTCTATTAGACAGCCTCCACAACTAAGCCTGAATATTCAATAAAAAAGAAAACACAACACATTGGAAAAATTATTTTATTAAAAAAAAAACACTCCCCCACAGCCCTCGTTAACCATTTAATTAAAATAT